>NC_081290.1:129167500-129477500 GCF_030435805.1 Mustela lutreola | reverse complement strand
AAATCACATTACAAACTAAGAAATAATAACATATTTGACAGATATTTCATATTAGGTTCCAAAATGTAGCCATAAAAGATACCAAAGCTTAAGGAAAAAACAGTGTAAGATTTAAAAAAAATTAATAAAAGCTATTCGAGTTTTTCCTATGAACTAGGAAATGTCCATCATAATCACTTGCCATGATCAGACTGTAACTGACATAACGTGCACAGTTTGATACAATGAGTAGCTAATATAAATGTGCATACATTCGGCCAACCTGTCTAATAAATCCCACTACTATAAAAATTCCAGTCTATCTCCACTGTGTAACTTGGGCTCCCAACTATCAAACCTGAAGACCAGACATCAGTCTTTAACAGATTTCTTGGTCTCCTCTTACTCTCCTTCAAACCACAACCTTCTGTACTCTAGTGGAATCACTCCTCATCTCCTACTCACTCGCTTGACTCCAACCAAACACATAGAATGAAGGTCTACACCTATTTTCTTACAACAATGTGTGCTACTCCTGGAATATCCTGTGTGTCCCCTCCTCCACTGGTGGGTAAATTTCCTACTCCCCTAAGACTCAATACATGATACTCTAAGTGCTGGCATAAGACATCTCATCTGGGAAGTCCACAGCCTGGACAGCTGCTATAGCACTAATGAATCACATCCTACTTAAAGGATACAATACAGTGGTGAGTTACTTGAAGGAGAGATGTTTCATTTCATCTTTGAATTCCCAAGGCCTAGTAAAAAGTATTTCATCAAAATGTGCTACAATAAAAACTACTATTAGATACTGCACTAAATAGTAACTGTACTTACTTTCACTTAATCCGAAAACAACCTCAGGAAGTTATTATCCTCATTTTGCAGATAAGAAAACTATCTGGTGCCAAAAATGGAGTGATGAGAGAGAATGGCCCATAAAATTTAGATATCAAAGAATTATCACCACATTCTCCTATCTCTTTAGCCTAGATCAAAGTTACTTCAGGTAATTACAAATCTTCACTTTAAAAAAAATTTTTTTAAATAGTAAGTTTTCAAATGAGTCAAGAAGCAGCAGTATGTGTTTTTAATGGGTTATTTTATCTTTACCTCAGATAGTTAATTTATATCTGAAGTATAACCCACTGTTACTTTATATAACTTGAATTTCAAATATCAGCAAAGGCAGACCTACTTTTATCATTTAATTCTCCCCAAAATCCACTCAGATAAAGTTGTTTTCAGGCCCACAGTAAAATTAAAAAACAAAAAACAGTGAGTTTTCTTATGATTCAAGGGATCTTTGATCTCGAAAACTAAGCTTTAAAATGATAGTATATCCTCCCTTTCTTATTAAAGGGCAAGACCATTAATAAAATGATAGTGAGCGAAGGTTTGTTTTGTTATTTTACATCCTTTCTTGAAAGGAAAAAATAAAATAAAATAAAACATGTTGGCTACCGAGTAGTCCCCCTTCCTTTTCTTAGTTTTATTTTGTTATTATCTTTTGTAACTGTTCTATTAAAGGCCAGGGCCTGGGAATAACCGCATTAAACAAGTTCACATACAACACTGCAGTTGGAGAGATTCTGAACCTCAGCCAATACATGCAAAGCTAATTATGGAACTGGTAATTACTAAATGTTTCAAAGGTTATGTTAAGGCAAGGTTATGTTAAGTTTCTACCAATATCACAAAAATGTTAATTTTTACTATAATTTCAAAGTCACGTGCTAATACAGTTGTAGTATTTCAGTTATAAATATGCACATATTTTAACCTATAAATTCAAATGCCATTGTTATGAAAGGTAAATAAATGCTTGTGAACAAATAGGAATTACTTAGTGAAACATGACTTTTTTGAAACATTCTACCTATTTATTTGACAGAGAGAGAGAGAGAGAGAGAGAGCGAGCGCGCACAAGCAGGCAGAGCAGCAGAGGAAGAGAGAAAAGCAGGCTCCCCGCTGAGCAGGGAGAAGCAGGGGAAGAGAGAGATGCAGGCTCCATCGAAGGGTCCTGGGATCATAACCCAAGCCAAAGGCAGTCACTTAACCAACTGAGCCACCCAGGTACCCCAAAACATGATTTTCTAAATGGCACAAAAATCATTCAGTTCTATTTTTTGAACAAAAACTACTTCAGAACCAAATATTTATTACTAGAGCCCCAAAATTTGCTAAAATATAATCAAAGTGTAAGTGATCAAATGAGAATAGGAAGCTGTTTATAAACAATGATAAAAAGAAATTCAAATGGAAAATCTAACTGTAATAAACAATTCTTCCACTAGATCTAAAAGTTAAATATTTACCAGAGATACTCTTTTGTGCAGATTCTCATAATTTAAAGTTCTCTGGACAAAAGGTATTTTTTCAGCTCTCTATTAATATGACTAGGTAACTTTGCAAAGAATAAAGTCTTGCACTGCTATGAGCCCTCAGCTAACAAATTCGTGAGTTAACAGCTAAATCGAAAGGTTCAAGAACCAAAAAAAATTTTTAATAGTGAAGGACAAAGTAATATTATTAACTAGGAGGAAATGAGATGAAGCTGTGTTACAGATACAATTTTTAAAAATAACTTGTTCCTAGCTAAAAACACATTAAATCAGATCTTGAAAGAAAACAATTCAGCAATAGATGCTTCACCTGAAAAACTAAAAACATGCATTTAAACACTCTACAGAAGCAGCTACAAAGGGTCTGAATTCAACAAGTTAATAAAATGGTTTAGAAAAAGCATTTTATTGTTTAAAGCCTTGGGGGATAAAGCTGTTTGCAATTTTATTTACATCTTTTACTTTACTAAATTGCTTTGGTGACCAAGCTTCTCATTCAAATGATTAAAGCATAAACCCAAATAGTTTAATAAAGCAATTACTTAAGAGTCCTGTTTTTCAACATAGGTACACAGAAAAATATCAATAGAACATTTAGTGTTCATTATTTTCAAGGGGTTTGTTATTTAGAATACAGTGCCCCATTGACTAAAATTTAGCCAGGGTTCCAGACACACATAATGTAGGGCACACATTGGATAAAAGATTTTTTTTCATCTTTTCAGGATATCAGGTAAAAGAGTGACAGCCTCTTAAATTTAGGTATGCATGATTTGGCTAAAAATTCAGGTGACTTTTTTTTTTAATTTCTCCTTACCATTCTGCCTCTCTAATGACATGGTTAAATAAAAGAGGTTCCCATTTTCCAGGTGTGCTTGAAAGCCCCCTAATTTGCAGTCTCTGTGTTTACACTAGGGCTCTCCCCACCCTCCAATTCTCTTCTAGCTAATGTCTTAGGTTACACTAGCAACATCATTATTAACTTCTAGGCAAATGATTGACCTAAATACAAAACTATGTCTTCACAAAGTTTGAGAAACTGGGAATGGTGGGGATTAAAAAAAAAAAAAAACTGAATTTAATAAAAATAATTATATATTTCCTCTATTCTTGTAAAGCATTCCTTTTGCCTGTAATGAGAATCATATGGACTCCTTTATCAAGTCTATCCTGAAAAACAGAAGGAAGCATGACAGCAAAACTTTTCTAATTCATATCCTTCTCCTTTTGATATCAAGTTTAATACATTTGCTTTCCGTATATTACAAAATTCTCTCTAGCACTGAGCAAAGATGGTACAGAAAAACTTTCAGCACTCAATATAGGGAGTGCTTACATTACAAAGCACTCAATATGAAAAGCATCTTCTACCAAAACATTTTTGAATACATTTCAAACTTTTAGAAGATTGCTTTTAACCAGCCAGGTAAGGTTGGGAAAACATTCACATTTCAAGCTATTTTCTCTTGACAACAACAATAAGCAAGCATGAGGTTTGCATTAGTAATAAACAAATGAATATCAAAGTTAATAGGGTTGACACTTAACAAGGTTTAAAATGTTTGGTAACTTTCTCTTTGTTTATTTTGCCTGTGAGTTTGGTGGGGGGAAATGTGCTGCTTTCAGATTATCAATGAAGCTTTCATGTTGTGGTGTTAGTAGTAACCGGCCCACTTCTGAATCAGGCCAAGTTCTGTGCTAGGTCATTTTTTACTCTGTTCTACACAACTGGCAGGAGAAGAGGAAAGTTTAACAGTCCATTTATTTGGCACAATCCACACGCTTTCACAGCGGAGGTTTTTGTCTTTTCCAGTCTTGTTTGGTGACCCCACCCCACCCCCCAACTGATAGTAGGTCTCAAGTATTGCTGTTCTAATTAATCAAGGGAAGGCACAGGTCCTCGCCCCATCTCCTTTAATTTCTACTAAAGGCCTATGACATTATTTTCTGACCTGCCTTGCTAGGTCCTAATATTCTCAACTTGTTTGAATTTATTTGGTACTTCACACACGGAAAGGAACTGAAATAATTCACTGAAATTTGTTTTTCCATCACACTACCACTGAGAAAGTGCATTTTCAGATGCCGAAGACTGACTGAATTGTCAATTTTAAAACAAACAGTAGAGAAGGAAGGCACACAGGAGGCAGTGCAAAGCCCAGGGACAAGATCAAAGCAGGATACTGCTTGGTTTTGATAAAAGAATCCTTTAGAATTGGAACTTTCTGGAAATATAGTGAAATGAATATTCTTGTAAAATTATCACACATCTTCCATTCTTTTGGTAAATATGTGCAACCTATGATCCCCCAGATGCGATGGCTCCATCAGGAAAAATGAAAAATCAGAAACGGTACCAGGTGCCATTCTTGGGCCTTGTCCAAAAGGCAGCCAGCGAAAGATTCTATTTTATTCTGTTCTCCCCACATTAAATAATAATAATCAACATCAGAGAAGGAGAGCACTTGGGTCTGAACAGATGGCATCCAATACCTAACAAGTAAAGCAACTCTTTCAAGCACTAGATCCTAAATGTCTCATGGTCCCATGGATCAGGAGGGCTTATTTGTCTTAAGAGGGTTGGCAGCAGGATCCCCTGTAGTCACTATCCCAACACTTAGGAATATGCGTCATTAACCAGTCAGCAACTAAGAGAAAAAAAAAATCAACCACCACATTTTTATAAAGTTTCCCCCTCTCTGGTCCAACTTGAGACGAGCAAATCCAACACCATCCGCAATTGGTCCACTTAAAGTAAGAGGATAAATAAGCCTGAAGGTAAAGGAATGTATAAAGGTTAACAAACTTATCTAATTTTGACAAGGTTGTGCAACACCAAAAGAATCCGCAGGGTGCCCTTTCCCGGGCTGTATTTGAATATGCCTGCTCTGCAGTTATGCCTGCAATTTAAACCAAAAGCACCAACCTAACTAATCAACTTTTCTTCCCCAGCACTGGAAAGCTGCAACCCTTTTTCAAAGAAGCAAAATAGGTAACTATAAAAACATCTCAATGTTTTGTTTTAGAAGGTCAACACAGATTTGTCTTTCGCAGAGCCATATAAGTTTCCTTCCCATACCTTTTCAAACACCACAGAACTCTTAAGGTAGAAGGGGCCACACACTAGAAGGACCTTTCCGTGCAGCCAAGATGGAAGGAGGAGCTGGTCAAGGCGAGGTGAGTCCCCCTTCTCCCCAGAGAGTCTAGAAGCTCCAGGGTACGACTGGGAAGAGGGGATGCTAATTAGAGAATTCCCTCCTCTGCAGGGCAAACGAAGGGATAAGGTCAGTAATGGGGTGGGCAGCAAAAAGAGTATCAAGGAGAGGGGGAAATAAACCCAGGACGACCAGGGGAAAAGATTCGGAGATGGATGCCTCTGAAAGTTGGGGGTCCTGACGGGAACAGTGGGGTGCGCGGAGCCAACTATGTCAGAAGAGGAGACAGGGACAGGAAAGGGCGCAGCCGGTGAGGCACAAATCCAGCTAAGTCCCGGCGGGTCTCACCTGGGGGGTCCTCTCGGCGGGGTTCTTCATAACCGCTTGGCGGAAGCTGTTATCCACGTAGGACGCCATCTCCCCCCCGTGGGCTCGGCCGGGGCTGCTCCGCACCCTCGTCGGCCTCCTCCCGGCCCAGCGCAGCCGCTGCCTCCGCCCTGCGCGCTCCGCCCGCCTGAGGCTAATAAGCCAAACCGCCGCGGCGGCAGCGGCGGTAGGGCCTACGGGGGTGGGGGGGGGGGGGCGGCTTTGCTGGGCCCCGCGGCCCGGAGCGCGGGACAGGCGCGCAGGAGACCCGGCAGGAGAGCGAGGCCGCGGGAAGGGGGCTGGCGGCGCGCGGCTCCGGAGACCCGCGGTCCGGAGGGTCCTTGCGGGCGCTCGGCGGCCGGGAACTCCCCTTCCTCCTCTTCTTCCTCGCCGCTCGGCCGGGAGAGGCTTCCTGGCGCGCCCGGCTCCCTCCGGGCCTGGCTCGACACGCCTCCCCCGACTCCACTCGGGGGACAGTGGCGTCTCCTCCTGGCCCCGGCGGGCCTGAGTTATTTTTAGGGAGGTACGAGCGGCAGTAAGGAAGGGAAAGGCTTGCAGGCAGACGGGGCCTCCCCTCTCCTCTCGCGCGGAGGGTCGCCCCCTCCTCTCAGGGGCTCGCGCCGCCGCCCGGGAGTCTCCGCGAAGCACTCGGCTCTCCCGCGTCCCTAGTCCTCGGGGCACTTGGGCGCCGCAGCCGCCGTCGGGACGACTGGCTCAGGTCCGGGCGCAGCGAAGCCCGATCGCCTCCGCCGCCGTCCCTGCCGCTCTTAGTCTCCGTCTATTGGGCTCGGCCGTCCCTCCCGACTGCTGCTGCATCCCCCCGGGCCGCCCCGCCGCCGCCGCCGCCGCCTCTGCTGCTCTGGCCGCCGCCGTGGGCTCCACCGCCGCCGCCTCCCCCCATCAGCGCGCCCGGAGCGGAGCTGCCCCGGCGCCGGCGCCGCTGCGGCCAGAGCACCCAGCCGGGGCTGCAGCCCTCCGGCCCAATCGCTCTCGGCAACTTTGTTCCTGGTCTGCGCGGGGCGGGGGAGGGGAAAGAGGGGGCCACGGGCTGTCCGGGTCTGGACTCCCGGCGGCGGGCGTCCGAGGGCCGAGGGCCAAGAGCCGAGAGCCGCGCACAGCCCCCTCGGAGAGAGTGTTTGGGAAGCGGCGACTCCCCCTCCGCTTCCTCCGCCTCTTCCTCCTCCTGCGCCTTCTCCGGCCGCCGGAGCCGCTCCTCAGGGAGGAAGCGGCCTCCCGGGCTTGTTGCTTTGTGCGGCAACCATGGTGAGGAGTGAGTGACAGGGCGGAGACGAGTCGGCTGGCGCCGCATCATCGAGGGGCGGGGCGGCCCCGTCGCGCTCCGTCCCGCCTCCCCGCGCTCCTGGCGCCGCCCGCCCGCCGGCCGCGCCCTCCCTCCGGAGCTGCACCTTCCTACGCAACCAGGTGAGCCGGCGCTCGGGGCCGCGAGAGGGTCTCCCCGCGCTGGGCTGAGCGGGCTAGAGCCCCGCAGCGCCTGGTTCCGAGGAAGCGACGCGAGTCCCGGTGCCCGGGTGCGAAGCGCAGGGCTCTCCTCTTCCTACCCTCCCCACCCCTTCCCTGTCTCGCGCCGTGCGGCGTCCCCACACCCCACTCGGTTCCTGGGAGACCCTGCAGAGTCCCATCGCCTCTCTCAGACTCCTCCTGGCGCCACGCCGAGGCCAAGGGGGCTGAAAGTTGACCCCGAGCAGAAGTCCAGCCCGCAAGCTTGGGCTGTAGTGGGCATTCATTTTGAACCCGAGGGTTGGCTCCGAGTTGCTTCAGAGGCGATAAATCCTCTAAGATTTTATTTTGCTTATTTGTAACTTGCTGCAGGGAAAGCTTTCCTCTCCTGCCTTCCGTGCTTACTGCCACCTTCAGACACTTTAATGACCACGAGATTAAGGACATGGAAAAGTGCCAGTTTCAACACTAGATCCAATACCACCCTCAGACAGGCAGACAGGCCAGATTTAAAGGTGATCAGTCATTAGCGAGAGACCCGGACAGCAAGGTCTGTGACATAATCAGAAACATTGGCAGATCTGGCTCTGCATCAAGGCAGAGCAAACCTCCTTCTCCAGACCCCAGATTTCCAAGCCAGACTCACTTGGTGCAAAGAACACGGTAACATAGCCCTTTAAGACGTTACCTCTCCTCCTGCTTCATTTCCCCCTCCCTCTCCCTCTCGGAGCCAGGTCAAGGTGTGTAAGGTCAGCCAAGCACAGGGGACAGTTCTGCTGTTCTGGTCCTAGGGTTTTATTTTTATCAGCCTCCTTTCCCTCCTCCCCCCTCCCTCTCTCCCTCCCCATAAGTTCATGTTTTGATGTCTATATGGAGGCTATACTTAGAGGAGGGCTGTTACTTTTAAGGCCTACTATATTGAACTTTTCAAATTTTCAAACATACTTTTTAAACATCTAGTTTATTTTGAACACTTAGAATGGTTGATTGTGAGCAAACATTTTTGGGTCCTTAGGTCACCTTTGTGTCATTAAACAGATTGTGTGGCTTCCTAGAGAAGAGACTGCCCAGCCTTGTGAAACTAGACCTGAGTTATAAATTGTATCTCTAGACCCTTTTATATTATGGGTCTATCTTGCTGAAACTACTTCCCCACATTTTTTTCACCCCTTTGTTGAGCCCCAGCATCAAATTCTCCATGACACAGACCACCACACTGAAAGCAAAGGGACACGAATAAATGCTATTACAGCTCTGTAAAGAGAGAAGAAAAAAATCAAAATCTAGTGAAGTGAAAAAATATACCTGACATCTCCATCTGGTGTCTAATAGACATCTCAGAAGTAACGTTTGCAAACCAGGGTTTAGATAGCTTATCTGAAAAGCGCCCTGACCCACAGCCTTCTTCATTCCAGTTAATGCCGTCTGTGTGGTTCCCCTTGCTCAGTGAAAAACTCTGGAGTCTTTCTTGACTCCTTCCTTTCTGTTACACCCCACAAATGTCAATAACCTGTCAACTCAACCTTCAAAGTGTTGTATCTGGAATCTACCCTCTACCTACCACCTCTACTGCCATGACCTTTGTTCAAGCTGGCATCACCCTTTGCCTGCACGTTGCAATTACCACCTCTCTGGTCTCCCTCTTTTTGTCCTTGGCTCCAGCAGTCTACTTTGAACAGAGCAGCCAGAGTGAGTCTTTTCACTTTAGCTCAAATTACTCATCTGCTAAGGGGCAGGGAAATCATTAGTTCTTCATCTCATGTGAGGTAAAAAACCAAAGGCCTTGATGAACTGTGGACCTTGTTTCCTCCACCCCTTATCTCTCTAGCCTCATCTCCTATGACGCAACCCCCAACTCATTTTCCTAGCCACACTGGAAATGAAGATGCTCTTTCTGAATGCATGAAGATGCTGTATGGTGAACAGGCTCCAGTCTCATGGCCTTTCCATTTGCTGTTCCCCTCTACCACCTAAATTAGCTCCCTGATTCCCAGCCCACCTAAACAAACAAACAAACAAACAAAACCTAAAATATTGCTCCCTCTCCTCCTTCATATCTTTATTCAACCATCAGTTTCCCTGTAACTTCATATACCTAGTTCCTTTCCTTGCTTTCTTTACCACCATCTAACATATATTTTATTTATTTTATTGTTTGTCTCCCTCCCCTAAAATTTAAGCTGCTAAAGTCGATGGTTTTTGTTCCTTTTATTCACTGCTATATCCCACAACATGATGTAAATCAGTAAGTATGGTGTTCCCCTGTATGCATTTAAGATTGTTACATACATTATCACAATTGTATCCCTGAGGAGGGAGGGAAGTACGGAAGAGAAACTTAACACTCTGACCCTATTTTTCTGTTCTATAAAAAGAGGATAAAAATTGCATGCCCTGAAGATTTGTAACGATTGAATATTGCCTTGAATAGTCCTTGAACCATAGTCTTCTAACTAACAAATGATAGTTATTTTTAATATCATTCTCATCATCCCACCCTTTGAGGTTAGTGGAACAATTATTATCCTGTTTACAGATGAGGAAACTGAGACTAAAATAGGCTACCTGACTTGCCCTCATTCCAGGCCTGCCTTTAACTGTGGAAGGGTCTGGGATCAGCTAACAATGGAGACCCATTCTGCCCTATTAAAAATCCTGAAAACTATACATATAAACTATAGTGCTGCAGGGAGGAGTGGCTTCTGGCCTGAAACTCACACTCTACTTTCTTCCCATCTGAGCTCCATCCCATGCCACAAAAAGGCTCCTACACATGAGAACACCCCAGCTTGCACATCCAAACTATGTCATATTCCATGCAAAAGGACCCCTCAGCAGTTCCTCCAGCCCTGGGCCCGCCTTGGAGGATTAGGCCTGGAAGTAGCAGAGCAGTAAGTCCCAGGGTCCTGGGTGCTTAAAGAGTGTGGAACTCCTTGTTCCCTGAAGAAGTGTGAAGCTAGAGCAGGGTCCTTCAGAGCATGGACAGTAGCCTGAGACACCCCCCCCCCTTATCTGGATCTCACAGTCATTAAGTTGTGAATTCCAGCTATAAACCTAGCTCTTTTTTTCTGAGTGCTCTTCTGTGATACTGAATTGCACCAATGACCCTAGATAAGGCATAATAGTATGTCTTGTCCACCATCAAAATGACTAACTCCCTGTCAACTTCTACACTATCATTTAACTCCAATTACAGCTAATGTTCCCACTATTTAAAATCTACTTATCTACTTATGTCAATAATGTTTATCATCTTTCGGCATCTAGGACATCTGATACTTGGTGTGCATTGTTTGGGTATGTTTGAGCACCAACAGCATGTTAGGTATAACATGGATGACAGAACTGGACTCAAATCTGCCAATGTGCCAAATAGTCTAACCCAAACTGTGTCAACCAACCATAATCAAAGGAAGCCATCTATTATGTTGCCTCATAAAGGCAAGCATAAAAATGAAACTTTCTTTGTTCTGTCTCCACAACCATCATATTACCTAGAAAGTTATCAGAGGCTAGACAGAAACAGAGCACCAAGTTTTAAAGTCAGAAATACATTTTGAGTTTTGGCCTTAATGCCATTCTACTCATGACTTAAAAATCTTTAATCTTTCCAACAGTAAAACCTAAAACATATTACATATAGTAATACATCATGTAGATTAGGTGTTGAGAGTCATTTTTTAAAGTGAGTTAAAATCATTTTTAAAATTTTTTGTGAGTCCAGCTACGATATGAGACCAGGGATTGATATATTTATATTTATACTTTATCTATTGACCAATTGATAGAAGTCATTTTGTTAAAACACACACACACACACACACACACACACACAGAGCGTCACTGTTCAGTCAATAAATATTTATTGAGTGCTGTGTGCCAGGTGCTGGTTTCGATACTTGGAATACCAATGGTGAATAAGACAAGCATGGTCCCTTCCCTGGCCTTGTGGGAACTTGTTCTATGGGCCAAGCACTTGGTTAATGTACTCCTCTCATCCAGGAGAATGGTGGGAGTGATTGAAAAGATCCAGGAATCTGCCCTGCTCTGCTGAGACAAGAGCTTCCTCTGGTTACCATTTTCTCTGCTTGTTAAAACCCTCTGGACTAGAGGTTCAGAGCAGAGAGAAGCTGAATTTTATTAATGACATTCCTCACATACTTCCCCCTCCCTCCAAAAATTTTTTTAAGGATTTTATTTATTTACTTGAGAGACAGAAGATGAGAGAGGGAGAGAGAGGGAATGCACAGAAGCCATGGGAGGGGCAGAGGAGCAGACTCCCGGCTGAGCAGGGAGCCTGATGTGGGACTCAACCCCAGCACTCCAGGATCATGACCTGAGCTTGAAGGCAGACACTTAACTAAGCCCGAGCCACCCAGGTGCCCCAAAACATGTCCTTATATTGTTTTACAGTTACTTCTAGCCCTGACATCAAGTCAGTAAGAATCTCAGGAGAGTGGAAGGCTGTAGCTTACACACTGTATCACTCTCAGTCAGCACACTGCACTAGGAAATACTGTATTCACCTGCAAATAGCACTTCCGAAGAGTCCCTGGTGGATAGTGCAGTGGCAGGTATCCGGGGAAAGATGCAGTGTGTTCACAGGATAGAGCTCATGAACTAAGTTAGATGAAGCATATCAAGAACACAATTACTATCAGACTCTTGGGTTTGATTTTATAGGAATTGTAATAAATTCAGTTTTGGGGATGCTGCCACATGAGTAAGAACAACACTAATGTAAATGTCACATAGAGGCATAGATATTTTGGAATTGATTCTAAGAGAAGAAACCCATTTTTTCCCTCATTTAATAATATTATCACCTTGGTTCTGCCTTGGACATAAAATTAAATAAATATACAAATAAAAAGTATTCAGGCTAACAAAATTGTTCTCTCCAGTTACACTATTATACCCTTCATACTGATATAACTACTTTCTTCCATTGATTTGTTTGCAATTGAAATATTAGGCTAGGGGGAGAAAACAACCCTCTTTATTTCCTTATTGTGAGAAAGCCTATGCTGACATTTCTAAAAGGAAATGCATTGTTCAACTTTGGATCCACCGTCAATTCCTTCTATTGTTGCCTGGTGTTTGGCATTTATTTTTATGAATTGCCCTGTGGAACTGTAGTCCACAATCAGTCTGCCAATTTAAAGGGGTTTAGGTAAGATATACAGATTTTTTTTTTTAAGATTGAAAATAGGTAAAATTAAAGACATCACTTTAAAACCTAACAATGTAAATGCCACTACACAATCAATGAGTGCTTGATGCATAGATTTTAAAAGCCTGCACCAGATATCATGAATGCTCCAGCTAGTAATTCAAAGAGAAAAAGACCTTCAATTTCAAGCATGCAAAGTTAACCCAGTGAGATAATTCCGTCATAACGACATCAGGGAGCACTGTATAAAAGTGTACCTGGGTTTCTCTAGTTATGGTAAGGTGATGATGACACACCACTGAAATTACATCCACAAGCAACCTGGTATGCACTGCAGAATTTGTAAACGTGTTCTACAGAAGAGGAGCAGCTACAATTATTGCCAGCTCTGGTCTCTAAGTGGTATTCAAGGGTAAAAGCAAGTGTGCTGTAATTCCAGCGTCTCCTATAAGACTGTCAAAATCAGACAAGGTCGTTTGAGCAAAAAGAAAAAAGGAGTACTCTCGATCAGCTGTGATTTTTTTAAACGCCAATACTCGTAATCATTCTGAAGTCATTATTATTTAATAGTCGTTAAATCCAAGACTGGTGTTAGGCACCATATGTACATAAACAAACACAGAGCGCCTATGCCTTGTGCCTACAAAGCTAAATTAGGCAGAGGAAGTGAAGGGCAAACAAGGGCGTGGGAAACATGCACAGAGGGCCTGTTGAGAAAACGAGGCTATTCTGTTATGTTGTTATTTTAGTTTTAACTATCGGAAGGCCCATTATGTTGCAATACAAAAATTTAAAGGCGGGAAGTCAAAGGAAAAAGCACATACCCTCTATGGGAGTTTGCAGAGGAAACCTTATATATAAAATGGCAAAATGTATTGACTTAGCGACCTCATGGAAGAAAGCACAAGTGACAGAGCAAAAAGAGAATCTCTGAATATTGGATGGGCTATTACGATACAGGGACCAGGTAAAGATAATACATGAGATATGGCACAGAAGAAAATAGAACCATCCAAGCTCTTGAGAGGTAAGTCACAATCGGTCCTGGCCATCTTCAGTGTTTTTCTTACAGTTAACATTTTACTTATCACATAACATAAATACAACCAGTGATAAGTACTGGTAAGATGTTTAAAACAGAGTTCAGTTGTACCTTGTGTTTATCTCACCTACTAGGAATGAGCCTGTGGCATCATAGCTGTCTATAAGCATCCAGAGGTAATTAAATCAAGTTAAAGACCAACATAAAGCCCACAGTACTCCACCCAGCCTGGTCAGGTGCCACACAAACAGGTCTACTGACACAGAAGAAATAGCATAGAAGTGACTGAATTTACAGAACTTTATCACATTGCTACAGGGAAAAAAACACAATCCATTTTTTCAGTGGCGTCAATAAACACAGCTTTATAAAGGCACAGTGGAATATATGATCTAAGTAATATAGTGGGAAAACCTTGAATTCTAATAGCAGGCAGCCCTCAATTTGAAAGCCTTTCTGATATGCATGAGCTTTGTCACCCTGAAGACCACATTTAACCTCCCTGAGCCTGAGTTTCTACCTTTGTAAAATGGAGTTAGTAGTATTTTCCTTGCCAGATTAATAGGACAGTGACTCAAAATAGAATTTATAAAAGTAAATACCCTTTCTCATCTCACTTCTCCCTAAAAGAAATAGTATTAGTCAAAGAATCTTAACATGGCCCTTCAAGTCTCTAGGAAAGAAAGATTTTAGGTTAAAAATATACTGACCTATCTAACTTTATAGATAGAATTTTGAGCTTAGAGAACTAAAATAAGCTTTAATTACATTATTCTAAATAGCCCCAACCCTCAAAAGTAAATAATTTTCCACCTGGGCCAGTGATTCTGAGGTGTGGGTAATCAACATCTTCTCAATGCCGAGTGTACCGGCCAGCTGGAAAGAGCTAGCAGCATCCTGAAAGCCTCCAGTGTTCTACAGGGCAGAATGGGAGCTGCCCATCAGATGTGCCAAACCTGGCTCTGACAGCGTCTCTGCCTTTATCAAATGAATGAAAAACTACAAATTACTCATACAAATACTAAATCTATTGCCAGGTTTTATGTCCATTTTGAAAACCATAGTTGCAGTCCACTAATAGTCGTGTTATTGTTTCATTTTTTTAAGTATCAGAATTATTCCAAATGTTAATATGCATAAACCTACACACAGCACTCAAAAGACTAAATCTTAAAAAAAAAAAAAAAGAAAGAAAGAAAGAAAAGAAAAGAAAGAAAGAGTATAGGGTGCCTGGGTGGCTCAGTTGGTTAAGTGACTGCTCTCAGCTCAGGTCATGATCCTGGAGTCCTAGTATGGAGTCCTGCATTGGGCTTCCTGCTTCTCCTTCTGACCCTTCCTCTGCCCCCCCAGCTCATGCTCTCTCTCTCTCTCTCTCTCTCTTCAAATAAATAAATTAAATAAATTAAATCTTTTTTAAAAAGTGTAATAAAAATCATGGGGGCACCTGGGTGGCTCAGTGGGTTAAAGCCTCTGCCTTCGGCTCAGGTCATGATCTCAGGGTCCTGGGATGGAGTTCCACATCAGGCTCTCTGCTCGGCGGGGAGCCTGCTTCCCCCTCTCTCTCTGCCTGCCTCTCTGCCTACTTGTAATCTCTCTCTATCAAATAAATACATAAAATCTTTTTTTAAAAAGTGTAATAAAATCAAACAAAGCAGAGATCCAATTTAGTTACATATAAAGATAGTATCTATGGTGGTATGTTTGTAATATTTGCAACTCACAGATTTTTAACTGATTTTAAAACCAAATCAACCTATGCCTTACCCTGACCCACCAGGGTCCAAAGAATAATGCTCCAGGAGCCTCTCGATGCCCTCTACCCAAGGTTAACCGCAGGGTTACAATCTGATTAACCAAGTGGAATCTGTACGAAATTACCTGAAGCATTCTCCCTCCTCCTCATTTATCTTTATGGTGATCAAAAAATTTTTGAAGGTAAGCTGTCTTCGATCTAACACAACTTTCCATCAGGAACCACAAAAACTTGTGAACACAAAAGCACTGCAGAATTTCCAGAACGAATAATAGCAGCAGCAATGGCACTGGGTCCTAGGACAATTGGCTTTCTCCCACTACAGCACAGGAGATCTCAAAGGAGCACCTGTATAGCTCCTTTGCCTGATTAAAGTATCTGTCACCTATGTGACTGTATCAGACACTCACTTAGCTGCGGGTCTCTTTCCTGGTAGCTGCCAATATTAGAGAATACTTCCCTTTTGACCAAGACATTATTTGACTCTTCAACACAATAAGATGGAAATTGGAGAAAATAAAGACTTTCTGAAAGTGCTTCAATTCTCCCCTTCCTTCCATCAAACAAAGTGCCACGCATTATCCAGACCATACAGTTGTCCCTGCATGATTTCTGTCCTTGCCCTGCAGTGGGATTCTTTTCAAGGGCCCTGGCTCCAGGGTCGGGCCAACTCACACAGAGCTGGAGACAAACTACGGAAAGGTGGTAATCTCTGTGAACAAGGCCAAGCAGCCATTGGTGGTAGGGAGGGATGGGGAGGAAGAATATGATTCTAACCACTTTTCTTTCTTCCCTTCAGAAGGAAATTGTGAGTTCATGGTGCCATCCAGCCACAACTCCCATACTTCATTTGGGAGACATTGAAAAAATTACAGCAGACATGGTTTCTAAATAAAGAGTTTTGGAAGAGAGGCAAAGAGACCTGGGTATATCTTGTGCAAGAAAAGTTTTCACAGTGAGTGAATCCCATCTTTTCTCATGTGAATAATACTAAGACTCTTAAGAACCATGAAGTGTTATGCCACAATAGACTTGTGGCATTTCATTTATGTCACTAATAACAATAGCTGACAAGTATTGAGTGCTCACCATGTGCCAAACACTGTTCTGTGTCCTCTAGATGTAATGTCTTAATTAATCTTCCAACAACCCTATGAGGTAGGTACTATTACCACACATATTTTCCAAATCAGGAGAACAGTGGCTTGATGAGGTTCCGGAGCCAGGATCTACAAATATTTTCTCTTGTACCCAAGTGTATGTGTTAAGTCCTCATCATCGGGGTTCTTAAATTTGGAACTTCTATCAAGTCCCAGAATTAACCATTTGTTGACAATTGAGGTGATTTTTAATCCACAGCCCTATTTTATCTTCTGGCCCTGAGAAACATGACATTTCTTGAGAAATATATGATTATACTAAGCCTGAATTCCAACCTAGACAACACCCCAGATCTCCAGGCTTGCCCACAGAACATCTGTGCGTAGGTGTACACAGACACCTTAAAATCAACATGTCCAACCAAAACAAATGAAGTACTTGGGGACAAATCTAATGAGATACATACAAGAGCTGAATGCGGAAAACTATAAAACTCTGATTTGACAAATCAAAAATGTCTAATTAAAGTGGAAAAACATACCAAGTTCACAAATTGGGGGACTCAATATTAAGATGCTGATTGCCCCCAATTTGATTTGTTGAATCAGGGCAATCCTAATCAAAATACCAGCAAACTTTTTTATAGATGTTAACAGTCTGATTCTAAATTCATATGAAAAGGTAAAACACTTCCGATAAAAAAGAACAAAGTTGAAGGACTCCTATTACCCAACTTCAAGGGTTACTATAAAGCCACATTCAAGACTGTCTGGTATTGGCAAAAGAATAGATACACTGACCAATGGAAAGAGAATAGAAAGGACAGAAATAGACCCACAGAAATATAGTCAGCTGTTTTTGACAAAGAGACAAAGGCAATTCAAAGGAGCAAGGAGTATTTTCAACAAATGGTGCTGAAATGGTTTGACATCCAGCAAAATCAGCATGTTCAAATCTGAACTCAGCATCTTTCTTCCAACATCTTTCCAAATATCCTTATGTCTTGGAGAATGACACCACCAACCACCACGTTGCCTAGGCTAAAAAAAACCCAAACGGACCAGGAGTTATCTTTGACCCACCATCTCACTTTCAGCCCTGAGTTTGATCACTTATGAAATTATGTTGAATCACACATCTGACTCTTCCTGCCCTTCTACTGCCATTGACCTAGTTCAGGCACTACTTCTCCTAAACTTTGTCTTCCACCTCCAATCCCCCGAAAATGCCTCTTAAGGAGGAGCATGGCTGGAAGTAGCAGAAGGAACCATGGCTTCCCTAAGCACCATTTGCAAAAGTGGTACCTTTTCAACATCCTTTAAAAGAACCTGTTGACGGGGGCGCCTGGGTGGCTCAGTGGGTTGGGGCCTCTGCTTTCGGCTCGGGTCATGGTCTCGGGGTCCTGGGATCGAGCCCCGCGTCGGGCTTTCTGCTCGGCGGGGAGTCTGCTTCCTCCTCTCTCTCTGCCTGCCTCTCTGCCTGCTTGTGATCTCTGTCTGTCAATTAAATGGGTAGAATCTTTAAAAAAAGAAAAAAAAAAAAAGAACCTGTTGACGTGATAGTTTTTATGATTCTGATGAAAAGATGTTACATTTGGTCTTGCTGAAAGAAGGGCCATAAGTTGTGGAGAGAATACAGACAAAGGATAAGACCTCTTTACCTAGCCCAGTGTCTCCAGTCAAAGTGTAGGCTCCACACCATAATGGCACCTAGCCAGTGCCTGGCCCTTACCCCTGGCTGGCTCCCCTCCTGTTAGAAACTGTCCTTTGCACAGTGTGATCTTTTGAAAAATCAAATCTGTCATGTAATTCCAAAGCTAGAGTGGCTTTCCAACTCACTCCGTGAAGTACAAGGTGTGTTGTACAATATTCAAGAGCTCTGAGTGTTCTGGCCCAGGTGCACCTGCCTAGTTGTCTCTCCCACCCCTTGCTACCCACAGAACTTCGACCCTAGTCGATGCTAACAACTGAGCCTCTGAGGATTTGCTAATCTAAGTCCTTAATGCCATGTACAAGCACCTCTTGCCTAGAACTCTCTTCTTTCCAAGATTCACCTGTGAAACTCCTACTCCTCCTTTCGGACAGTCTTAAAAAAAGGTCTGTGGGCAGGTGATGGAGCAAGAGACCGAGACACCTGAGTTCTAACCTAGATTCCCTCTTGCCGCATACCAGCTGCTTGTCCAGAGGCAACTCACATACCTCCTGCTGTGAGCCTCGGGCTTTGTTTAAAATGGAGGCAATATTATCTGGATAACATATGGGAAACACCTGGGAAGGGAGTCTGCAGCAATGGCAAAAATGTTCTAGCTGGGTAGACTTGTTAACATTTTTTACTTAAGATATGTATTGATATATCCAGACACCTTCTCTGCTAGTAATTTGTACTGGGTTCTGCCAACCATCCACCCTCCCCATGCCTTCGTAAGTATAGTTGTTATATTTGCAACTTGTGTGGTATATGACCACTATTATTATTACTGTTGTTGTTACTGTTATCACTTATCATCGTAACATTTTTCTCTGATTCCTCATCTCCTCCCTCCCCTTCCAGGTCAGTTAGGCTTCTTACTCCATGCTCCCATAGCAGCTTATACATACCTTCTTATAATGCTTTTTGCATTATTTTTTAATCATGTGTCAAATGTCTGCCTCTCCAGTTGACTCTGGACTCCTGGAGGACAGGGCCCATGTATTTTTATTTGTGTACGTTCCAAGCTAACACTAGCCCTGGCAGAGGAGACAGTCACTAAATTTTTACTGATTAGATGATTAAAGGAAGAAAACATATTTATTAGGAAAGTATAAGAACTATTGCTTTATTGGGACGCCTAGGTCGCTCAGTGGGTTAATCCTCTGCCTTCAGCCCAGGTCCTGATCTCAGGGTCCTGGGATCAAGCCCCGCATGGGGCTCTCTGCTCAGCAAGGAGCCTGCTTCTCCCTCTCTCTCTGCCTGCCTTTCTGCCTACTTGTGATCTCTGTCTGTCAGATAAATAAATAAATAATGAAAAATTAAGAAAAAGAACTATTGCTTTATTGATTCCTAACAGGTTCTGAGTTGCTGAAAAGCTGATGTTGTAGAAGAAATTCATCAAAAGAAACCAGTTAGTTGGCTTTCAAAGGGCTAGACTCCCTCTGAAAGCAACTGGCATTTGGCCAGTAACTTCTAGGGTTGATTGAACTGAGGTCTTTGTATGCGTGTGTGTGTGTGCGCGCGCACCTAAATTCATTTATTTAAAATATAAGGCTACAATGATCTTTAAAAATATAGATTTCTTTGGTGAAACTAATAAATCAAAGCTATAGTTTCCCAAGTATCTTACAGCTTCATATAATATCAACTCTGTTTCTTTCGATACATGGCATTCTAGTTTTAGTGATTATATGGTTTTCCCCTTTAATAGAAAAGTTGGAAATATAGTACATATTATACCACATTTTTGCCATATTTTCATTCTCTCTCTGTCTCTCTATATGTACATATATAGCATACACATTTTTATAATTTTTTCTGAACCATTTGCAAGTTACAAACATCATGTCACTAAATCCCTAAATATGTCAGCATGTACTTCCTACTGATAAGAAATGTCCTATATAATCACAATGCCAGGAGAATTCCAAAGCAATTCAATTCAATAATATCTAAAATTCAGTCTACTTTCAAAGTCACTCAGCTGTCCCTAAAATATCTTTTGTTTTTGTTTATGATTCCAGTTGGGAATCATATTAAAATAAATCAAGTGTATTTGCTTTCTTTTCACTTTTGAAGGATAGAAAAAGGAGTACCAGTGGCCTCGTCTTCATGAACTAAGTGAGCAGAGAAATTAGACTTGTTACCATATTGGGATTCATGCTAGAGATGGTTCAGAGGGACTCCAAGCCTTAGACATAGAGAGTGCTGAATAACCAGACAGGCAGACTAAACACATATTTAGGGCACCAGCATAGCAGGGACATTTGGAAAAAAAGATTTGGGGGACACCTGGTTAGCTCAGTCAGTTAAGCAACTGCCTTTGGCTCAGGTCATGATCTCAGTGTATTGGGATGGAGCCCTGCATTGGGCTCCCTGCTCAGTGGGAGTTTGCTTCTCCCTCTCCCTCTGTACTCTCCCTCTCTGTCTCAAATAAATAAATAAAATCTTTAAGAAAACAAAAAATTAAAAAAGATTTTTAAAAGATTCAAGTAAAGAAAGAAGAAAAAAAGGAGGAAAGGAGAAAAAAGGAAAAAGCATCAAAATGCTCATTAAAAAGAAAATCATGGGGCGCCTGGGTGGCTCAGTGGGTTAAGCCTCTGCCTTCGGCTCAGGTCATGATCTCAGGGTCCTGGAATGGAGTCCCGAATCAGACTCTGTTCCTCAGGGAGCCTGCTTCCTCCTCTCTCTCGCTCTGCCTGCCTTTCCGCCTACTTGTGATCTCTCTCTGTCAAATAAATAAATAAAATCTTTAAAAAAAAAAAAAGTGGGGCGCCTGGGTGGCTCAGTGGGTTAAGCCTCTGCCTTCAGCCCAGGTCCTGATCTCAGGGTCCTGGGATCAAGCCCCGCATGGGGCTCTCTGCTCCGCAAGGAACCTGCTTCCTCCTCTCTCTCTGCCTGCCTCTCTGTCTACTTGTGATCTCTCTGTCAAATAAGTAAATAAAATTTTTAAAAAAGAAAATCAGAATTTGTTGGACTTTATCTTACATATTAGTATTTTTTTAATTTCCAATTTTATGTGGGATGAGGCACCATCTTTTTTTTGTTTGTTTGTGTCTTTTCCTTTCTTTCTTTCTTTCTTTTTTTTTTTTTTTTAAACACTGAGAATTTCTAAGGGTCTATGTCCAGGCCTGGTTGGCAGTAATAGGGGCCTCTAGAAAGACAGGCCAGCGTGATTTGGGGACACCTAACCAGGAGAAACTGTGTGCTGTAAATGTGATGTGAGTCATCTTTTCTTTTCTTCTTCCAGGACCACAATGTGAGGATGATATCAGCCAAAAAAGTTAAAATGTAGTGTTGTTGTTTTTTTTAAAACTAAATATAATATCTTACATAACAGGATGGTGGTAGATTGTGTCCTACTCTATACAGGGTGATCTCAACCCTGTTTAATACTCAGGTGTCAAACATTGTTCTGGTTTCTATGAAAAGGCTTTGTAACACAAAATCCATGTCATAGTTTTGTCCTACATAGTATATCCAATCTAAATGATGCTCTATGGTCTGTAGAAATAGTCCACTAAACGTTTGTATTGTACCTCTCCTCTAAGCATAACACTTAGACACAAAGGGATAATTCATACTCATTTGCATTTTCAAGTTTGTAGACAACCAACTAATTCAAAAATCTGTACATGGACCAGAACCTAGTCCTTGTTTTTCTACCAAGCAACTATAAGTAACTGCAACCATTTTCTTTTCCTTTCTTTCCTTTTTTTTTTTTAAGATTTTATTTATTTTATTTGAGGAAGAGAGTGAACAAGAGAGAGAGCAAGAGGGCAGAGGAGGATTGGAGGGAAAGGGAGAGTAGGGAGACAGCTGAATAGGGAAAAGGCTGCAGGGCTGGACCCCAGGACTCCAGGATCATGACTTGATCCAAAGGCAATGCTTAACCCACTGAGCCACCCAGGTGTCCCTGCAACCGTTTTCTTATATCAAAATACTATACTAACATTTACTGTGCTTACTTGTAACTACGTAGTTTAACAGGGGAATGTTATCCCCTGTGGTTCCAGAAGCACTTTAAAAGTAATGGAAATTGTAATGCACTCTAGAGAGATTTATGAGAATATTAATTAAAATCAACTTGTCCTAGTTTTCATAGTTTTTCCAGAATTGAGAAGGATGATGAGTAGGGTAAAGTGACATGTTTTCAAAATATGTCTGCACCTCAAAGCTATAATTTTAAACAAAGTCTAATGAATCTTCAGAAAAGATGATTTCTGGTAGAACATAGCATTTTTAACTTCAAAAATTACACAATAATTTATACTTGGGACACAGGAGGGATTCAACTGAATTAATGAAATATGAAAGAAATAAGGCAATTTCTGACAGTGTTTGAGAAATCTATAGCTTTTTTTTCTCCCAAGGCAGAGCCTATTCATAGTTCTACTTTGATGTACACACTTAATATGTATTAACATTGACAAGAGTTAAGCACACAATTTAAAGGAGAAAATTGCACCATTTTGAGTATAGCTCCCAGATGATTTAATAAACACCAAAAAAGTACATTTAAATACAAATGTAAATGTAACTCAAAATACCAAAAGCTGTGGGGCACCTGGCTGGCTCCGTAGGTTAAACCTTTGCCTTCAGCTCAGGTCATGATCTCAGGGTCCTGGGATCAAATCCCACATGGGGCACTTGGTGGGGAGCCCACTTCCCCACTCTCTCTGCCTGTCTCTCTACCTACTTGTGATCTCTCTGTCTCTGTCAAATATTAAATAAAAATCTTTTAAAAATTACCAAAAGCAGAGAAGTTCAGCTCTGATTATGCTGTCAGGTACTAAGACAAATGAAGGGGGTGACAGGGCAAGGAGATCCAGAAATTTAATTTCATAGAGAACAAGCGCTCAGTCTGTTTAATTGATTATTTATCTACCAATTTTTACAGCCAGAATTGTTCTGGAACACTATTTTCTGATTATGATCCGATTAATACTTTTATGAAACTGCAGTTGAAAACGTTTGACTAGGGGTATCTGGGTGGGCCAGTCAGTTGAGGGGCTAACTCTTGATTTTTGGCTTAGGTCATGATCTGAGGACCCTGAGATGGAGCCCCCGAGGTGGGGGGAGCTCCACATTCAATGGGGAGCTGCTTGAGATTCTCTCCCTCTCCGCCTGCCCCTCCCCTGCCCACACACATGTTCTCTCTCTCTCTCTCTCTCTCTCTCTCTCTCTAAAATAAATAAATAAATCTTAAAAAAAAAGAAAGAAAGAAAGAAAGAAAACGTTTGACTAAACTTGCACAGTATTTATTTGAGGATAATGTTTCAGCACTTCCAGCTTGTCACCGAATACCATTCTTAACTTCCCTGTCCTCGTCTTGAGTCCCTTCATCTTGTCCAAGCTCATATTTGATCAAACCTCCTACTTCTCCGGTCCTAAAACAAAACACGAGCACAGACACACACATACATGTGGATGGTGAATTGACAGATTTAGATTATCCTTCCTTCTGTTTGACTTGAAAACTTTTTTTCCTTCTTCAATTAGGGGAAAACAATTTTTCAAGAACACTCATATAAGCCAGGTGCATTAAATGACTAAGTGTGGAGTCCAAAAAGGGACTGGAGAAGATGGGAAAAATCAAGATTCCAACATTCTATACATCTTCAATTTCAGGCCTTCCTTGACTCATCATTGCATTCCAGAAATTGATTCTAAGTAAAGAATCAAGAGTTATTTACAGCACTGTTCATAGTAATAAAAAAGTAGTGAGGCACCTGGCTGACTCGGTTGATGGAACATGTGACTCTTAATATCAGGATTATGAGTTTGAGCCCCACAGTGGGTGTAGAGATTACTTAAAAATAAAATATTTTTTAAGTAGTAGCAATCTAAATATTTAATAATAAAGCATTTATTAAATAAGTTATGCTAAAGCAATAGAATAGAATACTTTGAGGTTATTAAGCTCAAATTTTCAAGATTATTTTTTTTAATATTTTATTTAGAGAGAAAGCAGGAGGGGCAGAGGGAGAGAGAGACTCTCAAGCAGACTTCTTACTGAGCGTGGATACCCACTCAGGGTCTTAGTCTCACAAGAATTAGCCCTTCAACCAACTGAT
Source organism: Mustela lutreola (assembly GCF_030435805.1). Lineage (NCBI taxonomy): Eukaryota > Metazoa > Chordata > Mammalia > Carnivora > Mustelidae > Mustela > Mustela lutreola. The sequence goes on along the minus strand of NC_081290.1, from coordinate 129,453,359 downwards.
CTATCCAGGCACCCCAGATTTTCAAGATTATCGAGTAACATGAGTATATGCTCATAGTATACTTAGTGAGAAAAAACAGTAGATTCCAAATCTGAATTTACAATGATATCCCAATTTTTTATGGTATATGTAGATAGATATAGCTATAGAAATAAAAATTGGGCACTTTTAATGCATTTACTTATATAGAACATCAACTCAAAGTAAAACCTAAAATGAAATTCAGTATTCCAAAAATCGTGCTTTAAATATATGGTTGAGTTCTAGCTGGTAAAACCAACCAATTTACCAAACAAACAGAAACCACAAAAATCCCGAGCCTTCTTGAATAGAAATGAATATGTTTTAATGTATCCAGTTGGTTTTTAGATGACAAATTGGTTTCTCAGTTGGAAATATTGATCTAGTAACTAGGTAATGTTTGAATTGTGTTATGACCAGCTCTATGCCCACACGGAAAGTGAGAAGTTTGTCTTTTGACTACCAGCCTTTCCTTTGGTGTTCTATCCATCCAATCTTCAAGCTTTCTTCACTTCCTCACCCTCATTCACATCCATTCCCTGCTAAATAATACTATGCTTAGGAAAGGTTATAAAAAATTCATTTAGCCCGAGGTAAAAAAAGTACTAGCCAATTTCATTAAGTCCTTCCATCAAAGGTATTTGCTTATAGCAGGATATCAGCTGGGAAACCTCCAGTGTTCAACTGGGGCACTTTTTGCACTGGGATAGGGCAATTCTAACACCAGTAGGAACTCCACACCCCTTCACCCTGAAAATCCAAAGCCCATTCAGAACCAGTGTCATCATGCTCTATCCTGGACTCCTGCTGATTGCTTGAGAACTCATTTCTTTACAGATATTTGTTGGGGACCTACTATTCAAGAGGCACCCCTCTAGGATTTCAGAGCAAACTCTGGTACTCATGGCTGCACAAAATTCATGAAATAAAACATATAACATTCATTTAATAAAAATTGTCTATTGTTCATTCTAGGTTTTTCCTCTCTACTTTCTGCTTAATTTTTTAAAAATTGGTTTTTTGGGTTTTATTTTTAACTAATCTCTACACTCAACGTGGAGCTTGAACCTACAGTCCCAAGATCTGGAGTCTAATGCTCCACCAACTGAGCCAACTATTTAATTTTTTTTAAGGTTTTATTTATTTATTTGACAGAGAGAGAGAGAGTGATCACAAGTAGGCAGAGAGGCAGGCAGAGAGAGAGAGAGAAGGAAGCAGGCTCCCTGCTCAGCAGAGATCCCGATGCAGGGCTCCATCCCAGGACCCTGAGATCATGACCCGAGCTGAGGGCAAAGGCTTAACCCACTGAGCCACCCAGGCACCCCCCAACTATTTAATTGTTGAATAAAAAAAAAAAAAAAGAACAAATAATAAAGCTTAGATTTAACTTGGAAATACCTGTCGCACCAGGCCTCTGCTTTCTTTCACATTTCACACCTTGATTTTTTTCTTTTATGACTTTCTTTTAGGTCATTTTATGCAAACTTTAGACCCCTGATTACATCTCCACTTTAGTAAAGGAATAAGAAAATGAAAGTGCCACCTGCTTGCTACCACAATAGCAGTGATCGCCTATCTAAGTTTCAGTAGTTTATTTGAGAGGATGATGCTTTGTTCCATTAAATTGGAGTCTCTGGGGGTTCTTTTTCCCCAGATGTTAATCATCACCACTCTGTTACTTAAGAGGTTTTTTCTAGGTAATTAAAGATCTCTTCATATCATGCTTGAATATAAAGTCCTAAATTAGTCAGGTAGTGACCTTTCATCTTTTTAATTTTTTAATTTTTTATTAACATATAATGTATTATTGACCTTTCATGTTTTGAGTATAATGAGGTCTGTTTTAATGAACAAAATTATTTTTTGATACATTTTAAAAATATAAAGGAAAAATCTGATTATACGTTTCTAATACAGCTGGCCTTAAATAGCATTTAAGCTTAGTAAATAATGAGAATAATTTATAAACGCTATTACAAAAACTCAAACTTCGGGTTAAAAAACAAAGAAGCATCCTCCACCCCAAGAAAAACTCTCCTAAGAGAAAAACTCATTAAAAGAAAAACTGTGTAAAATATTTATTACTGTTTATATAATACTTTTTTTATGGACATCTGGATTTCGCCCCTACTTTTTTTATGTTTTAAATAATGAGATGTATTCAATTTGTGGATAAAAATGTCTATTTTATAAGGATTTTTTAAAAATTTGTTTATTTATTTTAGAGAAAGAGAGCAGGGGGGAGTAGCAGAGAGAAAGAGTGAATGAATCCATGTTGAGTATGGAACCTAACACGGAGCTCAATCCCAGGAACTCCCGAGACCAAGACCTGAGCGGAATCAAGGGTCTGCCACTTAACTGACTGAGCCACCACACGCCCTAGGAAATTTTTTTCTTTTCTCTTTCTCTCTTTTTGAAAAAGATTTTATTTATTTATCTGAGAGAGAGCACAAGCAGGGGCTGGGGGCTGAGGGTTGGGGAGGAACAGGGGGAGAAGCAGACTCCCCATTGAACAGGGAGGCTGCTTAGGGCTTGATCTCAGTACTCCAAGATCACACACCCTTAAGGGTCTCATCTGACCCTTAATCAGAGTCAGATGCTCCACTGACTGAGCCACCCAGGGCCCCAGGTAATTTTTTTCTTAATACACTAGTTTTTCCTTTAATATTCTAGTAAATGTGTTTCAACGAAGAGAAATAAGAACAATTACAAAAATAATCAGAAGTAACTGTGAAATCACCCCTTTGTAAAAAGTCCTTTATTAAGAGCTCTTCAGGGACGCCTGAATGGCTCAGTGGGTAAAGCCTCTGCCTTCAGCTCAGGTCATGGTCCTGGGGTCCTGGGATCGAGCCCTGCGTTGGCAGGGAGCCTGTTTCCCCCTCTCTCTCTGTCTACCTCTCTGCCTCCTTGTAATCTGTGTCTGTCAAATAAATAAATAAAATCTTAAAAAAAAAAAAAAAAGAACTTTTCAAATTAGCCAGTATGTGTCTCACGTTGCCTGTTCTGACCCCCTGACTGATACCAGTTCCTTATGGAAATAATGTAATGGACTGTGTAGTTAATATCCAGTTTTAAAATCCTCCTTCTTCTAGTAAACCGTCTCCTTCTGTTGAGATTAGAAAATATGTGCCCATCCCATATTCCTCACTGGAGCCACCACCCCCGGACCCGGTAGGCCAACTCTGTAACCACCCCCCCCAATAATGATTTGTTCCTGTGGTGAAGCTGTAATTTAAGCCAAATGATAGAGATTCTTCACCTAGAATTTCTCAAATTAGAGGAAAAAGAGGCCTCTTCTTCCTGAACTAAAGACCGTTCATTGTAACACTGGGATTCTCTGCCACCGTCCTCCCTATGCCCAGCAGAGCCTTCTGCAGAATGGAATTCAGCAGAGACAGGTAGGAACAACTGAGAGAGGACACTAAGAAGAGGCCTGGGAATCACTGTGCCCAATCCCAAACTCTGAGCCCCCAGTCGCTCCGGCTCTCTTCTACAGTTGCCTTCACCATTATGTGAACAAATACATTGTAGTTTTTTTCCTTGAACATATTGGAGTTTCTGTTACATGCAACTAAAGGAGAAGGGGTGGAGGGGGAGCAGGAGGAGGAAGAAGAAGAAGAAGCAAAAGGAGGGGAAGAAGAAGATTCAAAAAAGGTACTAGTTAAAACAATGGCAAACACTTTGCAAATTGGTGTGTTTCTACTATTTGAATCCAGTTGTTTCTAAGAATTCAGAAGTCAGCAATACTGGCCGGAAATTGCTAAAAATGTCCTCATCTATATATACATCAAAATCAATGGGACGTTTTATTACCAGGAGCCTCCAGAAAGCCTCTACTGAAATTCAGTTTGCTTCAGGAGGTGTTTTGGACATATTCTGGGTCCAGATTATTTCCCAGGGGGGAAAATGTCTGGACTGGGAGGGGGGGGGATGACAATGGGTGTGCAAAGAAAGAAGAACTTCCATTTCTTCTCATTTTTAAATTAACTAGTATGGTTAGGTAACAATGATTAATAATGGTATTTTGGTTTTACTACCCACTGTCGAATTTTACTTACTTGTTTTTTTCTTGGTTGGAGAGATCAATGAATATTAGGTAGAATAATAGAAGAAAATTTATTTTTCCTAAATACAGTAACCTCCCTCCATAGGTGTGACATTGTACGGATTCAAGAAAAGTACAAAGGTGGCACAAAAGACGAATGCGGTGTATATTCTGTTACAGTGATTTGCTATGTATTAACAATTCTTGTCACCCACTTCTTTGGCAGAGCCATTGTGAGGCTAACAAAGCCTTTGAAAAAATAGGAAATGGTTTATAAATATTAATAATAGTTTACCTTCCTATGTTTAGAAGCAGTAAGCCAACACAACCCACGATTTTTCATTGTGTTTATCAAAGAACATCTCTTCACTAAAATTCTAAGTTTAGTTATTGAGCATTTATATCATTACTGGTGAAGTGGTTCTCTTGGGAAGAACTGGGGACACTGACATAAGAATCTGTAAGATTAACAATGAACATGATTAAAATACCATAACAGAAAAAATCAGGAAATAATCTTGGGGCACCTGGGTGGCTTAGTGGGTAAAGCCTCTGCCTTCTGCTCAGGACATGATCCCAGGGTTCTGGGATTGAGTCCCGCGTTGGTCCCCCTGCACAGAAGGGAGCCTGCTTCTCCCTCTGCCTTTGCCTGCCGCTCCCCTGCTTGTGCGTGTTCTCTCTTTCTCTCTATGTGTCAAATAAATGAACAAAACCTTTTTTTATTTATTTTTTTTCCTTTTTTTTAAATTAATTTTTTATTTTTTATAAACATATATTTTTATCCCCAGGGGTACAGATCTGTGAATCACCAGGTTTACACACTTCACAGCACTCACCAAAGCACATACCCTCCCCAATGTCCATAATCCCACCCCCTTCTCCCAAACCCCCTCCCCCCAGCAACCCTCAGTTTGTTTTGTAAGATTAAGAGTCACTTATGGTTTGTCTCCCTCCCAATCCCATCTTGTTTCATTTATTCTTCTCCTACCCACTTAAGCCCCCATGTTGCATCACCACTTCCTCATATCAGGGAGATCATATGATAGTTGTCTTTCTCTGCTTGACTTATTTCGCTAAGCATGATATGCTCTAATTCCATCCATGTTGTCGCAAATGGCAAGATTTCTTTTCTTTTGATGGCTGCATAGTATTCCATTGTGTATATATACCACGTCTTCTTGATCCATTCATCTGTTGATGGACATCTAGGTTCTTTCCATAGTTTGGCTATTGTGGACATTGCTGCTATAAACATTTGGGTGCACGTGCCCCTTTGGATCACTACGTTTGTATCTTTAGGGTAAATACCCAATAGTGCAATTGCTGGGTCATATTTTCAACATTTTGAGGAACCTCCATGCTGTTTTTCAGAGTGGCTGCACCAGCTTGCATTCCCACCAACAGTGGAGGAGGAACAAAACCTTTTTTTAAAAATAAATAGCCCTGAAGGAGGGCCAGAGAATATTGGAAACCTGTTCCCCAAGAAGAGGATGGACACGCAAGACATCCAAATCCAAGTTTTCCTCAATTTATCAACTGCTATTTTTTCCCCTCCCTAAATGGACATTTGTGAATTCATTTGGAACTTAGAAGAAACTATTTCTAGGGAAAGAATGTTAAAGATGGTAGTTTGGTTTCTAGCAGGGCTTGTAAACCTACTAACCCTCATGTAGCCACACCGAAAAATTCTAGTTCCCTGCTGTTCCTGAGGGAAAACAGCAACATTCCACCCTGCAACCCAGGATGCTGGAATATCTCCCTATTTCCCAAACTGCTGTCCACCACAACTGCCCAGTTTGGAAAGTAGGCATAAAATGCTCCAGTATCCTCTCCTACTGGGCCAACAGAGAAAGACAATTGTTTTCCTCATAGTGACAAAAGAAACAAGAATTCTCAGATAGCCAATGTGAACAGGAAGGGGGCAATGACTCACATATTAGGGATGTTCCAAAGTTAGTTTTCAGGCTTGGGAAGGACCTATACCCAGGAACTTGCTTCATTTTCTTTCACAGTGAGTTTGTCATTGCTGCCCCGTATGTTTGGTTTAGTTTAATAGAAATAGCTGTGTCGCTTCTTGATCATGAGAGGTGGCAGGTGTTCTGACTCTTCTTTCTTGTGGGCAAATAATAGAACCTGTAAAACCCAGGCCACTCCCCTCCCCTAGCCCTTTGGCTTCCATAAAGCCTCAAAGGAAAGGTCACTCTGGACAATTGGAACTGAGGTACCAGAAACCGTGCACAAGTCCTACCAGCCACCTCACAGGATTCTCTAATGACATGACCTATGCACTGTCGCCTTTACATTAGTCCAGCTACAACTAAAGCCAGAAATAACTCTGACATCCATAAAAAAATTTAAGGTTCAAAATTCTTTCTCCATCCCCACCCCACCAGTATTAGCTTGTAGATGAACTAGCTAATGGTCACTCATGACATTTTTTTTTGCTGCAAAATTATTGGCTAATTATACCAATTATTGTATTCATAGCCTATCAGACCATGCTTTGATCATCTAGAGACAAAAATGTTCCTTGGACTCCATCCATGGGGCAACAACTGGTGTCTGTTTTGATTGTTCTTTCTGAAAACCCCATTGCCAGTAGGGCTCATCATCATCATCGACCACTGAGGCTTGGCATGGCTCCAGAAAGAACGATTAGGGCACGGCATCCAGAGTCCTCAGGAGAGGAATTCCTGCTTGGCAACTCTCCCTTCTGAAGCATTCAAAAAAAAAAAAAAAAAAAAAAACCGAATAATCACACAAACATGTACTCTCCTCTCCAAAGAATTATCACCCTATCTTTCCGAACCCTGGACATTCTGATTACATGGGTATACACACATTGAAGTGATAAAAGCCTCTCTCTGTTTTAGAGCGCCCTTCCCTGCAGACCACATTACTTACAGATCGCCATGTTGAGGACAATCCAGTAAGATGTAAGGATGTATGGAGAAGCAAGGAAATATCTACAACTTGACAAAATATTCACATATCTATGCTTTGGTTGAATAATTTAAGATTCTTCCAAACCGTACATGTATCTTTACATTTGAAAATGTCCAGGGACCACCTGGCATTAAAGCTTAATCATCTTTCAGAAAACTTTTTTCCATATAAGTCAAAGCTTAGTGAACTATTAAAGTAACATAAGCATAAAATGGAATTGTCAAGATCATATCAGATAATATGATGGTTGGATTAAACTGTGCCTCAAAAAATAACTGAAAACATATTTACATTCTGTCATTCCTCAGTACCTATATTACCTTTGAGTCAGTAAATACATGATGACTGTTGATGTTCAAAAGTGTTTCTGACTCTGCTGTATTCACAGTATTATAAATGCACTCATCATTAAATTGTGGTTTTAAACAATTTAGTAGTATAAACTATTACAGATTTTTATCTCTAATGGTTCATTTTTTCTCACAGTTTTGATACACACATCCTATTTATGGGAGGGCATGATAATTCAGGTTAGAGGCAGATTGAAACAAGAACCATCTGTCCTTTTCCCCCCGTCTAAGTCCTTCTGTCATAATTAATTGTTGTTTTAAAAAAAAAAAAGCGTACCACCTCTTTGCTGGTGTCTCGCAAGAGGTCAGCAGTCATTGTCTTCTTTTAGAGTAATGGTGCTTAAAATATTACATGCTTTGTCCTCTGCGGCACTAAACACATGACGTACTGTTGTGGTTCCAAAGCCTTCCCATAGACTGAGAGAGACAGGTGGAAACCACTTTTGTGAATGTCAGAGTCTAACAAAATGGGGACAAAATTTAAAATGTTAGTTAAGACTGTTCCACTTTGTATTAAGTATTTCAGCTGTCTGCCTCATGGGGATGAAAAAGCAACTGAAGAAAAAAAATAAACATATCATGGTTATATTGATAAAAATTAGCTGTTAAAAATCATAAGAAAAATACTGATTTTACATCAAGGTGTGTCAATGCTTGACAGAAAATAAGTTAAAAGCATAAACCTACACTTCCTAAAGACTTCTGCCATTCCTTAATTTCAAAATTATCCCAGGAGAAACTGAAAGGAGCCAGAGCTAGGATTTAATATTTTTATTTAATTTTTCTTAGAAGGAAATTGATTCTAGGAGGGACCAACATGGTGGGGATGGTAATTGAGAAGATGAAAGATCTGCTCAGAGGTATTGTGTTATGAGCCCTGGAGGGGCTCCCAAAGGATCTACATCAACTCAAGTGGACGATTCATAAAATTGTGTTACAGTCCTCAAAAACACTACCTGGGTATTTATTCAACCAGCATGTTGTAAATACCTTCTCTGTACCCAAAATTGGATATAGAGAGGGGGCAATGAGATGCAAAATTGATAGCAGATATTGTTGCTGCTGTTTTTAATCATCAAGGAACTTTAATCTATTGGGCTCAGCCATTAAATCCAGAATAAACCAAATAATAGAGACCTCCTCTAGTGCTGTGATTTGGGGAACCACAAAGGATCTCTCTTTCCCAGAATATCCTTTCCCTTAGTCTGCCCATTTTTCTGAAGTCCTCCCTATTAAAACCAATCTTCAAGTTCAGGCTTTTTATTTAGGTAAAGATGTGGAACACACACATACACAGAATCCTTATAAAGCCCCTATTATAATATAATTATGTTACTTCGAGGGCTCATACAGTTATCAGGTAACATTTCAGTCTTGGCATAGAGCAAAACAAGGTCCTGAGGTAGTGAAATCTAAGACAGGAAACCAAAATATAGGTAAGGAAGGAAAAACAGAATGGTCCAGAATAAAATGTGGGAAGTAGTTCAGGGGAATTACAACATCAATAAAGTGAGTTCAAACTACAGGTCCATAATATAGGGGCATTTCAATGCCACCGTGATAAAGCTAAAACTCTACTTACAAAGAATGAAAAGCTGAGAGGTTATTATCAAGAAGAGTGTGTTAGTAACGGGGCCATATAGTCTTCAGACTAGATCAGAAGAGACAGAGACGGAAATCAGGGAGCTCAGTGAAGACTATGGACTTTTTCAAGAATATAGAGACAAAATACTTGAATTAGATGGAGGTATAATAAGAATAAATTTTTATTCTAAATAAATATAATGAACTGTAGTAACAGACTGGTTATGAGAATTGCGGGAAAGAGAGGCACTACCTCATGACTTTTACTGGGAGGTAACGGGAAGTTGGTGATGGCCTTGAAAGATGCAAGGACGCTGGAAAGAATACCCAGTTTGGCCACTGTTGGCTGCGTGGAAAGCTGGGGATTGGCCAATGTTACTCTAAACAACTCTAGTCATATGATCGACTAGACATTTCCTTTTGCCTTATGACCCAGGACTAGAGATTTCGTGAGATATGGGCCAAAGAATCTGCAAGTCACAAAGAATCCAAGCCTTGGGGTAGATGACAAAGAGCAGAAAGCCAAGGGTAAGATTTCTTGGAATGTTCACAGTGTGGTAGGAAGGAACAGAGCCATCCTAACTTAAAGGAAAGCGATAAAGAGGAAGCAGAGGAAAGGAGGAAGAGGGAGCTTTAAGAATAAGATGATCTGTGGTATAAAGTGGGAATCTAAAATATTCATTTTTTTTCTCACCTTCAAATGATTGTCTAGCTTGATCTAGAATTCTGACATAGACATTCTTTTAGTACTTTGAAATTAATCCACTGTCTTTGGCTTCTGTTCTTATGTAAGAAGTCGGGTGTCATTTCAATTATCATTCCTTTGTTGTTCTTACTTTTAAACTATTCTCTTTGTTCTGAAATCTCACTAAAATGTATTTTTTATTTATACTGCTTGGAACTCACTGGGAATCATGAATCTAAGGACTATGTCTTTTAGCAATTCTCAAAGTTCTTCAGGTGTTCTTTCTAAATATTACATTTCTCCCATTCTCTTCATTCTTTCTTTTTACAGACCCAAATGTTTTATAAGGGTGGTTGAAAGTTAGACCTTTTCATTTTCTTCTCCATCCCAATTGACCTCTTGCTCTCTTTCTCTCTCTCTCTTTTTAAGAAGAGAACAGATATGTTTAATTATTTTATTTTTTTAAGTGAACTCTACACACACCATGGAGCTTGAACTCACAACTCCAAGATCAAGACACATTCTCTAGTGAGTGAGCCGGCTGTGCGACTCCAATTTACTTCTCTCTTACATTTTCCATCTCTTCCTCCCTCCAAGTGATGACATATGGGTAATTTCCTCAGGCCTACTTTGTAGTTTATCAAGTCTCATTTCTGCTCTTTAACCTTTCTATTAATATTTCATTTCAATTACTTCAAGTTTTCATTTATTGAAATTGTATTCAATTATTTCTTTCAAATCTGTATGTTGGTTTTTCATAGACTCTTTATTATTTTCTCCTACTTTAAAGCCTTTCTTTTATGCCATTAATCACATTATATTTACTTTATAGTCCCTATTTAATAGTTCTGTTATCTGAAGTTCTCAGGTAACCTAATCCCTAAATTGTTGTGTCGTACTCACTGACTCTCAGACTTGGCGAACTATTTCCTTGTATGCTTTGTATTTGGGAATGTGTGTTCCTCTTCAGCATGGGAATCCCTGACAGCCTGAGCAAGCGAGGTGTCCCTTTCACAACAGTTTTTATGTTTGCTTCTTCCAGAAGCCTTAGGGTTTTCACTGGACAGGACCAATTTTTCTATCACTTTTTTGACTTAGAGAGACTTGGTCCAGAGAGATAGTATTAATCAGCATTCAGCAAACCACCATCTATTTTTATAAATAAAGTTTTATCAAAACACAAAGGTGCTCATTTATCTACCTATTGTCTGCTGCAACTTTCCTTCTACAATGGCAGAGTTGAGTCTAACTGAGTCTTCATTAGAGACTCTAAGTCCCAGAAAGCTGATAGTGTTTACCATCTGGCTCTTTCACAGAAAATGTTTGCCACACCCTGGTATAAATTCAAATCCTAAGCTGGAGTAAGAGCAGCCATAAGGTCTAGATACTCAGGGAAGAGACCATTTCCTTCCACCTTGATTCTAAGCTGACAAGTTTTTTTGCGGACTCAAGGTGCTACTCAGGAGTTGTTTTTGTTTTTTGTTTGTTTGTTTGTTTGTTTGATAGTCCATGCTTTCACTAAGGACTCAGCTTTGGAGGGGGGCGGGTTCCTGAATTCATGCAGATTTACTGATTTCTACTCTCTTGCATGAGACCAGAGAACTCACATCCCTAGGACATTTAAATCCAAACTCCTCGATCTAGAAAAGCACATATTTTCCCACCACACCGGCAACCCCTCGACAGGACTGCAGCTCCCACAGCTCCTCTACTAATTACTTTTCTCTCCTGCAGGTATCCCTTTACAAATCAGCTGTGTACTAGTTATTCTTTTTCAGCAGTAACAGGTGTTTTATAGCAAAACATTTCTCTAGTTATGTAATATGTCATATTTCTGGGAATTGAAAGTTGTGTAAAATGGAACTAGAATTTTGGAAGACTGAGAAATTTTAAATTTTGCTAAAACAATTTTAGGCTTATGAATAGGACTATGTATGTGGAGTCACAAATGTAGCAGATATTTAGCAACATTGAGAAAGAACTAGGTAATGAGGGAAGTAAAGATACATATGGAGTCACTAATGACTGGGGGTCACATGAGAGAAAGGACTCTGACCTCAGACTTGCCCCAGTTTAAATCCTACATGTGTGACCCTTAGGAAGTAGTTTAAATTCTCATGACCTCAATTTCCTTACCCATGAAATGGGCATAATAAGGTCCAACATAATAGCAAAATTGCAAGACATGATCCTTGCAGTTAACATGAATGTGTTATAAAGTCTTTAGAATGCTCCTCCCTCTTCAGATTACCTCATTCCCGCTTCGAAGGAAAGGAAGAACCGTGTTTAACATGTGGCATAGATCACAGCAAATATTTTTAGCTGCATTTAGCCGTTGTCATTGTTTCCATGGCAACCACCCTACCCTGAGAAGAGGGGCAGAACACATAAAGATGCTATCTATAAAAGATTGATAGTCGCTTGTTTGAAATGATCTTCATAAGTCTCAGGGTTATGAGGGCAGGAGTTATCCCAAACATGTGGCAATAAAACTTCAAGTAGTTATCAACCGTTTCCCTTGAGAAACTACTTAGTAACATTTAACTATTTAATAATCTGTTCTCCCTGCCTTCTCAACTGTTCTAGAAAGTTGTCTAGATTGATATAGGTAATTTGTCAGAATATATATATTAGGTAAACATTAGGAAGGAAAAAAGAAGCCAGAAAACATGGTGTGAGGCCAAAGGGGAGTTGAGGTCTGGGAAAGGAAGGCAGGAGGTTGGTTTTGATTGTGGGGGCTGGGAGGTAGAGTCATGCAGCCTAGAAGCAGGGGAGAGGGGAAGGGAACAACTGTCAGACGAAAAATGCAATTCAGTGTTAATCTCACTATATAGTGGTAGCACAACCACGTGAAGGCCTTCCTTGAATCTTATTTCTTCAGATGCAGCATTTTTTCCTACTAAAGAAACCCATGGCTCATTTCTCCAATAAATTCTTTAGATTACCTTTCTTGTCAAATCCAATGTTTTCTGATAGGATTTTTCCCTGTTTCCTGGAACTCACAGAGGACAACACCAATCAGCTCTCCAAATGGGTTTTCTATACTTCACAGTGTTTTAATCAGTCCAGTTTCATTTCTTAAAATCTGAGACTTGTTTTCAGTTAGAACCTATTCAAGTACAATGAATATAGGGATACAAATCCCCCTTGGTTGTCTATTTAAAATTACTTATAAACACATAATTAACATGACATAATTTCCCTTCCAACCATGCCTAGAGAAAAAGGAAAGCAATATTGTGTCTGTACACTTTGAGTCTCTAAAATACAAATGCCCTCAATTATTAGGGTGATTATGTTCTAAAGAGAAAAAACAACTTTTATTTCCTTTTTTATTGCTTTTAGGGACAGTGAAAGAGAAAGCATGTGAGCAGTGGAGAGGGCAGGGGGATATGAAAAAGAGAGTGGAGCCCAAAGCAGGGCTTGATCTCACGACCTCATCACAACCACGAAATCATGACCTGCATGGAAACCAAGAGCCCATCGCTGAACAGACTAAGCCACCCAGGCACCCCAAGGAAAACAACTTTTAAAAAATTTACTAAATGAATAAATACATCAAAAATCTCAATTTTATTTACTGTGAAAAGCTACTGAAAAGGCATTCTTCTTCATGCTAGGAAATTCAGGTTGTGTAGAACTTGTCTAGATATATCCAGGACTTTTATTTAGAAGATGGAAGTAGGTGGGGGGATGGGTGAGTCCGGTGGTGGCTATCAAGGAGGGCACGTATTGCATGGAGCACTGGGTGTGGTACATAAACAATGAATCTTGGAACACTGAAAAAAATCAAATTAAGGTGTCTAAAAAATTAAAAACCAAAAAAGAAAGAAAGAAAGAAAGAAAAGATGGAGAATAGATTCTACCCTCCCCCCCCCTCCAAAACAGGTGCTGCGATGGGGTCTCTATTCATTGTCAAACACTTAAAATCAGCTATCAGTTGCTATAGACTGAACATCTGTGTGCCCCCCCACACTCCCCCCTCCCCCCGCCCCAGCCAATTCATACAATGAAACCTAATTCCCAATGTGAGAGTATTTAGGGAGGGGGACAGGACCTTTGGAAAGTGATTGGATCATGAGGGTAGAGCCCTCATTCACGGGATCACAAGTCTCAGAGTTATGAGGGCAGGATTTATCCCAAACACATGGCAATAAAACTTCAAGTAGTTATCAACCATTTCCCTTATAGAAGAGGCCCCAGAAAGATCCCTGGCACCTTTTACCACATGAAGACAGACCATCTACAATGACCATCTACAAACCAGGAAGTAGGCTCTCACTAGACATTGAATCTGCCGATGTCTTGATTCTGGACTTCTTAGTCTCCAGAGGAATAAATGTCTGTTATTTTTAAACCACACAATCTATAGTATTTTGTAATAGTAACCAGAAAAGACTGTTTAAGACAGAGTTTTAAAAGAAAGTCTGCTGAGAGAGGAACTAGCAAGACACCTTTGCTCAAGGACCTTCCAAAACTGAAAGTACAAATTGCTCAGGGCTATGTACTAGGGAGCATCCCAGTACAAGGGTAGCCTTACCGTTCATGTGAGAAGGTATAATTTGAAACGTTCTAGAAGGTACCCCTGACCACATACATCTTCCTAGGAATGTAAAAAATTCTGTCCACAAATACTTGCATGCATTATTAATGCAAAGGTACAGAATCAAATGGAAAACCCAATGTTGTGTTACATTAATGTCACTTGAGAGCTAATCAATGCTTCCTTTCATCCCCTCGATATCCCTTTCATATGTGGAACTTGATTTGAAAAATCTACACAACATCACAGGTTAAAGATTAGTCACAATAGATTATGTGACTATGATTAGTCACATAATAGTCACAATAGATTATTAGACTATGATAATTTCATGGAAAGAGTTTAAAACATTATTATGTTTATTACTCTCTCTAGATTCTGAACATTATATTTAATTAATTTAATTTGTATTTAATATTTTTTCAATACTATTAAAATGACAGAACTTGAGAGAGGAAACCTTGAACCCTATAAATGTTAGAGAAAACTTAACATGAATCCTCCTAGCACCATTTTTGAATAGTATAGGAGAAAAATATTGTTCATCTGTATTTATTTCAAATAAGAAACAATGAAGAATCCAAGAAGATCACCGACATCAGAAAGGTGATTTTCCTTAGTTCTGAATCCCGTGATTCTTTTCTAGCTATCTTGTTGTTTTGCAAATTAAAATAAAAGACGTAAGGAAGGACTGGCTTTTTTTTTTTTTTTTTAGTAAAATGAGCTCTGAGAGCAAAGAGCAGTGAAGCCAGTAAGAGGTCACTTTTACTTTTTATTATTTTTTAGAAAGATTTTAGAAATAGTCCTTTGAAATGTTTAAAAAAAATTTTAATACACTTTTGTGTTTCCATATAATGCTTTTGCCTTAGAAAAACCTGAAGAATATAACCCATGACACATCACGCCTCCATCACTCTCTTCTAATCATTGCTCAAGCCAATTTTGTTGACTTGAAAATATTCATCGTTCATCTTGCTATTCATTATTTATTCATCAACTCGTATTAATAATACATAGTCATAAATTACAAATATCAAAGTGAATCCTCTTATGGCCGTCTTTTGACATTATCCCTGCAAGTACCTACGTAAACAAATAAAAACTAAGGCTTGAGGAATAAACGTTACTGGGAAAAGACGAGGAAAACACCGCCCTCTTAAAGACACGTTTATTTATTTTTAGAACACAATGAGGCTAAATAACCTACTGAGTCAGTCCAGCCTTCCGTGCATGTTGTGAGAAGCTTTCTGTTTTTGCTCAGTATCTTCTCTTTTCTTGATCCTTAAAATGAAAGCATTGAAACTTCGCTTTGCAAAGCTGCTTCAACATTTCTTTCTGCAATTATCTTTGTGGGGTTGAGTCATACATAGATGAACTTAAACCAAAGGGTAATGCCTACGTATCTCCTTATCAACGCTTTTTGGTATGGAGCATTGAAAAATGCCATCAGCCGGGGGGCCAGGCTGGTGCAGTCAGCAGAGCATGTGATTCTCGATCTTGGGGTCGTGAGCACAGGCCCCACAGTGGGGCCTAGAGATTACTTTCTTAAAAAAAATGCAAGAGCCTGAATGAACTGAAGATAAGTGGATCAGCGACAGGGACAGTGAATCACAAGCGACTCTCAGGACTAGCCAAGATAGTGGGGTGAGGTGATTAAGAGGTGGGACAGCACACCCTTCAGTAAGGGAAAAGGGAAGGGTCGGGGAACCTTGAGGAAAACCTGGGTCTGGGACCAACGCACCAGACTAGGTTTGAGTCTCCGTCTGTTTTCCCAAGTGTCAATTTCCTTACCTAGAAAAGGGCATCGTTAAATCTTTATTAAATATATTAATAGCCTATCCTATGATAGTGACTAGTATGTAATAGGTGTCTGAAAATAGTGGCCCATTAATAAGGAAGAATAGGAAACAAATTAAACTGCTTGAATACTGCCACTAAAGCCACTGATCCTAGTTTAGAGACCTTGTAAGCCGTGCTTTCTAGCCCGCAGCTCCCTGGCAGGACAGTCCGGGAATAACTCCTTCAATGATCACAAAAAATCACCTCTGGTTTATAGCTGCTCAAAGGGGCATCGCGGAACCTCCTCCTTCTCTCCCCTGGCAAGGTTCCTGGGTAGTCCTGTCTCCTCCTGGCAGCGAGGAACGTTCCTCTGAGGTCCAGCTCAGTCCGCGCACACACCGGGCCTGCACGCCCTCACTTGCTGCTCCTGCAGGCGTGGGCTGGGCTTTCCCTGCTGTCGCTGGGTTCTCTGGTCACTGCCAACCTCTGGGCCACCACTATTTGCCACTGCTGATGTCGACTCTCTCTCTCTCAACACCGCCAGGGGCCTGCCAGCAGCGAGAAGACGTTCGCGATTTTCCAGGAGGCAAGCCCTCCGTTTCCACAGTGTATCTGCTCTTCCAGCTCTTTTAATGTTCAGTCCTTTTACAAGCCCATCATTTGTTTGAAAGGATAGATGAAGGACTCCTGCCCACCATGAAGGAACATCTCTGGTCTCAGGGTGAGGCAAGGGTGTGTGTTCCAGGAGCAGGGAAAGGCCTCTGGGCATCGGGCCTGTGGGTTCCTAGAGGAAGGGGGGCCTGGGGCCAGCTCCCTCAGCTAGGGTCTGTGCAGCAGTGGGATTCTCCCAGCAGGGGCCAAACTTCAGAGCCTCAGGTTTTTCTCTGTTGTTTGGGGGCCATGTTCCTTTCCTCCCAATTTGTCCCTGGTGGTCAGCATTCTCAGGTTACATTATTTAATATTATTCTAGAATTTACATAAGGTGAAGGAATTTTACAAGTAGGTGTGCTTTGCACAGGATTAAATCCAGGATGCCGCTGCAGTCCCCCTCTCTCTGGCTACCCCAAATTCCTCAGATTTTTAAGTGTCTGCAGCCCCTTCCAGATACAACTCTTTAGAAAATGCCTTATCTTTCTTGTCTACACTATCTCTGTCCTGCTATCCCTTATTCAAGCCACCATTGCTAAGAACTTTCTTCTAAGGTCTAGGAGAATCACATTTTTTCTTATTTGGCTCCCAGTTTTAAACACTGGACTTCCAGTTCCGGCCCCAGGGACAGTGGATTACATCTGCCATAAGAGCCAGTCCACTGACACAGTTCTAGGCTCAGCTCCTTAGTTTCTGATTGGGGCAGCAAGTACCAAGGTCCTCACTAGGCACTTAGTATGAGTCTCCTTATTGGGCTACGAGGAAACAGCACCCCTGCTCTCTCCACTAGGCTTCTGAACTCATGTTTCTTTGTCCCATCATCGTAAATGGATGCCTCACTAAATTTTTGACTCCAGAGTCCACCCTCTTATCTGGGCTGGCTGGTAGAATTGGAAATCTCGTCTTGGTCCCTGTTATGCAACTTCAAAGCATTTTAGATTCCTACAGAAACGTAACTTGGCCCACCCAAGTGGTGTCCTTTGCACAACAGTCAGGCCTGGCAGGAGTCTTGGACACCCCACCCATGGCAGGATTTACTGTGCTGAGCTCTGTACCTGGTAGGGCTCCTGCTGCATCACCTTAGATCTAAACTGGGCCTTAATGTGACTGGAGAGTAGTCTGCGCTCAGCCCGTGTGCTTTCTCTCCGTGCAAATAATCTCTGGGGTCAGCTTCACAGCCAAGTACCCAGATTCTGTACACCCTCATGGGGAAGGACAGAACCATTCAAGTCCCCTGCCGCACCTTTTGAAAGCCAGGCAGCTATGTCTCATCAGTCAACCCTGTGACGGTCTCGCCTCCCTGCTCACAAAGTATTCCCCCCCATTGCCCCATGCATGCATTCACAAAATTCATCTGCACTTTAAAATCAATTCACCAGCTTTTATGGTATATTCAAAATAATTGATCCCGTATTTTATTACCACTAGATTGGCACTCAGATTTTAGAATATGGGACCTCAGGAAAACTTGCTCTCTGGGGTCTGTGACAAGGAACAGATATTAATCCCTGCCTCTTACAGAATTCCAATGCATATGAAAGAGTTACTCTATTACATTGCAGCTAATATGTGTCTCCCAGCAGCACCCTTCAACTCATGTTATTACCTCTTCTCTCTTCGTTCTTCATTTTACTGATCTGTCCTATGATATATGCCTACCTTCATGCTATCCATTTTAAGACATAAACTCTCATAAATTAGGTCTACATGCAAGACATATTATTCTGTACAGTGTGACATTTGCACTTAGACTTTAACTATTTTTGTTACAGTGATTATCCTAAACTTAAAGTGGGAAAGCAAATTAAAGGTATTATTAGCCATTTGTGGATCAGTATTCTACTTTATGCAAAACAGTAAAGATAATGGGTATGTGCTTTATAAAATACTATTCTAATAATACTATTATTATTTCAATTATATCTATATTGTATATTTCCATAAATGTGCCAGTTAAAATTTAAAAAGGTATATTGTCCTCTATATTATAATTATGCTTTTATCTAGAAATAAGTCACTCTTAGCCATGCTTCAGTTATTTCCTTTACCGCTATTTATTTTCTTTATCCTGTAACAGCTATAAATTTCTGGAATTACAGTCACAGAATCATACACTTGAAAGAGATTTTAAAGCACTTATCCATTTCTCTTCCATTAAGCAGAGCTGCCTTCAAACATATTCAGACAGATGAAGACACAGCTGAGAAAACACAAAGCGAATATTTTCCCAATTATAAATACAAAATATACATTTTTAAAAAATATTTATTTTGGAGAGAGAGCACTTGAGTGGGAGGAGGGACAGAGGGAGAGAATCCCAAGAAGACTGCCCGCTAAGCGTGGAGCCCCACTCTGGACTTGATCTCGTAACCCCAGGATCATAACCTGAGCTGCAGTCACATGTCAGACGCTTAGCCAGCTGAGCCACCCAGGTGCAGCAAGACATGCATTTTATTTTATTTTATTTTTTTATTTTAAAGATTTTATTTATTTATTTGACAGAGATCACAAGTAGGCAGAGCAGCAGGCAGAGAGGGGGTGGGGAAGCAGGTTCCCTGCTGAGCAGAGAGCCCACTGTGGGGCTTGATCCCAGGATCCTGGGATCATGACCTGAGCTGAAAGCAGAGGCTTAACCCACTGAGCCACCCAGGCGCCCCAAGACATGCATTTTTAAGAAGTTCTGTATGTTCCCTTCATTCAATATGAAATACTTTTGGTTTAACAGTATAAAGAGTATAAATATTCAGTGATGAAGAGCAATAGAATAAATAAAACAAAAACTGTGTTTCTTTTGTTAGTACTTAGCATAAAAGATGTCAGTTGTGATTTGATGTTACTATTCTTTTTTAATTTTTTAAATCTAAATTCAATTTATTAACATACAGCGTATTAGTTTCAGAGGTAGAGTTCAGTGATTCATCAATTGTATATATAACACCCAGTGCTTGTTACATCGCGTGCCTTCCTTCATGCCCATCACCAGCTACCCTGTCCCTCCAGCCCCCTCCCCTCCAGCAACCCTCAGTTTGTTTCCTATGTTTAAGGGTCTCTAATCAGTTGTCTCCCTCTCTGATTTCATCTTGTTTTATTTTTCCTTTCCTTCCTCTACGATTTTCTGTTTTGTCTCTTAAATTCTACATATAAGTGAAATCATATAATTGTCTTTCTCTGATGGACTTATTTTGCTCAGCATAATACCCTCTAGTTTATCCACGTCATTGCAAATGGCAAGATTTCGGGTTTTTTCATGCTGTTATCACTATTATTAGTGAGAGAGTTTTCTGTCCCCTTCCATCCTAGCTGCCATTCCCTACAACCACGACATTTAGAAAATAATACCACCAGAAACTGTTGAAAACAACAAAACAAGTTTCAAAGGGGGGGGGGAGCTCAAGCCAATACAATAACCATTTTCCATATTACTCTTCTGTAGTCACTAATACATACACTGATTTTTTAAAAACTATAAAGCGCCTGGGTGGCTCAGCGGTTAAGTGTCCGACTCTTGATTTTGGCTCTGGTCACAATCTGAGGGTTGTGAGATAGAGCCCCAGGTCAGACTCCACACTTAAGATTCTCTTGCTCTTTCTCCCTCCACCTGCCTCCCCACTAAAAATTAAAAAAGAAATCATAATCATATACTCGGGTTTTTAAATGTAATATTACAGCATAAATATTACCATATTCTGACATGGTGCTGATATCTTTCATTTTAATAAATTCATAATATCTCATTAAGTGAATACACTCATCATGAGACAATAAATATAATGAGACAATAAATTTGTCTGGTTACACAGTTTTCTTCAACTGAAGTATTGCCTTAATGTAAATTTCCAAAAATTAACATTTTCAGGACTGGATCTTGAATTTCAAATTACTCTTCTCAAATGATCCTTCTAATTTCTCTACCATTAGCCATGCAGAGTAGCCTACCCCTGAATGTTTTAGTGATTTTAATTTGTACTAAATTTGGAACAGGTGTCTTTGATCTAACTAATCTTTGGGGAAACAAACAAAAAGAAAAAAGTCACTTCAGCTGCTGCACACATCGGGTTATAAAAAAAAACCTTAAAGTAACTTCAAATTATTAAACAATGATTTATAAAACCTTCTATGAGATTATCAGTTATCAAATATCATAAAAGGGCAGGCATGAAATGAAAGCTGCTCCTCCTTACCTACTAACCGCTCCTACCTCACCTCCTGCCCTAGAGGCTCTCTGTTAAATGTAAGACCTGAACGTATTAAAGATCATTCTGTTTTCTGACTTGATTGTATTTCTCCCTTCCTGAAAAAACTTGCAACAGCTCCAACTGGTCTATAGACAAAGTCCAAATCCCAAATTGCGGCTCTAAGACAATAGAACCTGTTGATAGGTGTGGGAGGAACACGGGCTGCAGGCTCCAAGCCCCCAGGTTTGGGTTCTATCCCTGGGCTAATACTTAAACTTCTAATTGCATATCTGCATGGTGAAAATAATAGTATCTATTTTACAAGTCTGTTTAGAAGATTAGATGAGAATTCCTTTGAAAGGGCCCAGAATGAAGGGCCTCCTTAACGTGAATTCTTTTCTTTCTTTCCTCTTGGATCTGGGCTCAACCTTCCTTGCCCACCATGGACCCCCACGCCCACCTGTCGCTCTTCTGTTTCTACACCTCTGCTTATTCTATTTTTTCCACTGAAGGCTTGTTTCTCAAATCTCCCAAATCCTACCCACCACCCAAATAAGCAGCTTTTGCAGATTGATCTCCCCAACTGAAATGAACTTCTTTTCCTGTGCCACCATCTTCCTTCTAGCATTTATCACCGTAGGTGTATGTGATGGCTGCACATGGGACATCATGGGCCTTTTCCAAACGGAGCCCGTGTCTCAGTGCTCTTGGTATCCCTCCATCACCCGAGCACAATGCCGGATACAGAATAAGCCTGTGTTTATTGTTGGTTTATTTAATTCTACCCTCTTGGATGCCGTGCTTTTTCCTCTTGTTCTCCCTTCTCTGCTCTTAGTCTTTCTCTTTCACAGGCAGTGACATTCCACACTGAATACATCCACCATAAACAACAAGATGGAAGGCTGTGAACTTCCCCTAACCTCCAAACAGACACACAAAAATCCCAATAAGTAAATGAAATGACAGTTTTAAGAAAAGGAGGGGGAAAATTCCCTAGCCTGTCAGAGAAGCAGCTTTTGCATGTCTAAATCTGTCTGTTTTGGGCTATAAGCCAAAGTCAGGGGTCCAAGACTATTTCAATTCTATTGCATTCCATTTATTATTTATATAGTGCATATTGCTGTAGTCCCTAAGCACTTTAAAATGAAATACAACATACCTCTGGGAGTGAGAAAGGAAATGAAGCACGAGGAAGAGGGGGAGGCGCTGGAACACTGGTGAGCATGGCGAGGTCTAAGCTGAGACACACGGCTCCTCCCCTGTCTGACACAGGTGTGAATAACGTATTGTTCAATGTCAGTGGCATAAATTTACCATGGGAGCAGGAAGCCACCCTTTGCAGGAAAAGCTTTCTTTATCTTTTGCTTGAAAAACACATGGTCCTCAGGAGAGAAGGACACCCTCCTTCTTCTCCGCTCTCTGTCCTGAAATTTAGAACCTAATCAGCACATAATTGAAACCCATGCTCACTATATAAACCTTGCCCTTTGCGACTTTTTTTTTTTTTTTAATTCTTTGTGACATCAGAAGCTGCACATGTGGATGCTTCTGGCTACTGTGTTTCTCTTATATGGTTCCATTTCCTATGGCATTTGGAAATCCTCAAAAGCAGCAGCACAGGGAAGAGTCAGACAGTGTCAGCAGCGTTCCAGGGAGCAGCCAGTAGCACCCATCCACCCTGCAGGCCAGGCCACAGACCTCTGTGCCATAGCGGGTCAGTACTTGCTTTTCCTCTCACTGAATGCTTCAGGTATTTCTTGATAATGTGCCCTTCTGTAAAGAGGTCTAAGGAAGCCTTGGGGTCTCTCCTGAAATAGAACAGCATCCAAATGCTTTGACCCCAGACCTCAACATTTCTGCTGACGTTAAATGTGGTCTTTAGGCAAACTCAAACTTATGCAGGGGCAGGGGCAGGGGCGGGGGCAGGGGTGGGGGGAGATGCTTTGGTAAGCCTTTTTAGGCATGCAGATTTTCTTGGGGAAGCCTTGGACTAAGGGAATAAGTGAAAGGGAGATAAATAGAGAGGCCTCAGCCTGGGGTGTTCAATAGTTTCTTCAATAATTAAAAATGCTGGGGTGCTGGGGTGGCTCAGTGTGTTAAGCCTCTGCCTTCAGCTCAGGTCATGATCTCAGGGTCCTGGGATCAAGCCCTCACATCAGGCTCTCGGCTCAGTGGGGCCCTGCCTCCCCCTTTCTCTCTGCCTGCCTCTCTGTCTACTTGTGCTTTCTCTGTCAAATAAATAACTAAAGTCTTTAAAAAAGAATTAAAAATGCTGTCTCCAGTGGGAGCAGAGCACTTGCTGTATAGATTATTATGGTTTGAAGCACTTTCTGTATGAGTGGTGAGGGCAGGGGCTGAGGGTGAGGGTGGCGGGGGGAGTGCTAGGCAGTAAGACCCTGAAAGATGTCAGCTCCTACAATGAGGGGATAGGAAGATTTCCGGGACCCAGCAGCTTAGCCAGAGGACAGAGGCAGACAAGGGTGCTCAGAAGGGGATGGCCACTGTCCTGCACAAACAATATTTTTATAACTTAAGTCTCAAGTTGTTTTCCATTCAACGCATATTGTCACTTTATGACTGCCTACCCTTCAGTAAAGACTGTTAAACAAACAGCTTTCTGTTAGCGGTGCTTTAAAGAATAGGGGGGAAGCAAGTGTCTGTGTTTGGGGAGGAAAGTGGATTGAAGAGAGGTGTTAGCTTAGGAGACCACTGAGGTGCGGAGCGAGAAGGGACAGTGGCAGCCAGAATGGGTTTGTAGAACGTAGAAACATGATCCCTGGCTCCTCCCAGTTGTTGGCAGTTAGGGCTGCATTTCCTACAAACGCGGAAAGGGAGAGGAATGGGAAGGAAGATAACTATTTTACGAATTTTAAAGAAAGAGTTGAGTTGGAATGATGATAAATTGGAGTAAGAACTGTTTACAGTGTGAATTTGTTTGTAATGAGGAAGAGAAAAAAAAGGGAAGGAAAGAAGGGAGGGAGGGAAGGAGGGAGAAAGGAAAGAAAATCTCTGCTGTCCTCTCCTGCGCCATTCACAGCTTCAGTCTGCAGAGAACAAAATCCTGAGGAAGGGAATAGGGTGGTTCATATCTTCCAGAAATGGCTTTAAATTCAGAAACAGACCATAGCTCTCAAGCCACGCGAGATCCCTGGATAGGACCTGTCACCTGCAGCTGAGGGCTCAGGGAACCCAGGAATAGAGGGGCTGGGTCCTGTGCCTAAGGCCCCTCGCTGGCCCACAGCCATTCCTGTGTCCTCTCGGGTGTTAGTATGCCTTTGTAACTCCATATATTGCCGATCCATGTCTATTTGTATTTTAAACGCTATCACATAGATAAATACCACAACCCAAAAAGTTAAACACCGAAAACTTAGCTGCCCAGCAATGTTGTGCATACTCAACACTAACACTCAGATACTTTGTTGTTGTTTACTTTGATCCTCATGACACCAGGTGAAGATAAATAGTAGCATCACTACCACGTCTGCAGGAGAGAAAGAGAGGTTCACTTCGAGAGGGTTCGCGGTTAGTAAGTGGAGGAGCTGAGTTCTAAGCCCAAAGCCTTTCCCCGTTTTCAGTCTGCTGTACCTGCAGGACTGAGTAGTCGTAGTTTGTGGCACCCGAGGTGATAAGTCTTGTACAGTGTGCAACAGTTGTGTGGCTTTGGTTTTGTTCTTTCAGGGTCTCCTTAAATCGCAGGGCACGGGAAGCCTTGCTCAGCTCCAGCTGATTATTGTCATGTAGAAATGTGGGTCCAGGTCTTCCAATTTTTCAAGAGAATCTGGACATGTACTCTTGTAGACAAAGTCTGATATTTTAATATTGGTGCATTTGAGAAAGAAATGAATTGACACCTTGTGCAAAGCCAGCACACCAGCCACCAGTGTGAGACCTCCGCCTTAAATCTGTGTACTTGGCTCCTTCCCAGACTTATTCCCAGAGAGAGTGGAAAGGTGACGTCACTAGCTTCTGCTCCCTTTTCTCCAACAGACTTTCACCTGGCCTGAATATCTGCTCCAGGATTCCTGTCTTTTCTATTTCCCTCCATCTGAGTCGTTTTCACTTCTCTGTTGGGGAGGAGTGGGGTGGGGGAGGGGAGGCCAGGGAGTTCTTGGAGAACCAGGTGGTGTCAGGGGAAACATTGTGTTTGGTTTTTCAGCAGCGTGAACTGGAGTGAGCTGGAGAGTGGACCGCTAGAAGGCGTGGGGGCAGGGAAGGAAGCACAAGGAAGGAGGAGGACAAGCCATGCACCCAGGCTGCCTGAGAAGGAGAAGAAATGAAAGAATGGAGCTGACGGCACTCTTAGAAAATATTACATAGTAATGCAACAGAGAGTAATGAACCACAAAGAAACTGTGATAAACATGCCAGTAGCTGACTGTATTTCAGCACACAGCTGGGTACTAGAGCTTAACACATCTCTTCTGACATTGCAGAGGGTTTTACAGTGCTGGGAGAAAAACCTGAGTAATGAATACGGGGCAGATGCTTTTGTGATTATGGAATCAAATAAATGGTGGAAGAAGAATGACAATAAAAGAAAGAGATTCTGTTTCCGCCATTCTAAATAGATGTGACATCTCATGGCAGATATGATTTCCTTAATTAGCAACAAGAGATGTTAGAAATAACTGTCCTGTAGATGGGGTTACTCTGTCTTTGCTAATGAAAGTGCTTTTGAATGTGACCCTTCAGCAATTGAGACAATAATATTTCTTAGCTCCTATTGTGTACAAAGTAGCCGGCTCTGTGGAGGGAGGCACAGGAAATGGTGGTGGTAATCTTTTCTTCTGAGCAGCTTAGAGTCTAGTGGTATTAGATTTGCAAAAAGGTTGAAGCTCCTTCCAAAAGCCCAGATCAAATCTTAAACAGTTTCAAGGAACACAAAAATCTACGTACTAGACACCTCTCCCAGAAAACATATCACTTCGCATTTATCTGAACATAATTCAAACCACATTTACTTAAATTGTTACCCTGCTCTACAGCCATTTTGTTTTCTTATTTCTGTAAGAAAATGCAAAGAGTAGCATTTTCTTGGAATAGCATTTCCTTGGAAGCCTCTTTACGATTTTAAAAATAAAAGTGTTTATATTTATCTACTCTTAAGGCTATCTGAATCTGTAAATTCTCCTAAATCCTAAATCACACTCCTTTCTTCTGCATTCCCTCTTTTTATTATACTCACACCACCATGAACTTCATACGTGTTCATTAAAAATGCAGTCACTTCTCTCTCCCATTCAGTTCAGCAGACCAACACTAAAGTTAAGTGGCCAACCTGTCTTCCTACTTCTCAATCCTGACGGGGTTATCGGTAAGCACAGTCAAAAAATAAAACAGATCAGTGGTAGTGCCACCCAGTAAGAATGAAATCCAGATGCTGTCAAAATTAAGACTTTTGATTAATGCCACTGTTAGCTTTATTTCCACTGCTTCCCCCGCTGGGTCAAAAGAAGCAGGACAGGACCAGAGCAATGTGTTTCACACTGCAGGGCATCTTTTTAGCAAGGCACAATTTTTAAAATAATGTCTAAGTTACTTGATGTGTTACCAAAAGATTGCCTTGTATCTAGAAGCTTTAATTCTATGAGTCAAATATAGCCTTTACCTCAATGCCGATTTCCCACCCAGACCTCCCCGGTATCAGATGTACTTTTGTCTCTTCTGTGACAGGGAAAATATCAGTGATGTAATGCAGTGTATATCTGGGATCTCTATGACATCTGTGGAAGTCAAATCCTATTTCCCAGACAAACACAGAATTCATGTGGCTTTTAACTCATTTTTGAGTAGAACCTGACCTAATATAAAAAATTGAGAACAGGTGACCAATATTCCCAAAGAATCATAAAAATTCAAAACATTCTGAAGAACAAATACTTTCAAGAAAAGTTGACTGAAAATCCCAAGTTGGGATCAAACAAGTGAATGTATTTAAAATCACTTGGTTTGCATTCCATTCTTTAATCGATCTCTGGGAATGTTGATATCATCTCCATATTTCAAGTTTCTTTCTTGCAACTTCTCAACAATTTTGAGTTATTTATTGTGGTGCTTTCAGGAAAGTGATAAAAAAATTTTTTAGCCTTCTGTGTGTAGCAAAAGAAAAAAAACGTTTTAATTGGTCCAGCTGTGTCTTCTTGTTTTTTAAATCTAAAAAAATAAGCTAATCTGTGTTGAATGTACAATCCATTGAAATGTGACAAATTGATGTTACTTTATCTTTCTTGACAGCAGCTTTTCAGAAATCCCTATCAGTTTTATAAATTTACCATAATCAGAAAACTTGTTTCTGTAAAAATCAGTCATTGGGATTCTTTTTAAGCCTAATGAACATATGTGACATAACCTTAAACATTTGACATCAGTATTTTAAAGACTTCCAAACACATATTTCAGCTGAAAACTTCCTGTTTTATATTCTGATGTTAAGTACGTTTTTTGAATTCTTTATCATTTGGGAAATGATCTTACTTCTTTAAAATAATTATTAGTTATCATTGTAAGCACATTTCTTTGACGACGTTTTCATGAGCAAATGGAGAGGCATTTTCCCATCAGCAACTTTCTGTGTATTGAATGTGGGGGGAACTGTAGGCGTCCTCTCCGCCTGCTTTCCTCCCCCCGCCTCCCGGCCCGTAGCCCAGTGGCTGTAGCTCACGTCTATGTGGCTCAGTGCCAACAGAAATGCCTAAGGAAAGGAAAGCCTGTTCTCCACAGAGAGCTGACTGCTTTGTGAAAGATGAGAAGACAAAGCCTAATACAGTGAAACTTCTTTAGAACATTTTCCAGGGAACTGAACATTTTGAATGT
This sequence comes from Mustela lutreola, assembly GCF_030435805.1. Taxonomy (NCBI): domain Eukaryota; kingdom Metazoa; phylum Chordata; class Mammalia; order Carnivora; family Mustelidae; genus Mustela; species Mustela lutreola. Next base: position 129,425,767 of record NC_081290.1, on the reverse strand, counting down.
TCTACGTGGGAAAACATGCGCTGGGGAGAGCCGCACAATGACGCATTTCACTGCGCTTCCACTTGCCAAACATTCCAGCGCACCCTGCGCACGAGGCGAATGAACTGGCTTAGATGGGAGATGGTCAGAAGCTCGGGAAAGCTTTCCTCCCGCCTCCTCAGTGGTTACACAAAACGGTCAAAATAGAGGCCAGGTCTGTTCTCAAATACCATGCGCTGGAGGAGGTAGAGGAATATCCCATGGGTCCTTGACTGGCTCAGAGGGCTTAGAGAAGGGCAAATCAGTAGCTTTATAGATGACAGAAATCACCTGGAGAAGGAACAGACATCTCTGAGTGGAGGTAAGCACACCTACATTGTAAGTGTCATCGTCTCTAAATGTCGGTCGTTGGGACCTTTTCACTTTTAGGCTTTGTGCTTCTCTCTATTAAGAGCTATTCCACTATGTGCTAGCGTATCATGGTTCTCATGTTCGAAAACCCCTCTTCTTGTACATTTTAATTTATTTCAGATCACTATAGAAACTCACAAAACTGAGGACAAAAATCACAGAACACCAGGGAGCCAGGCTGGTCATACTGCTGTAAACATCTGGTTCCAGCCTAGCTTTTTTTTTTTTTTTTTTCTTTTTTTCTTTCTGCAGCCCTGGTTAGGTGGGTGCAGGAAATTCTACTCATTGGGTTTTTCAGTTATCTAGAAGCATCGTGGTATTTTTTAGATTACCAAGAATCTGTTGTAATGTGACTTTGTGACACAGCAGATAAAGAGATCAAGACAGATCGCTGCTGGAGACTGTGTTTCCTAAGAATGGATGATAAGCATTAGCAGATAAAAAAAAATGTAATCAATCAAGTAATGGAACAAGGCAGGAATGAGAGGAATGTTTTTCAATTTAAAATCTAGTGTAAATTTTGCCCTTAACAAAATCAGAGAAAATGTAAAGCAGCAGAGGGAATTCCTTAAACACACAGTTAAGGAAGAAAAGAACTGCTTAAGTAGATGCATAAATGGGTTCAGACAATGGATGAATGTATAGGGTTTTCCCTTTCCTGTTAGGAATAAGTAATTTTTTTTGAAGTAAATATATCCAGGAGTGAATTAGTTTGTCAATAACAACCTACTTTTTGTAACTTCTTAAAAAATACCCTTAAAAATACACAAGTATAGGGCGCCTGGGTGGCTCAGTGGGTTAAGCCTCTGCCTTCAGCTCAGGGTCCTGGGATCGAGTCCTACATTGGGTTCTCTGCTCAGGAGGCAGCCTGCTTCCCCCTCTCTCTCTGCCTGCCTGCCTCTCTGCCTACTTGTGATTTCTCTCTCTGTGTGTCAAATAAATGAATAAAATCTTTAAAAAAATTAAAAAGATATGCAAGAATACATGTTTGTTTTAGAAAAACATGAATAATATTTTTTAACTTTTCTTAATGCTAGTGGTCTAATAGAACTGATAGAGTCATGGTCGCTAATGGAGAATGTTCCAAAAGGGCTTCAGAAAATACAGTAAAGAAAGAATGAGACAACCAAATATAAAAGTCTGAAAATTTCCAACTCTCTATCCACCAACCCCACACACCGGGCCCCCTCCCCCCCAGGGGTGTGTCAATCTCCCAGCACTTGATGGACAGTGCAAGAGTCAGTGTTGATGTTTAAGCAGCTGAAGCAGATTTAGAAACAACAAAAGTTCAATAGTTATCATCCCAGCCACTCTGCCCCTGAAGATCTCTCATTGGCTATGTGTGACAAAAAGCTTCTAAATGGTCTTAGTGATCCCTGCCTCCTGGTATTCATGCTCTCGGGTAAGGTCCTACCCTTCAATATGGGCTGGTTTAGTGACTTGTTTCTGGTTAAAAAAAAAAAAAAAGTGACAAAGGTTAATGGGGATGTCCTGTACTGGATTCATAAAGAATGTGGCAAAGGTGTGATGGGATGTCATGTATTAGGTTAGGTTACAAAATGGCTGTTGCTTCTGTCTTGGGTAGACTCTCTCACTTGCTCTCTCTGAAGAAAGCCGGCTCCCATGTTGTAAGCACCTAGGGAGAAGCACACAACACAGCACACCGGCCCTCGAGGAACTGAACCCTGGCAACAACTGTGTGAGTGAGTTTGGAATCAGATCCTCTCCCCGAGTCTTCCAGGAAGACCTCACCGTTAGCCGGCAACTGGACCACAATCTCATGACAGACCTTGCGCCAGAGGAACCAAACTAAGCAGCACCCAGATTCCTGACTCACAGAATCTGTGAGGAAATAAATACCTGTTTTGTTAAGCCACTAATTCTGGGATAATTTGTTATGCAGCAACAGATAACTTATACACCTTTTTACCCGGTGGCACCCCTCCATCCTCTTTAGCCCAATTTCTCATTTCCTGCACTGTGCCCCATCTCTCATGGCCACCCCCGTCCCCACATTCCTTTTACTTCTTCCGTGGACAATTTAAAACTATCTCTATTTCACAGGCTCAAATTACTCCAGACCCTCAGGGCTTCTCCTTTCCACCTTAAATGGCCCAAAAACAATAAAGGAAGTTTTTAACTAAAGAGAAACTCTAGTGTTAGCTGCTATAACAACAATTCCCAGCTTATATTAAGAAACTGCGAGTCACCCAGAATAAATAATGTATCTATGATTTCATCAACTTAAAAATATTCTAGCTTTGAAAAAAAAATATTCTAGCTTTGGCACATTTTATAAAATTGAGATTAAAATCTTTGATGACTAAATACTTCATTCCTTGTTTATTTAAACTTTTGATAGTAATAAAACAAATTATTTTCAAATATTTTTGTTATTTGGGGGGCTACCATTTGATTTGGATCATTGTTAGATGTTAGTGTAAGTTGTCTACTCCTAATCTCTGTTTTTCAGCATTCTGGGCTCAGCTGTTACCTCATTACCTCAAATAAAACGCTCTGTGCCACCTCCTTTCTCAGAGTGTAAAATTCCTCACTCGTCCAGGATTTTGGAGGATACCCTGAAGGCTCTTACTCCCATCAGTCCCAGTTCTCTCTGGAATTACTCCCCTTCCCCAGTGGTCTGCCACCTTCTGCTGGCTGAGGTTCTGTTCCTGCCAGAGTTTTGTTCTCAGATGAGCTCTGCCCTACTTTCTTCAACTTCCCTGAGATGCCACCAACACAGGGCTGCTGAATGGAAGGACAGCAAACGCCAATAACAAACAATTTAAAATTAAAATTAGATGTTTTCTGAAATTAGACTTCTCCAGTTTCTTGGAGAACTGCAGCATGGGGATGTCCTGACTGTCCTCCTTAGGGTCTTCTTGTGTGCCCTTCCCTAGTGAACCCTCTAATCCACAAAAATTTCTCTTCTGTGCGGCTCTTTTTCTTCCAGTCTAAAAGGCCCCAGATCTACTCCCCACCAGTACCTTAATTTTCCTTAATACAAAGCACTTTAACTTGGTTTTGTTTACACTTCCCCCATCTGGGTGCGGGACAGGAGGAGTGGGGAGGGGTCTCACCTTCTACCGCTAAGGAGGCCCCAGGCCCATTTTGTGCTCTTTCCTAGACATTGTTACTGTCTCCTCAGCTCACACTGTTCCTAACCATTTAAAATAACATTTCTAAATGTTACGTTGCAGTTTAATAAAAAGATGGTGTTAAAAAGTTCTAATAAAATATATAAGAAAAGTCTTTCCCCTTTCAAAATCTTGCTGAATTTACTAAAAATTTTTTCAGAGAAATGGAGCTTTTTCTTAAGACTACACCAAAGTGGGGCACCTGGGTGGCTCAGTGGGTTAAGGCCTCTGCCTTCAGAGGCTCAGGTCATGATCTCAGGGTCCTGGGATCGAGCCCTGCATTAGGCATTCTGCTGAGCAGGGAGCCTGCTTCCTCCTCCTCTCTCTCTCTCTGCCTGCCTCTCTGCCTACTTGTGATCTTTGTCTGTCAAATAAATAAATAAAATCTTAAAAAAAAAAAAAAAGATTACACCAAAGACCCAGTCTATAAATTTGTATATAATCCACATCAAGTACAATGTAACAGCTTTTATGATTTTTATGTTTGTAGTGATGAGGCCCTCTTTGAGGATCATATCTGAGTGCTCATTCTATGGTATGCTCAACGATTGGCAAATATTAAGAAGCTATAGCTCATATCAATATCAAAGTTCTGACATTAATACGAAACATTACAATGTACAACTGCTATAAATCGTGCTTCACCTCAGGAATCCCAATGAAGAGACACTGAACTTCAGACCTTGGTTCTGAGGAGGAGCTGTAGAAAAACTTACAGAAGAACACCTATCACTGCAGATGACATTTAATTGCTTATTCGTCCCATAAGTGTAAATATTTATAGTCTGTCATAAAAATACATTTTCTTGGAAAGGGTTGGTTCCTGGCTATGCACTCGGGAAACCTTCCCTCCTTGCCTCCCTCCTGGTTGCTAATTGTATCCAATGTTTTCAAAGGGACGTGGGAGTTTCTAGGGAAAATAACTTGAAGCATGTCTGGTGAGCTGGATGACCGATAGGAAAAAAGGGAGTTGTGTAGAGGGAGGGCACTGATGGAAGAAATTTTTCACAGGTAGATTTTTCCAAGCAGGAGAGAAAATTAATCCAAGCAAAGACTAAGTGTGGCGTAGTACATTGGATTCAACCGAAGACATGACAGTTGGAAGAGAGCAGCTCCCAAATCAAAAGCACCAGTGCTGACCCATTCAGTCAGTAGTACACTTATTAAATGATCAGAAGAGCTGTCATCTAAAACTGGGTTGTCCTTTGGAACCCAAGAAAGCCTGTCAGTGGCCCCTAGGAGGGCAATTCCTAGAGGAAAGGACTTGTTTCCCTTCCCGTCTGGTCAAGAAGTCTGAGTCAGAGTGATGGTATAGAGAATGGAATGCAAGCCAGGAGCCCAGTGGCAATAGGGTGAGCTGGGTATCAGAGATGAGCAGAATTTCACTTTGGCCAGTGGAGAAGCTGAAGCAAAATGTGGTTGAGCCACGGTCAAAACTTAAGGCAGAGACTAGAGAAGGCTGGATGGGCATTTAGGGATTTCAGAGATTCATGCTGGTTGAGGGAGAAGAGGAGAAATTCCATAGGGGATTGATTTTCTGTGGTTATGAAGAGAAGAGGGTTATTAAGCTAGGAATATTTGGGTTTGAAGGTTACCATCACCTCATTCGTAGTCATAGGCTGGGGACCTGTAATAGCACAGAGAGAACAGTTTCTACTTATGATCACTTCTTCATATGGGAGAATTTCAGTCATATTAAAAGCACCAAATTGACAGGTAATGATTGTAGAAGATCAAATTTAGATTCCAGTTATAACAACCTCCACCCAAAATTAGTCAGATTTGGGGATTCACCTTCTCTATCATGAATGTACAATAAGACAAAACTTGGACACTAAACTCTCTGAAACTCACTGACCTCATTAATAAATCACAAATAATAACTCTGTGTCATAACATTATTGTGCAGATAATGAGAAAACTTTGGGGGGAGTGTTTAGCACAATGTTAGGCACATAGTAAGTGTCCAATTATATTTGTTCACTGCTCAGTGAAGAAGATTTTGCCAGAAAATTAAACTGGTAACCAAACAAAGACCACACATGACAAGGTTAGAGCAAACTCCAAGAGTTGTTGATATCCACAGTGCCACACATGAGCATAGGGGTTGCTAGATTCTTTTATAAGGTAGTGAAGGGAGAAAAGCACCCTGGACTGAGGATCAGGAGGATGGGTTTGTCCTGGTTCTGTTTTCAGCTCCCCTGCACACTGCGTTGGTTCCTTAGCTAACCTCTCCCAGGATCAGACTAGTTGAGGGAAAAATGAGGGGCTCCGTCTCCATAATGGCTACAGTTATTTTGAACAAAAACAATTTACATATTTGTGATATGATAATAATGTTTATGGTTTTAATCCTTAAAAACTGAGTTTTATGGAAAAAAACTTAAAAGTGTGCCATCATCTCCAATTAAATTAGCTGCAACTGTGAGAAGTTGGGTTGATTAGACGAACACGGAATAACACTACTATACTCCTGGTGCTAACATTCGAATTACAGCTGAATGAGTATGAGGAAGAGTACAGACAGCTTCATGGCTGGTCTTGCAAACCCAGATATAAAAAATAAGGTTATTATGGTCACAGGTTAAGTTTGTATTAGTTGTTTCTATTTTCTAATAGGAGAATGGAGGAGTGGCAAAGGTGAAGGGTAGGATGATGAGACTAATACTATAACGAATATATACAAGTACTCTGACAGACATTTTACGTACTCTGTCCCCTTTCCTTCCAGGTAGGCACCATCATTCTCATTTTACAGAAAACCGGTTTGTCAATGTTACACACAACAGTTGTTGGGACTGGAAGCCAAGTCTGTGATTTCATTCTATGTGTTTTTTAGATTATTGCCTGCAAACAGGAATATAGGAAAGGGAAACAAAAACATTTGGTGCTTGGAAGTATAAGGAAAGGAGTGCCTGGAGGGACTCAGTCAGTCAAGCCTCTGCCTTCTGCTCAGTCGGGATCCCAGGGTCCGGGATCCAGCCCCGCCTCGAGCTCCCTGCTCAGTGGATTGTCTGCTTGTCTCTCTCCCTCTACTTGCTGCTCTCCCTGCTCATCCTCCCTCTCTCTTTCTCTCTCTCTCTGTCAAATAAATAAATAAAATCTTTTAAAAAATAGGATATTTGAATATTATTATGTAATTTTAGTAAATTCTGAACTATATTCACCTGGAAATTCATACCACGGCTGTATTATAAGAGTTTCTGGTCTGTATCGCTTTTACGTCATTAAAATGTGAAGCTGGATGCCTCCCCAAATGTTAGAACGAGATATTTTTGCAGGGGCCGCTGCGATGGCATTGGAAGTACCAATGACGCGGTTACTCAGGTGTTGCTGTTAAACTAGTGAAGCCAGGCAATAGCTAAAATTTCACTTGTGCCAAGCAGCAAACCTGTTTCATCTGAGGAGGCTGCTCCCAGACCATACACAATAGGGATTTTCTCTAACAGAAATGCTTCTGGTGGCTTCAAGAGATCCTCTTTAATCCCTTAGCATGAGTTCTAGAGCTGTCACAACACTGTATGACAATTTGGGCTCAATTTTAACTGTCCCATGAGCCTGGTGTACGGCAGATACAAATTCACACCTACTTAATACTCTATTTAATTGGCCTTGGTTTTCTTTTTCCCTCGTTTCCCCTGTTTTATTTTGTTGTATTACCGCCACTCAGTCAAGCTGGAAAACTGGGGTCACCCTGACTCTTTAAAACTTCTGCTGAACACATTCCTGATCATGTCTCTTTTCCATTCCCGTCACTTCTGCCTTAGTTCAGGCCCTCTTTTTTGTTTTCCTGGATCAGTTCAACAGCTGCCAGCTAGGGTCCCCTGTCCGCAGGCTTTTCTGCTCAGCTCATTGTCCACACAATCAAGCATCTTCTATTTAAACCCCATTTAAATCCTACGGATCTCCACCCATTAAGGATCCTTCAGAGTCCTCATTGTCCACAGAGTAGTCCCAGCTCCTAGCAGAGAAGGCAGAGCCCCTCCAGTCTTGTCACATCTCCTTGTCTCATTAGCACCTAACTTGAATCTTGGCTCTTTCTCCCCTTTTAGCTTTTGCTCAAGCTCTTCCCTTTATCCAAAGGTCCTTGCTGCCCACCCCACCCTCCAACCCCTCATCCCTTACCTAGATTCTTGCCATTCTTGGACACACAGTTCAGATGTCATTTCCTCAGGAAACCCAGTTTCCCCACACTATGAGCCCTCCAGCTCATTCTAGGGCTCTCTTCTCTTGTATTAGTGCATTCATCTTTTCATAAACATGAGAATACTCTCATGATTTCTTTCGGCTAGTGAAAGCGGGTACTAATGTAGGTCTTCTGTTAAAGCAAGCACTAGTTAACATTCAAAAAGCAGGGGAGACCTCACTTGTATGCCATTTCAGGTTACAGAAGGTTTCATAGGTGCACTCTGCCTTTGGGTAGAGAGGGAGACCCGTATTCATTAAACCCAATACTGCAATCATCACGGACCTTGTCATATTTCACTGTAACTCTCTGTTGATGTGTCTATTGTCCTCCTTTAGGATGTTAGCTCATGCTTTTAAAAAGTAGGATAGAAAAAGGTCCATGGCCAGAGAGTAAAATGCACAAGAGAAATGACCAGAAGGGTCACAGAAAATAAGGCAAAGTGTTGTTCTACATATAAAAAGATGTTTGATCTTGATAATAATGAAAGAAAAGTCAATTATTATGCTACCATTACTTATCAATCATAAATCCAAAAGTTGGACAACACACTCTGTGGGTGAGGCTGTGTGGAGGTAGGCATTCTCAAACACTGCCGGTTGGAATAGAATTGGTACAGTCATTATGGGGAGACATTTGGCAACAGCAAATAAATTTATATATGCTTTTGCTCTTTGGTCCAGCATTCATACTTCTAAGAATATATCCCAAAGGTATACTGCAAAATATTTGAGGAAATGTATGTGGAGAACAATACTCAGTAGCTCTTTTTATACAATAATATGTTGGAACCCATATAAACCGTTAATAGAGTACTGGTTGGATAAATTATGGCAGATCTACACAATAAAGTATTTTGAAGCTATACAAAAATGAGAAATATCTTTAATACTATAAAGTAATTGCCAGGGGTGCCTGGGTGGCTCGGTTGTTAAGCGTCTGCCTTTGGCTCAGGTCATGATCCCAGGGTCCTAGGATCAAATCCTGCATTGTACTGCCTGCTCAGTGGGAAGCCTGCTTCTCCCTCTCCCACTCCCCCTGCTTGTGTACCCTCTCTCACCATTTCTCTGTCAAATAAATAAATAAAATCTTTTAAAAAAACTTTTAAGAAATAAAGTAATTGCCAGGTGCGTAAGGTGGAAAACATGTTCAGTTTGTTACTGTTTTTCTGAGAAAAGGGAGGATATAAGGATATATTTACTTATAGTTGTTAAAAGTGTAAGGAAAAAGAAATAACAAGATGGAGATGACAAGAATAAAAGCTAGACTTTTCTAGATATTTCTCATTTTAAGGATCTTACTTTGGAACCATGTAAATATTTTACTTAATTGTGAAATAATTTTATAGTCCCCCCAAAATGAAAAAGAAATGAACCTAAATATGTATTGAATTGTTGGAATAATCTCACAGAGACAAACTGGTTTTTCCTTCTCTATTTTCCCTTCCCTGCAGCCCCTTTGCCATCAGATTTGTTGACCCTGAGCCCAGAGCAGATGTAAACTGCAACAGTTTGTAAGGCAGAGGGGTAGCCTGCATTTCCGATGATGGGTTAATGGGAGGTCCTTGGCCCAATGTTAAAGTCTCCTTTATTTTCTGTTTATTTTAGTTAAGAATTACCTTTCCTCATTCAGCTTCCTCCTTCCTTTCTCTTCCTAGCACCATGAAAATCACAAGTGGTATAGCTAAATGGGCAGGTTCCTACATTCGATTAGTAGGTTTCAAATTTGAACCACTTGAGCTTGCAAAATGATATATCCAAGGACACTATTAGGAAAATTTTAAAAAGATTTTATTTATTTATTTGTTTGTTTGTTTGTTTATTTATTTGGGGGGAGAGAGAGAGCTTGTGCATGCACAGGGAGAGGGACGAGGGACAAGCAGACTCCCCGCTGAGCAGGGAGCTGGATGGATATGGGACTCAATCCCAGGATCCTGGGATCAGGACCTGAGCCACAGGCAGATGTTAACTGACTGAACCACCCAGGTGCCCCAGATAGGGGATTTTCTGAGAGAAGCTTTCAGCTAAGGATAGGGAGGCCTTGGCCATAATAACCAGAACTAGTAACTTCAGCAAGAGCAGAAAAGCTTCTGAAACTGCAGAGGGCCTGTATAGAGGACAGGAAGAATGAAGTGCAGGTCAGGATCAAAGAAAATAACACCAAAGATCAGTAGCAAAACAAAGATGGACTCTAGCTGCCCACACAGGGGAAACAGAATCAGTTTCTGATTGGAAGGATTGAGGTCTTCCTGTATAATATGCTTGTGCGTGTATGTCTATGCTGTCTGGTCCTCACACATCAGGTTCTCTGGAATGTGGGGGGCAAGATGGTTACTTGGGATCTACATGCAAGAGCAGGAAGAGGCAGAAGCGGGACTGGGCAGAGGGAGAAGCTGAACTGTGACAAGGGCTCAACAAAACCTTGGCCCATCTGGCAAAAAACTGGTCCTGCGGCAGACAGAAATGATCGGCCATTGTACTCCCATCTGGTTTAGTCACTTGACACAGGTTCCCTGGGAAAGGGCTCGACTTCCAACAGAAGAAGCCATTCTGCCGCTAAAGCAGACCCTGAAGAAGCTGCCCGCAGAAGGCTGTGGGCTGACCGCATTTCCTGTAGCGAGGAGGCAAGCCCCTGAAGGGGAAGTGGGTGGTGCATCTCTCTGCCTACCAGGCTACCCAACCTCACCACAGTCAGTCAATAAAGACTGGTTTTATTTTAATTTCTTTCAACAAAGAAAAGGTATTACCTTTTCATACATTCAGTGTTGAATTTGAAATTACTATTACAATTTCTATTCCATAGATTGTCAGGTGGTCAATATTATATTTCTGGGCAGGCTGAAATTACCTGCTCATTCATCCATCTATCTCAGAAACATTTTTTAGTGTCTATTGCATGGAAGTCTCTGGAAATTGAAAAGATGAATAAAGATGCTTTCCCCATGAACTCTTGGGAGTTAGATTCTAGTAGGGTGGCAGACAATTAAATAGACAATAAAACAAATGGTTAGAGTTTAAAAGATAGGTATGAACAATGTGCCATAGACGTTTAAGGGTGGTGAAGAACAAAATACTCAGCTATGTCTGCAGGCATCCTCCTGGAGAGGAGATGTGGACTCTGGCCCTCAGATGACAAGAAATATTTCCACAGGAACATTATAGGAAGAGCGAATTGCATGTGTAGAAGGCTGAGAAGAAAAAAAGAGCATCCCATGTTATGGAAACCCTAAATAAGTTGATACGACCAAGGCACATATTGTAAGTATTGGAATTGGGGCTGGGAAGACAGATATGGATAGAAATACAATCCTTCATTCATTAATGTAACTTTGTATTGTATATTATCTAGCCAGTGTTTCTCAAATGCATTTAATCGTGATTTGTGGTTCTGCTTGTTGTTTTTTGCTTGTTTGTTTACATTAACAACCCTCTGCAGAACATTCTTTGGGAAATGTCGAAGGAAGTCTCGATTGAGCCTGCCAGGTCGTCTGTGACATAAGCCTGCTCTAGATCTAGTACTTGAAAAGGTCTGTTTTGACTTGCTTCTGACAGATTTTTAAATATATATTATTAGATCCTGGGAACATTACAGCTGTATCCATCCGTTCTTAGAGACTGGAATACAGAACTTCATTAGAAGGAACACCCGATCTCCCCATCATAAAGAGTCCTTAGCAACCACTTAGTTTTAGGACACAGACAGAGAGACCAGAGACTGTGGAGACTTTGACTCTTTCTGGGGCAAACTGGGCTGAGGAGGCTGAGGAAGAAAGTCTAGGCGCAGAGAGAAGTCCTTCGCCATGGCATCTGTATCATTTCGAGAGCCAATATCTGCCACAGTAGGAAAACGGATGATCGTGACAGGTAAAGAGTTTTCGCATATGCTTTCACAAGGAAATCTATACTTTCTTTATCCCTCCCCTCTATGATGCTCACATGTGATACTCACATAATGGATGGAAGAATAAAATCATCACATATGTTTCTTTTATATGATACTTCTACTCTTACACACACAGTTTGGGCATCAACACTGCTGCTGTAAACAGATCTGCGACATCCCAGTTTTCACTCTATAAGCTAACTTTCACAAATGAACATTTTTATATCATAAAGCCACTGGGTGGCTCAGTGGGTTAAGCATCTGCCTTCAGCTCAGGTCATGATCCCAGGTCCTCAATCGAGTCCCACATCGAACTCCCTGCTCAGCAGGGAGTCTGTTTCTCCCTCTCACTCTGCTCTCTATGTTTCTCTCAAATAAATAAAAAGCTAAAAAAAAAGTATACTTTTGATCAAATTTTAATTATTACCAATTTAGTCTTCTTGTATTTTTATAAACTTGAAATATTTGGTTAATAAAAATTTGAGCAAGATGTACATTAAACCTAGTACAGTTATTGGCTTGCATTTTGTTCAACTTGTTTTAAATGATTTGAGTGGTGTGGGGGGATTATAATAATGATTATAATAATGTAATTAAATAGAATATGACTAATTGTGATAAGTCTATAAGAAAAAAATTAAATTTCATCTTATTTCCTTTATAACTTTAAATCATGAGCATATCTTATAAGCTTACTTTCTTACCTGTCTATAAATTTCCACTTCAATCTTGAGAAACCGGCTCCAACTACTTGCCATCCACTAACTTGTTCGATTCCAGTATACAGGTATATAAGTACCAGAGTTATTAACCTGTACTCCATGGGAACAGACTTTGTCAACTAGAGGATGGTGCCTTCTTACAATTCCTTTTGCTTTTAGACGAACAGACTCTACTCATTTCCAAATATCGGCATCTTTCCCTCCCACCCCCTACAGTTAGACTCTTGACACAGTATGAATTCCTTCCTGGAATCCCCCAACTTCCTAAATGATTTTTTTTTAATTTGCATACATCAAGGTTTGCTCTGTGTGCTGTAAAGTCTATTTTTTTAAAATTTTATTTATTTGAAAGAGAGAGAGACGGAGCTCAATCCCAGGATCCTGAGATCACGACTTGAGCTAAAGGCAGATGCTTAACCACCTAGGTGTCTCCAGGCTGTGAAGTCTAACGACAAATTCATAAAGCCATGTATCCACCATCAGACTAGTTTCACCACTCTAAAAATCTCTTGAACTGCATTTATTCATTTCTTGCTTTTCTCTCCCTGAGATCCTAGCAATCACTGATCTTTTCACTATCTATACTTTTGCCTTTTCCTGAATGTCAGGGAGCCGGAATCATACAGGATCTAGGCTTCTCAGGTTGGCTTATTCCACTGCCAATATGTATTAAGTTTTCTTGAGGTCTTTTCATCACTGGATAGCTCGTTTCTTTTTAGAAATAAATATTCCATCGTATGGATGTCCCACTATTTTTCTTTTCCCCTGTTGAAGGACATCTTGGTGGCCTGTGGTTTTTACAACTCTGCAAAAAAGCCTTTACAAACATTTGGATGCTGACCCTTGTGTGGATATGTTTTTGGATTAATTTGGTAAATACCTAGGACTAGGATTGCTGGATCATAAGACAAGACTATGTTTAGCTTTGTAAGAAACTGCCAAACTACCTTCCAAAGCAGCTGTACCATTTTGCGTTCCCAGTAGCAAAGGGTGAGCATGGCTGTTGCTTTGACATCCTTGTCAGCATTTGTTTTTGTCTGTTTTGGGGCTGTTGATTTGTTTTGTTTTGTTTTTCACTTTTAGCCATTCTAATAGGTATGTAGTCACATCTCATACGTCTCACTGCTGTTTAAATTCACAACTCCTTAATGACTAATGTTCATATACTTATTTGCCATCTGTGTATCTTCCTTGTTGAGATGTCTGTTCATAATGTTTGGCCTATTTCATAATTATTCTTTTTTGTTTTCTTATTGTTGAGTTTTAAAGTTCTGTCTGTATTTTAGATGCAAGTCCTGTATCAGATAAGTGTTCATAGATTTTTTTTGCCAAACCTGTGGTTTGTCTTTTCATTTCCTTAGCATCGCCTTTTATACAGAGGAAATTTTTAGTTTTAATAAAGCAAAACCAATCAATTTTTTTCTTTCATGGATTATGCTTTTGATGTTGTATCTAAAAATTCATCACCAAATCCAAGATCACTTAGATTTTTCTCCTATGTCTTTTCTTGAAAGTTTTACAATTACGTCTTTTCAGTTAGGTAAATGATCCGTTTGGCAGTGATTTTGTATTTCTTTTTTTTTTTTTTTTTTTTCCTGTTACACATTTTTTTTTTAAATTTTTTATTTTTTATAAACATATATTTTTATCCCCAGGGGTACAGGTCTGTGAATCACCAGGTTTACACACTTCACAGCACTCACCAAATCACATACCCTCCCCAATGTCCATAATCCCACACCCTTCTCCCAAACCCCCTCCCCCCCGGCAACCCTCAGTTTGTTTTGTGAGATTAAGAGTCACTTATGGTTTGTCTCCCTCCCAATCCCATCTTGTTTCATTTATTCTTCTTCTACCCACTTAAGCCTCCATGTTGTATCACCACTTCCTCATATCAGGGAGATCATATGATAGTTGTCTTTCTCTGATTTTGTATTTCTTAAACTTTTCATTTCCATCAGCCATAAGATTTCCTCTTTTCCTTAAGCCACTTTGCAATAGGTTTTCTGTCACTTTCAACTGTGGTTCTTCATTGATAACTTGAAATTTCTTCTGATTTATATCAGTGTTAGTTTCATGTATTTATATAATTCCACGTTGTCACCTTTGATAGATTTTAGCATATTGACATAGAATAATTAATTTCACATTCTTCCATATTTTATATTTAATTTCCAAATTTTCACCATTATAATGAAGCCACATGAATACTTTTGTATAAATCATTTTTCTCTTTTATTTTCTTATGGTATATTTACAAAGAATGAAATTAGCACGTTAAAGATTAAAAACTCCATTATCCTACTTTTTAAAAGATTTATTTATTTATTTTAGAGAGAGCTAGTGCATGTGAATGGGAGGAGGTGCAGAGGGAGAGACCCTCAAGCAGACTCCCAGCTGAGCATGGAGGCTATGCAGGGCTCGATCTCATGACCGATGGGCTCACGCTCAGAGCCAAAACCAAAAGTCGGAGGCTTTACTGATGCCCCAAAGACTGCATTATTCTGTGCGATAATTCAGGATGTATTATTTGGTGTATGTTGACTACTTATCTAATTTGACAACTCATCAATTTTTATTTGTCTTCAAATTTTTATATTTTTCTTTTAAAATATATTTTTGAGACTAAATTTTTTTCATACTGCTTTGAAATTCAATGTTAACAAACATAACTGAATCTCTACTGAACACTAAAAACTTGGCCAGGAGAGGGTGACTGTCTGGTTCAGTCAGAAAGAGCTTGGTTTCAGTCAACCAAGAGCTGACTCTTGGTTTCAGCTCGGGTCATGATCTCGGGATCTCAATCCTGAGCCCTACACCAGGTGTCATGCTCAGCCAGAGTCTGCTTAAGATTCCCCTCTGCCCCTCCCCCTGCTTTCTCTCTTTCTCTCTCAAATAAATAAATAAATCTTAAAAGAAAGAAAGAAAGAGCAAGCATGGGGCTCTTGATCTCGGGGTTGTGAGTTTGAATACCATGTTAGGTGCAGAGATTACTAAAAAAATAAACTTAAAAAAAAAAAGTAAAAAAAAAAAAACCTGTCCAGGAGCTTTGGAGGATATAGAAATGAACATGAATAAGATGTTCTTTTTCTTCTAGAAATTTATAATCTGTAGATCTGATTAGAACATTATACGTTATCCTGTTATCCTAATTGTTTAATCTGAATATCCACCACAGCATAGTGTGGTATTGAAAGGAGACACAAATCTAACGCCAAAGGCCTTGAGAAATAATGTAAAAGAAGTAGAAAAGGAGGAAAATTATATCACAATGCACTCCACAAAACTAAATCACACATTTTGTTTTGTTTTTCCTGTTCATTTCTTTTCTTTTTGAATATTGCAATTAGAGCATAAATTACCTCTGACATTATAGGTGGATTTTAGAATGTATTTAGTTTACAGTTAATAAAGGGATAGAGAGTCTTTTAGAAAACCGTCAGAAAGTCCCACTTTTAAAACTTTATTTTTAAAGGTTTTATCTATTTGACACAGGAAGAGAGCACAAGCAGGGCTTGGAACAGCAAGCAGAGGGAGAAGCAGGCTTGTTGCTGAGCAGGGACCCTAATGTTGGGCTCGATCCCAGGACCCTGGAATCATGATCTGAGCCAAAGGCAGATGTTAAATTGACAGCCACCCAGGTGTTCCTCCAACTTTTTTAAAACTTAAAAAAAAAAAAAAAAAGTTGATATGTAATTGTTAAAAACAGATGATGCCCAAAATGGAGTCACTCATGCAAAGCTTCACTTCACCAAACTGAGACTTGGTTCAAAGAGCACAGGCTCTCTCAGAAATGGATCTTAAACTAGTCCACCAGGAGCTACCTGATCAGCGGTAGTTAGATAACCAGCCTAACAGCTGCCTGTGATCCCCTAAAGGAAAGTAAACCTGCAAAAGCCAATTTTTCCTAGTGTAAATTCCTTGTTCTTGCTTCCTTCGGGCCATAAAGTCTTTCATTTTGTACAGCTCCTTGGAGCATCTCTCTCTATCTGCCAGACCGGAGGCTGCCCAGTTCATGAATTGTTAGGTAAAGCCAATAAGATCTTTAAAATTTACTCAGTTGAATCTTGTTTTTTAACAACACATACTCTATAAAGTACATTAATCTGGTATTCAGCCTGATGACATTTTATAAACTGAACATTGTGTCTATGTGTTTACTTTTTAGATTAAGATAGAGCACATTTTCATCACCCTAAAAATTTCCTTAATGCTCTTTCCCAGTCGGTCCTCCCAAAGTCCAACACGTTCCGCTTTCTGTATTCCATATGTTTTTGATAATTGTGGGTTTAATCTGATAGGGCAAATTAATCATCTGTATTTTTAAAACATTTTATTTGCTGGTTCATTCTACCACAAAAGATTTGCTAGCAATTTGTTAAGTTGTATTACATAGTGAGGCGATTATTTATGGATGTTATTTTTGCATTACAGAGATCTTATTATGAAAGCTAATATCATAAACAAAATCATGAAGAGATTTAAAAAATATTTTAGAGCATGATTGTTTATTTTTAAAACATCTATTTATAAAACAAAAACAAAAAACAAGAATGGCTTATCCAGTTCTAGGTCCTCTGTTTTAAATTTTAAAAATAACATTTATTTTAAAATACATTCTTTTTAATTGAAGGTGACCCAAATGAATGGAAATATAATCCATGCTTGTGGATTGGAAGAACAAATATTGTTCAGATGTCCATACACACAGCAAGCTATAGATTTAATACAATGTCTTTCAAAGTATCACCAGCATTTTTCACAGAACTAGAATAGATAATCCTAAAATGTGTATGGAACCACAAAAGACCCTGAATAGCCAAAGCAATCTTGAAAATGACGGACTAAACTAGAGGTATGACAATCCTAGATTTCAACATGTACTATAAAGCCTTAGTAATCAAAACAGTGTGGTACTGACATAAAAATAGACAACACAGTTCAATGGAACGGAATAGAGAGTCCAGAAATCAACCCATGATTATATAGTCAAATCATCTTTGACAAAAGAGGCAAGAACTTGCAGTGGGAAAAGGACAGGACTCTTCAACAAATGGTGTTGGGACAAATGAACAGCCACATGCAAAGCAATGAAACTGGACACCTTTTATCACCGCACACAAAATGTATTAAAGACCTGGAATCATAAAAATCCTAGAAGACAGCACAGGCAGTAATTTCTCTGACATCAGTTATAGCAACATTTTTCTAGTTGTGCCTCCAAGGCAAGAGAAACGAAAGCAAAACAACAACAACAACTATGGAACTACATCAAAATAAAAAACTTCTGCACAGCAAAGGAAACAACAAAACTAAAAGACAACCTATGGAACAGGAGAAGATATTTGCAAATGACATAGCCAAAAGAGGAGTATCCAAAATATATAAAGAATGTATACAACTCAGGGCGCCTGGGTGGCTCAGTGGGTTAAAGCCTCTGCCTTAGGCTCGGGTCATGATCTCAGGGTCCTGGGATCGAGCCCCGCATCGGGCTCTCTGCTCGGTGGGGAGCCTGCTTCCCTCCTTCTCTCTCTGCCTGCCTCTCTGCCTACTTGTGATATCTCTGTGTCAAATAAATAAGTAAAATCTTAAAAAAAAAAAAAAGAATGTATACAACTCAACGCCAAAATAAATAAAATAATAATCCAATTAAAAGTGGGCAGAAGACATGAACAGACATTTCTCCAAAGAAGACATCCAGATAGATGGCCAACAGACACATGAAAAAATGCTCAGCCTCACTAATGATGGGGGAAATGCAGATCAAAACTACAATACAAAACTGGTGGGAAATGTACCAACAATGCATGAGGATTTCCACAAGTGCAGCCACTGTGGAAAACAGTATGGGAACTCCTCAAAAAATTATAAATGGACTACCCTATAATTCCATAATCACACTACAGTTTGCCCAAAGAACACAAAAACACTAATCCAAAATGATATATGCAGCCCTATGTTTATTGCAGCATTATTTACTATAGTCAAGTTATGGAAGCAGCCCAAGCGGTGTCCATCAATAAATGGATGGATAAAGAAGATGTAGTATCAGGTCATCTGGATGGCTCAGTCAGTTAAGCATCTGCTTTCAGCTCAGGTGATGATACGGGGGTCCTGAGATCAAGACCCGCATTGGACTCCTTGCTCAGTGGGGAGCCTGCTTCTCCCTTTCCCTCTGTCCACCATTCCCCCAGCTTGTGTTCTCTCTCTCTGTCAGATAAATAGATAAAATCTTTTTTAAAAGATGGTATGTGTGTGTGTGTGTGTGTATATATATAATATATATATATGTTTCTTATGACATATATATGTCATAAGAAAGAAAAAGCTTGCCATCTGCAATACCATGGATGGATCTAGAGAGTATTAATGCTAAGCAAAATAAATCAGTCAGAGAAAGACAAATACCATATGATTTCACTCATATGTGGAATTTTTAAAAAAAGAGCAAAAAAGACAAACCAAAAAACAGACTCTTAACTATAGAGAACACACTGATGGTTACCAGAGGGGAGGTTCGTGGGGGGAGGGGTGAGATAGGTGAAGGGGATTAAGAGTCCACATATCACAATGAGCACTGAGTAATGTATGGAGTTATTGAGTAACTATTTTGTACACCTGAAACTAAAATAACACCATGTGTTAACTATACTGGAATTAAATTTAAAAAAAGAAAAAAGAAATACATTCTTTCATTCAGACTTTTTCATAATTCCCACTTGCTCCAAATTAAAGAAAGGGATAGAATAATTAATATGGGATGTTAAATTAAAAAGGCAGCATGAAAGATGATCTCATTTAACCTCTCATTTTTCAGAAATACTGAGGATCAGAGAGCCAAGTGGTTTACTGAAGGTCACACAGCCTTGATCAGAAGGTGGAAGCCTGCACTTGCCACCATTTACATGACATATTTATGTGCACTATATCCAGATTAGAATAAAAAATTAATGTATATAGTCGGTCATCATTTACCTACTAGAAAATCTGCTAGTGTAAACGAGGAATATTATAAAATCCTACCATACAAAGGAGTGATCACAGCAAGGGATTTCTGCTAGAAATACATTAGAATTGGAAATACTCTCAAGGAAATGGCCAAAACCCAGTATGATGAATAAAACTATAAGTGGTAGGAGAAGTACATAAATGTGTATGTAATTTTGAAAAGCACTGCTCCATTAGCTTGGGTTTCAGACCTATTTATTCATCTCATTTTTTGCCCTGTGAAACTGTCACACTAATAGTTATGTCTCAAATTCAATTACTTTAAAAATAGAAAATGACTTCACACTGAACTGCCAGTGGTTTCCTATTTGAAGAAAGAATAAAACTGTCCTACTGCAAATTCAGCTGATGTCTCATCACTATCATTCATGATGCAAATATTTTACATTTTTCAAAAGTAATTCATGACAAAAGCTGATGCATTTTAATGGCGCTAACACATTTGGTTGACTAATCTGCATTTTATTCTGTAGACATAGCATGTGATTTGCCTGAATCAAAATTTATCTACAAGGGACAGCAGTTAAAATCAATCTTACCTAAACTCGTTGGTCATCTGCATCATCGCCAATGTGATTTGTAAGAAAAAACAAAACCATCAGTTGCTGCTATCACTTTGAAAAGCAGGACAAGTTTTGTCCTATACTCTGTTTGTTTTGTTTTGTTTTAAACAAAAACACTTTTATTAAATGAGCTAAGATGGGAAGGAGAAGCATCTATTTGTCTTTCTGGACCTTCATTTAATTTTCTAAAGTTGATCCTTTGTGTAGGTGACATTAATATCACTTCTTTAAATCAGGGACAAGTGCTCAGGATGGAGCAAAAAAATTTTTTTGTTTTGATGGAACAGGGTTTGAAAAAAATGGGTTTTTCTCTCAAAGCTTAGCTGAGTGTTTACTCTGAGCTGGGCGCTAGGCTACCTCCTAGGAAAGAGAGAAACATGATCATCCCACACCAAGAAGCAAGGACTGTAGGAAACTCAGGCGTCAGTCTTGGCTTTTCTCAAACTTAACTGTTCTTTTTTCAAAAGATTTTATTTGTTTATTTGAGAGACAGCAGTGAGAGAGAGCATGCAAGTGGGGGGCAGGAACAGAGTCCGAGGGAGAAGGACAAGCAGATTCTGCACTGAGCGTGGATGACGTGGGGCTTGATCCCGGGACCCTGAGATCACGACCTGAGCCAAAACCAAGAGTGGGCGCTCAACTGACTGAGGTACCCAGGCGCCCCTCAGCCTTTCTAACTTCTGTTTTCTCATCTGTAGTTTGGGAATAATAGTACCTCTTTCATAAGGTTTGCTACGAGTTCATGAAAAGAAAGTGGTCTGCATAGAATACAAATAACTTTTTGAACTTTTTAAAAGACGCTATTAAAAAATAAAAAGAAGCTATTTTTTTTTTTTCTTGAGAAGGGGATTAGCTAGAGGATAGATATACTGAGGAGAGGACACAAAAATCGTTTTCAAATCCTTTTTTTTTCCCCCCACAACAAGCAAGCCAAGTTTGAAGCCATTAGCAGGTTTGTAATGGGTATAAAGAGAAATAATTGAAGATTATATAAGTCAGTGGCTTTTCATTTTTAATGTACACAGGAATCACCCAGAGTCTTGTCAAAGTGCAGATTCTGACTCCAAAGTTCTGGGTGGGGCATTTCTATCCAGCTCTCAGGTGAGGCCCATGCTGCTGGTTCAGGGACCCCACTTTGAGTAGTAGGGGTCTAAACATTTCTGGCTTCCGTTGTACCCTGAACAATGTATTTACCACTCTGTGCCTCAGTTATACCATCTGTAAAAGGGCAATAATATCTACTTCACAGGGTTGCTGAGAGTTTAAAGTGAGTTAGCACACATCAAAGACTTAGTGCCTAGAATGTGGTAAGCTCCATACCTGTGTCACTGTTGTCAACTGATACAGATCACTAGCAATACAACAAAACTGCCGGCTTCTGGGCCCAGAAGATGAAGTTATTTGTGAGGCTAATAATCAGAGCCCTCACAAAACACATTTTTTAACCTGCTAACTATTGGCCTTTGGATTTTCCTATAAATCTCCCATCCAAGTACTAACCAGGCCCGACCCTGCTTGGCTTCTGAGAGCAGACAAGATCGTGTGCGTTCAGGGTGGTATGGCCATAGATGGATTTTCCTATAAATCGAATCTAAACCATACTAAAAATACAAGTTCCATTAAGAAGATTTTATAGTGGAATGGCAGATTTTGGAATATGACATGCAAGCCCCATTTATTTATGTAATCTTAGTTGGTGAAAACTAGATGTCATTCTATAGGGAGAGTAGAAAGATCTCCTTAGGGTGTTCTGGGCAGGACGTCTTTTCCACCGGCACCCACCTTTGCTTGTTCAGCTGGAGTCCATTTCTCTTTCCTTCCTCCCTCTCCTGTGGGGGGGGGGGGGCGGTAGTGCATGATGACATCCAGCGGGAAGCACTTTCCCTGGGCACCTGCTATGTACGATCCTAGTCCATTTCATTCACAGCAAGCGATAAAGGATAAAGTGCCTCACTGTCTTGCTAACCCCAGTTGCCAGCAATTATCTCAGAAAAGGTAGAACCTTTCAAAGCACCAATTAAAAGGCCCCTTGGACCACAAACATCATCTTTTAGAAAAATACACTCTAGGGGAAAGTCTGAGGCAGATAGAAGATTATCCACACCTTTTAAAAACAGTACTGAAAGAGACCTTAAATCATTTATTTGGTCGAATCGTTGACTTGGGGCAGCACTTTCTAAAATAAAGGAAATCACTCTGGAAAACTACACAATTGCGGGATTATGTACACAGAATTACAGAATTACTGGACAGGGTCCACAGTCAGGGATGGATACTCAATTTCCTGGCACTTAACTTTCTCACATCTTAACTAGACACAACTGAGAATATAAAATGTTGAGCAAGTGACTCCAACATAAGGTAGCTTCAAAGACAACTTCTACCAGAATGGGTTTTCCTGTTGTCTCTTCATCAAAATGGATCACAAGGGATCATTTGAGGGGAAGAAATGAGCAGACTGACGGCTTTTGTTCTGTATTAGGTGTTGAACTAGACAGACCTCACAGGGAGGACCAGTACTTCATTGCCAAGCAGAGTCTGAGCAGGGCAGAGTTTCTCTGATGGGAGCTGGAACAGCCTCAGGAAATCTGGTAGAGGAAAGGGGAGACCCAGTTTCTTTCTAAGCCTCATTCTTGACAGGTATGTGAATTGCCTTGGGAATGGAGGTTGGGGGCGTGAGGGCACAGCTAGGAACCCCGAGGGGTCAGATAATGCAGTACCTCCCAAGTGCAAGAAACAATGATCAAAACTCACAAACACATAATTAGGAGAAGGAGGCGGCTACTAAGGTAAAAAGAGACGCAGGGTGCCATGAAGTGTGAGTCAGCCCGTTTCTGGGTTCTTTGTCCCATTCTGTGCCAGCAATACTAAGATCTCCCTGAAGGGGACTCCGAGCTAACCACAATCCCAAATGCAGGGCACTGATTCTTAAAATGTCATAAGCTTAAGGAGCACTTACAGAAACTGTTAAGAATGCAGAATACCCCAAATCTGGAGTTTTCCTGGGGCCTTGCACATGACACAAATATACTAAGGCTTCATGATCCAGGTGGTCCACGCGACTGGGGAAGGCAGAGACTCTCGGGTGCTCGAACTGTTCTGTGTTCTGCTCCTGGAAGCTCACATATGCTCCAATCCTATTACTCTATAAGCTCGAACTTGTCTTTCGTCAGAAAAAGATCAGAAGTCTCAGCTCACAATGACTGATTTTTTAAAGTAGCTTAAAAGCCCACAATGAAAAGAATAAAAGAATGGAACATTTGTGTAATTTAAATCAGCGTGCCTTATATCATTCTGTAAATGATGATAAAAAACCAAAATATATGTTTTCCAGCCCAGTGAATTCTGGCACTGATGACAGATAATCAAGAATCTAAGTATTCAAAACTCATGCAAACAAAGCGATCTGAAGTTAAGGGAAAACTGGCGAATAAATGCTGATAGCCATTGGGTTACATAAATTCTTTGTTCACAGCAAGGAAATAATACCTCCCACATCTCTTTATTTTAGGGATTTCCAGACTCTTTCAAACTTCAGTCTACAAGCTAAACAGCTCTCACCACCCTCTTTTTCACAAAATGGAAACAGAACAAAGTACACAGGCTAGTCACGTGGGTTAAGTACATATTTTTTTAAAAAACCCAAAAAACAAAAAGCCAAACATATGATTCTACAGTCCTAGGAACTGATGTGGGAAATCACGCATTCCCTTTCCTGAGGACTGTGTCAGTACTCGGGACACAGGATCCAGTGTTAACCCACGTCCCTTCCTCCACCACTGCCCCTCACAGACTGTGCACGCGTGCGTGGGTACACACCAGCTCACACACGTGCCCTAGACATGAGGAAATGCCCTGCAGATCCCTCTCGTCTGCAGGGATTAAACAAAATAACAAAAACAAACACAACAACAACAACAACAAAAAAACACAACAAAAAACCCCCTATCTCTTCTGGTCTCGGGGATCATCCCCCCCCCTCAAACCAAGTGTCTTAGATTTCCTTGACATGGGCCCCAAAAATAAAGGATTGCTCATGACTGACCTCGGCATATAATTACCCAGAAGATAAGGATTGAAATGAACTTGTAATAAATCCCCAGTCCTGTGATCATTCTCTCTCTGCTTCTGGGGGAGGAGAGGTCCGATGGAAACACTGTCTGTAGGTATAGATGGTTCTGGGTGGACTATAAGGTAGGAAGCTATTTACATTAGTCTATATTTTGGTCAAGAACCTCATTAGTCATGGTCTGATCAATCATTTCCTGCTGCTACTCACCCAGAACACCGTGAGGCATAAACAGCAGTTTGGAGAAGCCACTCACTCACCGTCATTGTGGGAAATCGAAAGCCGTGGTGATTTGGGGTTTGAGGATCGTGGTCATCCACGAACAGCAGCCTGATGTGGCTTTCTCCAGTCGGCAGTCCCAATTTTATTTTATTATTATTTTTAAAGATTTCATTTATTTATTTGACAGACAGAGATCACAAGTAGGCAGAGAGGCAGTCAGAGAGAGAGGGGGAAGCAGGCTCCCCGCTGAGCAGAGAGCCTGATGTGGGGCTCGATCCCAGGACCCTGGGATCATGACCTGAGCCGAAGGCAGAGGCCCTAACCCACTGAGCCACCCAGGTGCCTTGGCAGTCCCAATTTTAATGTGACTTTGGAAAACTGTGGTATTTATTTGCAACATCAGCCTTTATTTCAAATCAGACCGTCTCAAACATTATCTTCAAATTTCGATGGGCGTTTGTCTGTCCATTTTTGTGCGATGATGTAACAAACAGACAAAAACTGTAGTAAACGTTTACCTCACCACTATGAATCACCTAAAATAATGACAGAGTGCTTCAGCTTCAAATGTTTTGAAGTTGAAAACATACATTTGAAGCGGAGATGGTGCCCAAAGGAAAATGATGTATTGTACAAAAAGTCAGAACCATCTATTAAAGCAGAAAGTTCAACAGAGAGTGGGATAGTGTCACCCCACAGATGAATGGAAAGGAAATGCCAACCCACCCTCCCTGGCCCAAAGCCAAGCCTCTAAGGTCAGGGGTACTTCAGTTTCCTGCCGCACACCTTTTTAGGTCTCAGCTAGTCACAACAGAGTAGATAAACGATTTTTAAAAGATTTTACTTATTTAGGAACACCTGGGTGACTCAGTCAGTTAAGCGTCTGCCTTCAGCTCAGGTCATGATCCTAGGGTCCGGCGACCAAGTCTGGCGTTGGGCTGCCTGCTCAGAGGGGAGTCTGCTTCTCCCTCTCCCTCTGCCTGCTGCTTTGCCAGCTTGTGCGCTCTCCCTCTCTTTTTCTGGTAAATAATAAATTTTTAATCTAATCATTATAACTTATAATTATTTATAATAATAAATAATATTTAAAATAATATTAATTTATTATAAAATTGATTGACTTATCAGAGAAGAGAACACAAGCAGGGGGAGTGGCAGGCAGAGGGAGAAGGAGGCTCCCCGCTGTGCAGAGAACCTGATGTGGGACTCAATCCCAAGACCCTGGGATCATGACCTCAGATCATCTACTGTATCCTAATTTCACCAAATGACTGATATACCTTTAACCTCTGTGTCTACTCCCCACCTCCACTCCCCAGTCTCTATTTTTTTCTCTTCTACAGTTACAGAGACAAAGAAAAATGAGGAGCAAAACAAGCTGCGTATAGATAATCACAAACCCTAGTTGGTCTCTGTTTATATATTTTTTTAAGCAGCTACCAAAGGATATTTAGGGAATCTTGATTAGAGCTTTGAAATTCAGCTCCAGTACAGAGCTGATTTACTGTCTGCCTCTCTCCAACCAGCAAATCCAACAGGCCAGATGGCTGTTACCACCTCCTTGTATATTTCCTTTACCTTTCCTCTGGCTTTTGTTTCTCCTGCCGCCCAGGTTGAGACCTCCTTTTTCCAGCTACACCAGCATTCTGTCCTAGCACGGCCCATTGTTCCAACTTACCCCAGGGGAAGGGTTTCCTGGTACATTGAAATTTCAGTGCTAAAACTCTGACCCTTAGTTGCTGCCCTGGCCAGGCCAATCTCCCCAGTCAGAATAGATCCACCTCAAGGTGGGGTAGAACGCATTATTGGAATTCTGCACAGTGCAAGTAGGAAAAGTGTTCATGATGTCAGGGTTCTATGTAAGAGTTCCCTCATATACAGGCCTTTACTAACTTCCTCTCCTGCAATCAGAATAAGATGAAAAGGTTCAGGCTGTTTCCCCAGGGATCCCTAGGTAGATGTCCAGTGGTGACCAGACTACTACTAGATAATCTGTCTGAATTACTTTCCGGAGCTGGTGGGTGGACTGATTATGTGTGGAGGTATATCACAGTCTTTCTTGTGATGCTATTTGGGCAGTTCCAGCTAGGGGACTAGGACCTCTGGGACCCACTGTCTTTCTGGTTCCAGCTTCAAAGGATATTGAGATAGTCTTAGAATTCAGGGCAGCCCAGCAGAGCACCTTCTCAAAAAATCTGCAGAGGGGCACCTGGGTGGCTCAGTGGGTTAAGCCTCTGCCTTTGGCTCAGGTCATGATCCCAGAGTCCTGGGATCGAGCCCCACATTGGGCTTTCTGCTCGCCAGGGAGCCAACTTCCCCCACCCCACACACTCTCTCTCTGCCTGCCTCTCTGCCTACTTGTGGTCTCTGTCAAATAAAATCTTTTTTAAAAAATCTGCAGAAGGAAGGGGTGCATGAACTGATTAACAAAACCTTGAGAAATGTGCAGTCTAGGTATTTTCCTTACACATTTGACCGATTATTCTCCTACCCAAAGAGTCATTCTGGATATCAATTTATTCCTAAACTGGGCCAGTAATTATCTCAGCATAAAAGGACAAGGCAGAGAGAACACACTGTTGTTCACTCTTTTAGTTCTTTAGTTCTTTGCCTGGAGAAGATATGCATGGGTGGAAAGGAGAGGAGTCCTCCACAATATTTTCTTTCTTTCATCGAAAATTTCTCTCATGCTACTTTCTCAATGATTTCTATGACTTGTTCGCCAATACAGCACTGCTAAGAGCAACATCGAGAAACAGATTTCAGACAGACCTTCCACCTGCTCCCTCCAATCCATACCCCATTCGCCCACCCCTCTACTCCCTTGCACTCCCTACAGAGCTTTCCCGAGTGGTGGTTACTTACGTTCAGGCTCCTTTGGATTTGCTTTCTAGTAGGAATGGAAACATAAAGGTATTGCAGAGGCATAGTGGGAAGCAATGTCAGGGAACAACAGGCCAAGTTCAAAGGGAATGGATTTAACCCCTCCTGGTTCCAGGGGCCAAGCTGCTGCTCACCCAGGGTCTCCTCATGGGGGGCAGGCTGCTGTTAGAAACGAGAAATTGAGAGCACAATAGGACTCTCCACTTTAGCCTTTTTAAACTGACACACAGGCATGAAGTAGGCAGGCTACAGCCACAAGGGGCTACCAGAGAAAAGGTAGGAACATAGAAAAGATGACAATCTAGAAAGCCTCCCTAAGAGAAAAGGAACAAAATTTTTAAAAAAGAATTCCCTCCCCTTTTTTTTAACTAGAAAATTGGAAACTAGGGGGAAAAAATCTGTAATTCTTAAATTGTTGCATTTTTTCCACAATAATAATTAATATGAAAAAGTAACACCTGATGGAACAAAGGTAAAGTAATTGTGAAATTTGTGAACCCTGCAATACTAATTGGGCTAAAGAGAGTGCTGTTAACTGGTCCATGACTATTGCTTTAATTTCTTCATCTGCTGTATGAAATAGTGTTTGAAGAGAGGAGAAAACTATGAGGCTTTTTTTAATATGAACATATTTATCTCATAACGGTCTGATTAATGGAGAGTGGTGGTGATGTTGGAAATCTGCTTTACATTCCATTTCTTTTAGGTGGACAGCAGAACACTTTAAGAGATTCCCATACCCAGATTTCACGTCTTTGACTGTATACTCACATTTTTTAAAATTACAATTTCTAATTTTTTAAATTTGTGTGTTAATCTTCATTGATCTGTCCAAGTCCTGCACCAGAGCTACATTTTCCGTGACTACCTCTCACTAATCACGCCCTTCTCTGAATTTTTTTTTCAATGAAAGGTAGCATTACCCAGGTTTGCTCTAGTTGTTCAGCATGTAAGACTATTTTATATTATATTTATTTATATTATAAGATCATTGAGGGCCAGGCCAAGCCTTATCCTTTTGCCTCCTCTGTCTCCTCCTCCTCTGTCAGCATAACACTGTATATGTAGTACACACTTAATATAACTTTGAAACGGCTATAATCATTAATCAGTCTAATTGCACAAAATTCTAGGTTTTTATCTTTGGTCAACATTTTAATAAATGGTATTCATATTTATATACAAACTACAACGCAAAGCATTATAAAAAGCTGAATTTCTTTGTTCCAGCTCTCTTCTTCTAATAGGATAGACTGTTTCTCTTCCCTTTGGGTCTAGTAAAACTTGAAAATTGTGAATTACGGCATTTGCAAAGGCATTAAGACAGATACCCAGAAGTCACACCAGTGTTCTTGCCTTTTGCTTTACAAAAACAGCTAAGGGATATTGAAAATTTTAATTTCTAAATACTCTACTACACTTGAAAAAAAATCTTAATAAACCAAAAATTATTAGCTGTATTTTCAAAGCTGAATTATTCCTGTAATAACGTAATACTATTTCAACATGTGTTCATACTCAGCTTAGACGTTCACACCCAACCGTTTTGCATGAGACACTGGATTTTCCCCTTTCTTCAACAAGGGAATCTTTGTATAACATACATATCCCACATTTATTCATTTCTTCCACAGATTTTTTTAAAAAAAGGTTTTTGTTTATTTGAGAGAGAGAAAGGGAGAGAAAGAATCTCAAGCAGACACTCTGCTGAGTGCAGAGTCCAATCTGGGGCTTAATCCCAGGACCCTGAGATCACAACTGGAGGCCAAAATAAAGAGTCAGACACCCAACCAACTAAGCCACCCAGGTGCCCCTCCCCCACAGATAGTTATTGCATGCCTGGACCCAAGCATTCCCTGCATTTGGATATTGGATGAAAAGAAGGGAAAGATACCGAAGGGAAAATAAATCTGGGACTTCCCAATTTTGTTAGTTTAGAGTCAATTAACATCTAACAATATTGTTAAATTATTTACATTCTTGTAGGGCTGGAAGTCCCCAGACTGATTTTCCCATAATTCAGTATATATACAGTTTTATTAGCATCAATGTGGTGACGATACATGAAAAAAACTGTGTTTCACATAAAAATTTAGGAGAGCCTATGGAAAGGTAGATGTAGATGATGAAATACCCACCTTATACATCTGAAAAGACAATATAGAAAAAAAGCATAAAACAAGGAATTAGACTGTTGGTTGATACGCTGATGGCACATCATGGTAACATAGTGTGTGTGTATGTAAATGTGTTTCAGCAGAAACAGATCATCAAGGGGAAGGGCCACTTGGGTCACATACTAAAACATGAATGGTTTAATCCAAGAGTGCTTTTTTCACTTTTGTTTTGAATTTTGGTAAAATAAACAAACATAAAATGGTCAATCTAAGACTTTACAGCGTAAAATAGTAATACCTAAAAACATACAACTCTGTTTCATTAAGTACATTTACACTGTTGTACAACATCACCACCATCCATCTCCTGAAGTTTTTCATCTTGCAAAATGGAAACTCTGTACCCATTTACCACTAACTCTCCATCTCCCCCTCCCCCACCCTTGTCAACCACCATTTTACTTTTTGTCTTGATGAATTTGGCTGCTTTGGTAATCTCATAAGTGGAATTATACAATATTTGTCATTTTGCAACTCGTTTGTTTCACTTAGCCTAATGTCCTCATGGTTAATTCATGTTGCAGCTTGTGTCACGATATCCTTCCTTTTTAAGGCTGAATAATATGACATTGTATGTTCTTATGGACTGAACTGTCCCCACATCCCAGTCCAAATTCGTAAGTGAAACCCCAGTCCCCAGGATGACCATATTTGGAGTCAGGTCCTTTATAGAGATAATTAAGGTTAAATAAGGTCATAGTTCTAATCCCATACAACTGGTGTTCCCCTAAGAAGAGGAAGGGACACCAGAGGGCTTTCTCTGTGTTTGCTCAGAAGAAAGGCACACGAGAACACAGAAGGGGGCCAACTACAAACCAAGGAGAGAGGTCTTACCAGAAACTGATCCTGAAGTTACCTGGTTTTGTACTTCCAGCCTCCAGAATTGTGGGAAAATAAATTTGGTTTAGGCCAACCAGTCTGCAGAATTTTGTTATGGTGGTCCCAGCAGACTAATATAGTACCTTTAAAAAAAAAAGTATTTATTTTCGAGAGAGTGAGACAGTGCAGTGGGGAGGGGCAGAGGGAGAGGAAGAGAGACAATCCTCTAGCAGACTTCATGCTGAGCATACAGTCCAATGACGGACTCGATCCAGGACCCTGAGATCATGACTTGAGCTGAAATCAAGAGTCAGAACACTTAACTGACTGAGCCCCCCAGGTGCCCCATATCCCATTTTTAAAATCCATCCATCCATCAGTAGATGCTTGGGTCGCTTCACCTATTGGCTACTATCAATAATGCTATGAACGTGAGTGTACGAAGACCTGTTCCAGTTCCTGGTTTCACTTCTTTTGGGAATATATGCATAATATATATGGTAATGCTATGTTTGATTTTTTGGAGCGATCATCCCATCCTTTTCTACAGCAGCTATGCTGTTACACTCCCACCAGCAATGTGCAAGGGCTCCAACTGCCCTGTGTCTCCTACTTTAAAAACATATAAATATATTTTGGTGACTGTGAGGAACCTATGATTATGGAACCTATGATTACTCAGTAATAACTATAGACTTGGGACTACTGACCACCTATTCAAATGTGTAAAATGAATTTGCTTTCCTATAAGCCGTGATGCAACAGTACGTGTTACCGCTTTTGAGGGGGAGATTCAAAATAAATAGGACTATTTCATGCCATTTTGTATTGGCATTACTAGCAAAATTATCTCAAAATTCTGTGATGTTAGGTTGGTCAGGGTTAAAAGAAAAAGTCACCTCCCCTGCCCCCTCATGAGGGTCATCTGAAATATATTTTCTAATCTTTCTTCTCTGGGTAGTCTAAAGGTGCCTGACCAGATATCCCTCAGAGACCACCCCTTGAACTGAATTATGGCATTTGTGATCTTGATGTTATTTGCTTTCAGCTCCACATTTTACATAACCATGTAACTCATAAATAGAGTTTAGGAATAAGTTTCTTCACATAGCCTGTAAGCTCTACATTCTGCACTAAACAGGAGATTTTTAAAAAATCTTTATCACTATTTTCAATTTTTACAGATTTACGGGGCCACTTGAGGAACAATTTCCATACACATAAAAACAATTCAAAGAAAATTGCAAAGAAACAGATTTTGTAGTAACGTTTTTAGTACGGTTCATATCAATGCTAAGTACCTCAACTTATTCAGGATTATGATTAAAGCTTTTAATTTTTCTATATTATTCTTAAACTGTCTCTTGCACACATCAAAGGATAGGGATATATATGTCAAATAAATCTGTAAAAGTATCCTAAATGTTTCCTAGGAATTATTTACAGTGATTGCAGCATTTTTGCTTTTCTGGCTACAAGGCAGACTGAGGTAAAACTGGCAAGTGAAAGTCAATATTAAACTAGTACGTCCCCTGGACATTGTACTTCATTTTAAGCTTTGATGTTTAATAATTGATTGAGGGAGGACAGCAGGAGTGAGCTCTGTTTTGTTCAACAGTTTTCTCAGTGATTTGAATAGAAAGAAGGCATGCCATTAGGTTTACAGAAGGCATAAACCTGGGAGACAAAGAGAAAGAAAGAGAGAGAGAATTAAACCAGAGGACCATTTGGGTAGTAAAAGATAGTATTTTAGAATTGGCGGCTGAAACTAACAAGATCACAATTTAACAGGAATAAATATGAACCTTGCACTTAGGGTAAAAATCAACAATACAAGTGAAGAATAGCTAACGTGTTACGTAATCACTTGGTGTGGAGGCTGATGGGGATTCAAGATGAGCCCAACTCAGGTCAGGTAAGTGGCATTATTTTTGGTGATGAGTGGTACATTTTAAAGAAGAGATTACTATATTAAGGAGCATCAAGAGACAGAATGGTGAAGAGTCTGAAAATCATATTACATGAAGAATACCCAAAAGACATGAGGAACTTAATTTGCATAAGAAGCTAGGGCGAGCCTTTCCTCTATCTGACAGGCTGCCCAATAAGAGATTATTAAATAAGATTCAGAATTTAGATGACTGCTACAGGAAGCCAGATTTCAGTTCGGTATATGGAAGAATAATTAGACCTGTCCAAAAATAGAATGTACTCTGTGGCTGGAAATATTCTGATGGTTGGATGACCACCAGGCTCAGGAAGGAATCCAACCTAGGGTACAAGGTTGTACCTGCTGACCTCTAGACGCTGCACCAATCCAAAGCCATCTACCCCTCACCTCCACCCCTGCCGCCAGATTCTGCTGCAAACATGTACCCCTTTGCCAATACTGTGAATGCAATAACTGGATTTAGGGCCGTATTAATGTGATTTCCAAAACCAACTGGCAACCCAAGCTGATTAATATATCCACTAACGCCACACGGCATTATTTATTTTAGCACAGGAATTATGCCCTTGATGTCTACTGCCGAAGCCACCAGAAATCACAACTGGTAGCACTTAGTGACCCATTCTTAGAGACTCTGAGTAGCAGGTGAAACATGGAAATATTTGAAGATGAAATTGTCTTTCTCCCTCACCATAAGAGTAGCAGCTTGGTCTCTTTTCTTGAATATATGAGTTAAATTTCAGAGGCCATAATTAAATGCTTTTAAGAATCAAAACACCGACATTATTAGTCATTAGTTAGCACACTAATATATGTTAGAAGTTACTTAGCACTTTTGCTCCCTCGGAAACAACAGCAGTATCATGAGGCCATGGCTTTCAAAATTTTGTATGCAACAAAAGCACCTTGGAGGGATCATTCAGACGCAGATTGTTAGCACTGCCCCCTACTCCCACTCCATCCTCATGGTTTCTGTTTCAGGACCTGAGACTTTGCAATTTTAATAAGTTCTCAGGTGATTCTATGCTCTTTCCACCCCTGCATTCAATGACATCAGATTGAGCGTTTTAAATTGGCCGTGGTGGGAATACTGATATCACAAAATTTGGTAAACGTAAATGCTAAAATCATAGCTTTCTCCTCAGAGAGCCAGTTGTTAAACATTTACCGGGAAACCACGGCTGCAGACTTGGAGCCAGAAAGAAAATACTGGATGAGCCAATGTCCAGTGCACCATTGCTCACATTCACCTCATTCATGGATTTAATGGATGTTTCCTGAGTCCTAGCTCTGTAACCGCAGCAATATTTTTTCAATTATAATGCGTTGAAAGATTTAGTAAGGACGGAGTTAACAAAATAAAGTGTACTGTTGGATTAAAGCAGATAATGAAATATGATTTACTATATTAATGATTTGCTATAAAAAGTCAACATTTGATCCATTTTATCAATATATATTAAAATTGTAACATGAAAATGAACAGACCAGTGATCATTAAATATATGTATATCCCAGATCATCACCATCACCACCATTATCTAACATTCATTGACAGCATAGACTATGCTAGGCACCATTCTAAATTCTTTACATGAATTATTTTATGTAATCCTTATAAAAATCTGTGCCATGGATCTTGTTATCGCCATTTTACAGATAAAAAACTGAGTCACAGCAGTCACAGCAGGTATATGGAATATCTGGCAGCTACGTATCAGGTGAACTCATGTGTAATGTCCTGAAAACCTCAAATACAGCATTTTTAAAAGACAATTGACTGAAAACAACCACATTATTATTAATCCTTGTATTTTTTTTTATCATTTAAAAAAAAGATTTTATTTATTTATTTGACAGAGATCACAAGTAGGCAGAGAGGCAGGCAGAGAGAGAGAGATGGGGAAGCAGGCTCCCTGCTGAGCAGAAAGCCCCATGCGGGACTTGATCCCAGGACCCTGAGATCATGACCTGAGCCGAAGGCAGAGGCCCAACCCACTAAGCCACCCAGGCACCCTTAATCCCTGTGTTCTTAAATATTTTTTAAATATTAGAAGAAAATACTGCTAGCATCATCATTCACAGAACTATGCTAGAAAAACATTGGTATTCCAAGGAAAACAATACACAACATTGACTCAATGGGGCTAAACCATAATGGCCTGACCCTCCTCACACTCCTCTTGAGTAACACATCTTAACAAGAGACCCCTCAGCCCTCTTTTATGGTTAGCAGACACTTTCAACATTTGCCATTCTGACTACCTCATTTATATGCTTCCATGAACTTGACCTATCTATGGCTGACATATTTTTTATTTATACTCTTTATTAGGTAATTAGTAGTCTGTGATTGCTCTGACTTAACCTTCTGTCCCTAAAGTTGTCTTGTATCTATCTGATTACAACTCATAGAGATCCAGGTGATCTTAATTTGTCACCTTCTCGTATTACCTATAATCATCTTTCATACTCAGTGTTTTATTCAAAGCCATAACGTGACCTGGGATGCGTGGGTGGCTCAGTCAGTTAAGCGTCTGCCTTCACTGAAGGTCATGATCCCAGGGGCCTGGGAGATAGTCTACATCAGGCTCCTTGCTCAGCAGGGAGCCTGCTTCTCCCTCTGCCTGCCGCTCCCCCTGCTCATGCTCGCGGTCTCTGACAAATAATACAATCTTAAAAAAAATTTTTTTTTTTTTCAAAACCATAACATGACCTAAAGTGAGTATTACGTGGGGTGAAAACTTAGAAACTCTCAAGATATCAGCATGTGCAACATATCCTGTAGGGAGTGTAATCTCACTCTAAAAGGGATCCAGCTGTGAGCAATTAGCCACAGAAACCTGGGAGGCAGGTTTCAGGGATGAGTAACTGAGTTCAACATTACATTGCACTGACAAGGCGTGGTCGCTTATCCACACATTAAAGCCACTCGCTCTTCCCCTGCATAAACACAGTTGCTCAAATTAGTTTCATTTTAGTCTCCTGAATAGACCATTCTAGATGCTTCTGTCTGACTCTTCAGTGAGTTAT
Source organism: Mustela lutreola (assembly GCF_030435805.1). Taxonomy (NCBI): domain Eukaryota; kingdom Metazoa; phylum Chordata; class Mammalia; order Carnivora; family Mustelidae; genus Mustela; species Mustela lutreola. The sequence continues at coordinate 129,390,725 of NC_081290.1, read as the reverse complement.
GCTCACAAAGACCTCGCCCTCTCTAACAAACATTGCAACAAGTATTCCCCATCTTAAGAGCCACATTTATAATTATCCACCAGCTTAAGGATCACAGAATTTCACAAGTTTCCAAACTCCAGACTAGCACTGTTCAATAGGAGTATAATGCAAACCGCAAATATATAATTCAAAGTTCCCTAGTATCCATATTTTAAAAGTTAAAATAGGTGAAATAACTTAATGTACTTTATTTAACCCAATATATCCAAGTTCTTATCATTTCTATATGAAATCCATATCAAAAAGTATCAATGCAATGTTTTGCATTCTTTCTTTGGTACTAAATCTTGGAAGTCTGGTATGTTTTCAATTTACATCATGTTTCAGTTCAGACTAGGAGCTTGTGTACTTCATACCAGTTGTGGCCATGGGTACTATATTGGAAGGTGCAGCTCTAGACCTGTGAAAACTCAGATCAAAACTTTTGTGGAACATCCAAATATCCAAACCCTACACCTGTTGATGGGTTTTGAACTAAGTTTCTGGAATGAGGTATCAATGAGGCCCTTGTTTATAATTGGAATGACTGAACAAATTAATTACGGTGAAACAGCTAGACACTTACCACATGTAAGTAAAAACGAGTACATTTATTAAAATTGTGATACAGTGCAAAAATAGAACAACCATATTAGCTTCCAGAATTTCAACTACGTATAATCAGGTTGTGTTTACCTAGGCTAGGAAGGCAGGAATTCATAGAGTGCTTCCTTGATTATTTTTAATATTTAAGGAAGTAAACACAACAAATATAGTCTCCAATTCCTCTTTGCAATGGACTCACCAGATAATTCTTAGACAGACAGTGGTTCAGTCCGAATTTCTCTTGAGTGCCAGACATTTTCTTATCTGGTATAAGACAATAGAATAGTCTTGCCCCTGTTGGCAATCACAGAACATTCTAATTGTTGTCTTTAGGTTCTGGGGAATGGTAGTTTCAGCTATGGCTTCGGTCCTTTTAGCTGAATGGTTTACATTTCTAGCAGCTGCGTTCTGTCTAAAGAGTATTTTTCTTCTACTTTGACAGTGGAGGGGATTTTTAAGGTTTCTTTTATGGAAGAAGAATTTTTCTCTTTTAGATTAAAATTAAATCTGATTTCCATCTGTTTGGCACCATGACACTTCATGTGTAATAGCATTAAACATTTCTCACTGCAGTAGCCCAGGGCAGTGTATTTACTTATCACAGGACTAATCTTGTAGAGGCTACAATAGCATTAACACAGAAAAAGGAACAGGCCTGGCAAAAGGTGAGAGGAGTAATAAAAATGGTGGTCAGAAGGTACGTAATAGGATAATAACCATCATCAGGCATCTGTTACGTGCCAATGATATGCCTAGGCATGGCATACACATGCTACATACAATACCTCTCAATTCTTGCAACAATCGTATAGGTTTTTAGATGTGGTTCCATATAAGTGAGCCAGAAAACAAAGCATTTTGAAGAAAGACACAAACCTCTAATGAAATAGAATTCAGATGAGGTATGGTCTCTTCTCTTTTCTCTATATCATGATGTCTCCCAACAAAACAAAAGGAATGAGAAAGGAAATGGTTTGCCATAAACCACCTGCAAACTGCAAGACATATTGAATGAAAGGGCAGAGTGTGAATTACACAGGGAGAGTGATGTAAACTCAGTGGCGAAAAATAAAGTAGGAGAGAAAAAAAAGTAATTTGAGTGACTGTTATATCAGCCACTTTCAAACCTTTCTGACTGCAGCCCACAGTAAGAAATACACTTTATACAGGGACCCAGTAAACTACCACTGTGTGTGTGTGTGTGCATTTAGTGATGTGTATAATTAGTGATATATCACTTTAAAAAAAGAGCAAAGACAATTCAGGGGGAAATCGACAATTTTTAAAAATTTTTTAGTTTTTTTATAAACATGTAATGTACTCTTATCCCCAGGAGTACAGGTCTGTGAATCACCAGGTTTATACACTTCACAGCACTCACCAAAGCACATACCCTCCCCAATGTCCATAACCCTACCCCCCTCTTCTGACCCCCCTCCCCCCAGCAACCCTCAGGTTGTTTTGTGAGATTAAGAGTCACTTTTGGATTGGACAGCCACATGCAGAAAAATGAAATTGGACCACTTCCTTACACCACACACAAAAATAGACTCAAAATGGATGAAGGACCTCAATGTGCGAAAGGAATCCATCAAAATCCTTGAGGAGAACACAGGCAGCAACCTCTTCGACCTCAGCCGCAGCAACATCTTCCTAGGAACAACGCCAAAGGCAAGGGAAGCAAGGGTAAAAATGAACTATTGGGATTTCATCAAGATCAAAAGCTTTTGCACAGCAAAGGAAACAGTTAACAAAATCAAAAGACAACTGACAGAATGGGAGAAGATATTTGCAAACGACATATCAGATAAAAGACTAGTGTCCAGAATCTATAAAGAACTTAGCAAACTCAACACCCAAAGAACAAATAATCCAATCAAGAAATGGGCAGAGGAAATGAACAGACATTTCTGCAAAGAAGACATCCAGATGGCCAACAGACACATGAAAAAGTGCTCCACATCACTCGGCATCAGGGAAATACAAATCAAAACCACAATGAGATATCACCTCACACCAGTCAGAATGGCTAAAATCAACAAGTCAGGAAATGACAGATGCTGGCGAGGATGCGGAGAAAGGGGAACCCTCCTACACTGTTGGTGGGAATGCAAGCTGGTGCAACCACTCTGGAAAACAGCATGGAGGTTCCTCAAAAAGTTGAAAATAGAGCTACCCCATGACCCAGCAATTGCACTATTGGGTATTTACCCTAAAGATACAAACGTAGTGATCCAAAGGGGCACATGCATCCGAATGTTTATAGCAGCAATGTCCACAATAGCCAAACTATGGAAAGAACCTAGATGTCCATCAACAGATGAATGGATCAAGAAGATGTGGTATATATACACAATGGAATACTATGCAGCCATCAAAAGAAATGAAATCTTGCCATTTGCGACAACATGGATGGAACTAGAGCGTATCATGCTTAGCGAAATAAGTCAAGCAGAGAAAGACAACTATCATATGACCTCCCTGATATGAGGAAGTGGTCATGCAACATGGGGGCTTAAGTGGGTAGAAGAAGAATCAATGAAACAAGATGAAATTGGGAGGGAGACAAACCATAAGTGACTCTTTTTTTTTTTTTTTTAAAGATTTTATTTATTTATTTGACAGAGATCACAAGTAGGCAGAGTCAGGCAGAGAGAGAGGAGGAAGCAGGCTCCCCGCTGAGCCGAGAGCCCGATGTGGGACTCGATCCAAGGATCCCGGGATCATGACCTGAGCCGAAGGCAGAGGCTTTAACCCACTGAGCCACCCAGGCGCCCCACCATAAGTGACTCTTAATCTCACAAAACAAACTGAGGGTTGCTGGGGGGAGGGGGGTTGGGAGAAGGGGGTGGGATTATGGACATTGGGGAGGGTATGTGCTTTGGTGAGTGCTGTGAAGTGTGTAAACCTGGTGATTCACAGACCTGTACCTCTGGGGATAAAAATATATGTTTATAAAAAATAAAAAATTTTAAAAAAAAAGAGTCACTTTTGGTTTGTCTCCCTCTCGATCCCATCTTGTTTCATTTATTCTTCTCCTACCCCCTTAACCCCCCATGTTGCATCACCACTTCCTCATACCAGGGACATCATATGATAGTTGTCTTTCTCCGATTGACTTATTTTGCTAAGCATAATACCCTCTAGTTCCATCCATGTCATTGCAAATGGCAAGATTTCATTTCTTTTGATGGCTGCATAGTATTCCATTGTATATATATACCACATCTTCTTCATCCATTCATCTGTTGATGGACATCTAGGTTCTTTCCATAGTTTGGCTATTGTGGACATTGCTGCTATAAACATTCGGGTGCACGTGCCCCTTCAAATCACTACGTTTGTATCTTTAGGGTAAATGCCCAGTAATGCAATTGCTGGGTCATGGGGTAGCTCTATTTTCAACTTTTTGAGGAACCTCCATGCTGTTTTCCAGAGTGGTTGCACCAGCTTGCATTCCCACCAACAGTGTAGGAGGGTTCCCCCTTCTCCGCATCCTCGCCAGCATCTGTCATTTCCTGACTTGTTAATTTTAGCCATTCTGACTGGAGCGAGGTGGTATCTCATTGTGGTTTTGATTTGTATTTCCCTGATGCCGAGTGATGTGGAGCACTTTTTCATGTGTCTGTTGGCCATCTGGATGTCTTCTTTGCAGAAATGTCTATTCATGTCCTCTGCCCATTTCTTGATTGGATTATTTGTTCTTTGGGTGTTGAGTTTGCTAAGCTCTTTATAGATTTTGGATAGTAGCTGAAAGGACAATCATTTAAACATGGTACTAGAGCAACTTAATATCCGTATACAAAAAATTTTATTTTCCAAACCATATCTCCCATCATATATAAAAATCAACTTGAAATAGATCATAGACCCAAACAAAAACCTGGAATTATAAAACATCTAAAAGAAAACATAGGAGATAATCTTTGTGACCTTGGGGTAGACAAAGATATTTTAGATTCAACATCTAAAGTGTGATCCATAAAAGAACATTTATAAAATGGTCTGTATCAAAATTATTCTCCATAAGACACTGTTAAGAGGATATAAATATACAAAGACAGACTAGAAGAAAATATTTGCAAAGTTACATATTGATAAAAGACTTGTATCCAGAATATATAAATAACTCAACCTCTCAATAAGAAAACAACACAATTTAAAAATGAGCAAAATATTTGGATAATTCATCCAAAGAGACATATAGAGGGCAAATAGGCACAAGATGTTCAACATTATCAGGGCACCTGGGTGGCTCAGTCATTAAGTGTCTGCCTTCCACTCAGGTCATGATCTGGGGTCCTGGGATCTAGCCCTGCATTGGGCTCCCTGCTCAGCGGGAAGCCTGTTTTTCCCTCTCCCTCTCTCCCTGCTTGTGTTCCCTCTCCTGCTGTGTCTCTCTCTGTCAAATAAATAAAATCTTAAAAAAAAAAATGCTCAACATTATCAACCATTAGAGAAATGCAAGTTAAAACTGCAATGAGATACCAAGTATTACATGGATGTGACGGATGTGGAGAAAATACAACTCTCATACCATGCAGATGGAAATGTAAAATGATACAACCACTCTGGGAAGTAATTTAGCAGTTTTTTAAGTTAATACACCCACCCTATAATCCAGCTATTCCACTCTTAGGTATTTACCTGGAAGAAATGAAAGCACATTTCCATACAAAGATCTGTGCACAGCTGTTCACAGCAGCTTTCTTTGTAACAGCTACACACTGAAAACCACCTCAAAGTCCATCAGCAGGAAAATGGATAAACTGCTGCTTCCCATACAGTTTTATTTATTTTATTGTGAGATACTGCTCACAATAAAAAAGAATAGACTGTTGGTACATGTCATAATAAAGATGATCTAAAAATAATTATGCTTGGTGTAAGAAGCCAGACAAAAGAAAGTATATACTGTACTGATGTCATTTACATAAAATTGTAAAAAATGAAAATTAATTATAGTAAGAGAAAGCAGTAAGTGGTTGCTTGGGGTACAGTAAAGGGAGGGAGAAAAACGATTTGCAACAGAGCATGATTAAACTCTTGGGGGTGTGGATATGTTCTTTATCTTTATGGTGGTGGATATTTCATGACTAGGGTTGCCAGATTTAACAAGTAAAAAAATAGAGGATGCCCAATTAAACTTAACTTCAGATAAAGAGTTTTTAGCATATGTATCACACAATGTTTGGAACATATCTATACTAAAATATTCATTGTCTACCTGAGATACAAATTTGACTGGGTATCCTTTATTTATCTGGCAAACCTGTTACATGTGTATATATAAAACTTAACAAATTATACACTTCAAATATATGCCGTTTATTGTATTTCAGTTATACTTCAATAAAGTTGTTGAAAAAAAAAATGATGAAGAAATTGAGGTTAACAAGGAAGACAAAATGACTTTCGGAAGTTCACAGCCAATGGCAGTGAGGTTAAAACCAAAATCCCAGGTGCCATTCTCCTTGCCCAAGTGCTCTTTGTATTATATCAAGTGGATTCTAGAGGAGATGTTTGCTCACAGGGATGGAAAATAGATCCCAGAGTAAGGTTATTTGATATGGAGTGATAAGGAAATTTAAATTAACTTATGATTTGTAAATCTCTGCTCTCATGTGGCTTTTTGAATCTAACAGTTCACCTGTTCACAAATCCATTTCGAAAGCAAAGCTCTGCAGCCCAGTGAAATCTCTTCTAGGAATAAGTAAGCAGTCATTTTATTTTGATTCTTCTAACTGTCTGGGCGCACCACAAGTCCCCAAGGGGTCCAAGTAGAAAGGGTTAAAGGCGTAACAAAAAAGATAAAAAAGAACTATAAAGAGTACCTGTTGATCAATGCTTTCTTGTTTTTTATAATTAAATATTTCTCAATAATTCAAATAGCAGGTGTCATATGCTTTTCTTATAGCATACCTTTAGTTATTTCTAGTTTTTTTGTTTTGTTTTGTTTTTTTTAAGTAATCCCTACACCCAGTGTGGGGCTGGAACTCAACAACCCTAAGATCAAGAATCACATGCTTTACCAACTGAGCCAGACAGGCATTCCTGTACTTATTATATAATTTACAAGGTGAGAAATATCACTTACTAGTCTAAATCACCCTGGTCTAAATTGAATTCACTTGCTGGCATCTAGAAATAGACAATCCTTTCCTGACACACTGTTTATCGAGAGAATAGGAAGAAAATTGCCATCTTTCACCTAGGCTAAAAAAATGTTATTTTAATAAATTACATTTTAACTTGTCTGTAGTTATGATGTACCTTACTATCAATATCTACATTTAAAGTGGTGAATTTCTTTTCTTTTCTCTTTTGAGGCCAACCTGATATTAAGTCAACGGTACATTTTGTAACTGGAGGAGCCGTTTCTATCCAGTCCGGTGTTAGCTATGCTCTTTGGATTAGGTGGTAATTATTATCATTACTCAGAGCACTAATGGAGCAATGTGTACTCTCTCAGCTCTTTCTGGTGGGGTAAAACCAGTGTAATTCTTAACTGATGTTATTTCCAAACAACCTGTATAATTTGGTATTCCACCCCACTGTTTCTATATTTTATTTGCCCTGGCAGGTTAACTACATTTGCATCTCCTTATTGGTCATTTAGACAATCCTAATAATAACAAAATCAAGATCACAAAGTCAGAAATGACATGGGGCCAAATTAACATCAGCAAAATAGAATTAAGCAATGGTCTTTACTGGGACCTATTATACAAATAAAAAGTGAATACTTGCATGCAAAATAGTGCATTTAAAAGAAAATTTTTTTTAAGCACTAACTTTTGCTGTGAAGTAATCAGAATAGAAACTTCCTATCTAAAATACGAACGGCAGCTTCTCATCTAATGATAGCTTCTTTTTTTTTTTTTTTTAAAGATTTTATTTATTTATTTGACAGAGAGAAATCACAAGTAGATGGAGAGGCAGGCAGAGAGAGAGAGGGAAGCAAGCTCCCCGCTGAGCAGAGAGCCCGATGCGGGACTCGATCCCAGCACCCTGAGATCATGATCTGAGCCGAAGGCAGCGGCTTAACCCACTGAGCCACCCAGGCGCCCCTAATGATAGCTTCTTACGTAAAATAAAAGGCAAATATAAGACACACGCTGGATCTGTTAACTACAGCCTGTGGAACCAAATCTGGTTTGGTACCTGCTTTTATGCAGCCAAAAATGGTCTCTAACTTTGTAAGTGGTTGGAAAAAATTAAAAGAATATTTGGTGACATGAGATGACATAAAATTCTAACATCAGGGTCCATAAATCAAGTTTTGTTAGAATGTAGGCACACAATTGTTTACATATTGTCTGTGGCTGCTTTTGTGCTGCTTGGGGCAAGGTTGAAGAATTGTGACCAATAGGGTATCACCCACAAACCAAAAACATTTACTCGCCGTCTTTTACAGAAGAGTTTGCAGATCTCTGCTCTCTCTCTGAGGAGTGTGTGGGTGACTCAGTGGCTGAGGATCTGGCTTTTTTTTTTTTTTTTTTAATTTTATTTATTTATTTGACAGAGAGAGATCACAAGTAGGTAGAGAGGCAGGCAGAGAGAGAGAGAGAGAGAGGGAAGCAGGGCCCCTGCTGAGCAGAGAGCCTGATGCGGAACTGGATCCCAGAATCATGACCTGAGCCAAAGGCAGAGGCTTAACCCACTGAGCCACCCAGGCGCCCCAGAGCATCCAACTCTTGATTTCAGTTCAGGTCATGATCTCAGGGTCCTGGGACTGAGCCCCATCTCAGGCTCTGTGCTCAGGGGGTCTTCTTGCCTTCCCTCTCTTCCTCTCTCTCCCCCTTCTCTCTCTTATAAATTAAATAATTTTTTTTTAAGGTTTAAATAGATAGGAACACCAGCAACTGCTCTCTTTTCCTTGCATTTTGAGAAGATGAGTTCTGATGGAGCCCCTTGGCTTGCTTCCATTTCTTTGCATCATTTCCATATAAGTCTGTATCCTCAGGTAGGAGAGCACAAACACCAAACAGATCATCATGATTGGAGATCATGCTCCAGAACCAAAGGAAGGTGAAGTACTGACTTCAAATAATTCATGCAGTCTTATAAGTAGATTACAAAACAGGAAAAAAGTTGTATTTTGTGTGTGTGTGGGAGATTTCTTTCTTTTTTTCTTTTTCTATGATGAACATTTCCCTATATGCTTTATAGCAGACAACTCAGAGGGCAATACACCTTCTTCCTTTTAGAGGACCTCCATTTTGTTCACATGACTCAGGGTTAAACCCTGACTCCTTCAAGCCAGTCACTCTTACCAGTGCTTAGTTTTCAGAAGAAATGAATGACTTAATCCTGGCCAATAAAATGAGAGAGCGACTCATCTGGGGTTTTCTAGGAAAGGCTTCTCCACTGACAAAACACACCCCGCCCTCATGGGCATTATGGTATCTGCGTTTGACACCAGAAACTGACAGGCTCATTGAGACCTCACTGGGAGCTTTGCCTGAAGGCACACAGGTGGAAAGACTCTGCATTGCTGAAGACATCACTGAGCTTCTGAATTAAGCAACCACAGAATCTTCCTACCACAAAAGATCTTATTACATGACAGCAATTTTTCTTTTTTTTTTTTTTTTTTAGTTTTTGAATTTTTTTTTTTATTTTTTATAAACATATATTTTTATCCCCAGGGGTACAGGTCTGTGAATCACCAGGTTTACACACTTCACAGCACTCACCAAAGCACATACCCTCCCCAATGTCCATAATCCCACCCCCTTCTCCCTAACCCCCTCCCCCCGGCAACCCTCAGTTTGTTTTGTGAGATTAAGAGTCACTTATGGTTTGTCTCCCTCCCTATCCCATCTTGTTTCATTTATTCTTCTCCTACCCACTTAAGCCCCCATGTTGCATCACCACTTCCTCATATCAGGGAGATCATATGATAGTTGTCTTTCTCTGCTTGACTTATTTCGCTAAGCATGATACGCTCTAGTTCCATCCATGTTGTCGCAAATGGCAAGATTTCATTTCTTTTGATGGCTGCATAGTATTCCATTGTGTATATATACCACATCTTCTTGATCCATTCATCTGTTGATGGACATCTAGGTTCTTTCCATAGTTTGGCTATTGTAGACATTGCTGCTATAAACATTCGGGTGCATGTGCCCCTTTGGATCACTACATTTGTATCTTTAGGGTAAATACCAAATAGTGCAATTGCTGGGTCATAGGGCAGTTCTATTTTCAACATTTTGAGGAACCTCCATGCTGTTTTCCAGAGAGGTTGCACCAGCTTGCATTCCCACCAACAGTGTAGGAGGGTTCCCCTTTCTCCCCATCCTCGCCAGCATCTGTCATTTCCTGACTTGTTGATTTTAGCCATTCTGACTGGTGTGAGGTGATATCTCATTGTGGTTTTGATTTGTATTTCCCTGATGCCGAGTGATATGGAGCACTTTTTCATGTGTCTGTTGGCCATCTGGATGTCTTCTTTGCAGAAATGTCTGTTCATTTCCTCTGCCAATTTCTTGATTGGATTATTTGTTCTTTGGGTGTTGAGTTTGCTAAGTTCTTTAGAGATTCTGGACACTAGTCCTTTATCTGATATGTCGTTTGCAAATATCTTCTCCCATTCTGTCAGTTGTCTTTTGATTTTGTTAACTGTTTCCTTTGCTGTGCAAAAGCTTTTGATCTTGATGAAATCCCAATAGTTCATTTTTTCCTTTGCTTCCCTTGCCTTTTGCGTTGTTCCTAGGAAGATGTTGCTGCGGCAGAGGTCGAAGAGGTTGCTGCCCGTGTTCTCCTCAAGGACTTTGATGGATTCCTTTCGCACATTGAGGTCCTTCATCCATTTTGAGTCTATTTTTGTGTGTGGTGTAAGGAAATGGTCCAATTTCATTTTTCTGCATGTGGCTGTCCAATTTTCCCAGCACCATTTATTGAAGAGGCTGTCTTTTTTCCATTGAACATTCTTTCCTGCTTTGTCGAAGATTAGTTGACCATAGATTTGAGGGTCTATTTCTGGGCTCTCTATTCTGTTCCATTGATCTATGTGTCTGTTTTTGTGCCAGTACCATGCTGTCTTGATGATGACAGCTTTGTAATAGAGCTTGAAATCCGGAATTGTGATGCCACCAACGTTGGCTTTCTTTTTCAATATCCCTTTGGCTATTCGAGGTCTTTTCTGGTTCCATATAAATTTTAGCATTATTTGTTCCATTTCTTTGAAAAAGATGGATGGTACTTTGATAGGAATTGCATTAAATGTGTAGATTGCTTTAGGTAGCATAGACATTTTCACAATATTTATTCGTCCAATCCAAGAGCATGGAACATTTTTCCATTTCTTTGTGTCTTCTTCAATTTCTTTCATGAGTACTTTATAGTTTTCTGAGTATAGATTCTGTGTCTCTTTGGTTAGGTTTATTCCTAGGTATCTTATGGTTTTGGATGCAATTGTAAATGGGATTGACTCCTTAATTTCTCTTTCTTCTGTCTTGCTGTTGGTGTAGAGAAATGCAACTGATTTCTGTGCATTGATTTTATATCCTGACACTTTACTGAATTCTTGTATAAGTTCTAGCAGTTTTGGAGTGGAGTCTTTTGGGTTTTCCACATAGAGTATCATATCATCTGCGAAGAGTGATAGTTTGACTTCTTCCTTGCCGATTTGGATGCCTTTAATTTCCTTTTGTTGTCTGATTGCTGAGGCTAGGACCTCTAGTACAATGTTGAATAGCAGTGGTGATAATGGACATCCCTGCCGTGTTCCTGACCTTAGCGGAAAAGCTTTCAGTTTTTCTCCATTGAGAATGATATTTGCGGTGGGTTTTTCATAGATGGCTTTGATGATATTGAGGTATGTGCCCTCTATCCCTACACTTTGAAGAGTTTTGATCAGGAAGGGATGCTGTACTTTGTCAAATGCTTTTTCAGCATCTATTGAGAGTATCATATGGTTCTTGTTCTTTCTTTTATTGATGTGTTGTATCACATTGATTGATTTGCGGATGTTGAACCAACCTTGCAGCCCTGGAATAAATCCCACTTGGTCGTGGTGAATGATCTTTTTAATGTACTGTTGAATCCTATTGGCTAGTATTTTGTTGAGTATTTTCGCATCTGTGTTCATCAAGGATATCGGTCTATAGCTCTCTTTTTTGGTGGGATCCTTGTCTGGTTTTGGGATCAAGGTGATGCTGGCCTCATAAAATGAGTTTGGAAGTTTTCCTTCCATTTCTATTTTTTGGAACAGTTTCAGGAGAATAGGAATTAGTTCTTCTTTAAATGTTTGGTAGAATTCCCCCGGGAAGCCGTCTGGCCCTGGGCTTTTGTTTGTTTGGAGATTTTTAATGACTGTTTCAATCTCCTTACTGGTTATGGGTCTGTTCAGGCTTTCTATTTCTTCCTGGTTCAGTTGTGGTAGTTTATATGTTTCTAGGAATGCATCCATTTCTTCCAGATTGTCAAATTTATTGCCGTAGAGTTGCTCATAGTATGTTCTTATAATAGTTTGTATTTCTTTGGTGTTAGTTGTGATCTCTCCTCTTTCATTCATGATTTTATTTATTTGGGTCCTTTCTCTTTTCTTTTTGATAAGTCGGGCCAGGGGTTTATCAATTTTATTAATTCTTTCAAAGAACCAGCTCCTACTTTCGTTGATTTGTTCTATTGTTTTTTTGGTTTCTATTTCATTGATTTCTGCTCTGATCTTTATGATTTCTCTTCTCCTGCTGGGCTTAGGGTTTCTTTCTTGTTCTTTCTCCAGCTCCTTTAGGTGTAGGGTTAGGTTGTGTACCTGAGACCTTTCTTGTTTCTTGAGAAAGGCTTGTACCGCTATATATTTTCCTCTCAGGACTGCCTTTGTTGTATCCCACAGATTTTGAACCGTTGTATTTTCATTATCATTTGTTTCCATGATTTTTTTCAATTCTTCTTTAATTTCCTGGTTGACCCATTCATTCTTTAGAAGGATACTATTTAGTCTCCATGTATTTGGGTTCTTTCCAAACTTCCTTTTGTGGTTGAGTTCTAGCTTTAGAGCATTGTGGTCTGAAAATATGCAGGGAATGATCCCAATCTTTTGATACCGGTTGAGTCCTGATTTAGGACCGAGGATGTGATCTATTCTGGAGAATGTTCCATGTGCACTAGAGAAGAATGTGTATTCTGTTGCTTTGGGATGAAATATTCTGAATATATCCGTGATGTCCATCTGGTCCAGTGTGTCGTTTAAGGCCTTTATTTCCTTGCTGATCTTTTGCTTGGATGACCTGTCCATTTCAGTGAGGGGAGTGTTAAAGTCCCCTACTATTATTGTATTATTGTTGATGTGTTTCTTTGATTTTGTTATTAATTGGTTTATATAGTTGGCTGCTCCCACGTTGGGGGCATAGATATTTAAAATTGTTAAATCTTCTTGTTGAACAGACCCTTTGAGTATGATATAGTGTCCTTCCTCATCTCTTATTATAGTCTTTGGCTTAAAATCTAATTGATCTGATATAAGGATTGCCACTCCTGCTTTCTTCTGATGTCCATTAGCATGGTAAATTCTTTTCCACCCCCTCACTTTAAATCTGGAGGTGTCTTCGGGCTTAAAATGAGTTTCTTGGAGGATATTAGAGAAACCCTCTCAAGAGATATAAAAGCCCTTTCTGGAGAAATAAAAGAACTAAAATCTAACCAAGTTGAAATAAAAAAGCTATTAATGAGGTGCAATCAAAAATGGAGGCTCTAACTGCTAGGATAAATGAGGCAGAAGAAAGAATTAGTGATATAGAAGACCAAATGACAGAGAATAAAGAAGCTGAGCAAAAGAGAGACAAACAGCTACTGGTCCACGAGGGGAGAATTCGAGAGATAAGTGACACCATAAGACGAAACAACATTAGAATAATTGGAATTCCAGAAGAAGAAGAAAGAGAGAGGGGAGCAGAAGGTATACTGGAGAGAATTATTGGGGAGAATTTCCCCAATATGGCAAAGGGAATGAGCATCAAAATTCAGGAGGTTCAGAGAACACCCCTCAAAATCAATAAGAATAGGCCCACACCCCGTCACCTAATAGTAAAATTTACAAGTCTCAGTGACAAAGAGAAAATCCTGAAAGCAGCCCGGGAAAAGAGGTCTGTAACATACAATGGTAAAAATATTAGATTGGCAGCTGACTTATCCACAGAGACCTGGCAGGCCAGAAAGAGCTGGCATGATATTTTCAGAGCACTAAACGAGAAAAACATGCAGCCCAGAATACTATATCCAGCTAGGCTATCATTGAAAATAGAAGGAGAGATTAAAAGCTTCCAGGACAAGCAATTTTTCTTATTATTGAATCCATTTGCCATGGATTCCCTGTTATTTACAGTACTTATAACAAGTTCTTATTACTGTTACATAAATCTTTTAAATATCCTTTTTCAGTGGGACACCTAGAACCTGTTTCCATGAGTGGTAATACAATTTCTTATAATACAATTGACTATGCATGTTTATACTAGGAAAATTCCCAAGACAAAAGCCAAAAGGAAAAATGAAACCTATTTATTATTATCTACTTACATTTCCCCTTCATGTGAGATGAACCTGTAGCAAATCACCTGGTTGCAAACTTTTGTCAGGGTAAATCTGTTCGTTTTATTTTCCAAGTAAAAGTCCAGAGATATCTGCAAAACTTTTGATCTTGCCTTCTTTCTGCACCCAGCAGGAAAAATACAGAATTTTATACTTTTGAATTATACCAGCACCTTTAATGATAAAGTAGTCATTCTTTTAAGAAATATTACCAAGTATTTGCTTACTGTATCGCACTACTTAGAATGCCGTGGAAGTTACCAAGCAAACAGAAGACAGTTCGCGTCTCTAAATGGAACTAACAAGGGCTGGCTTGACAAGCAGAGAGACTAGACCCACACTCACGAAACAGCTAGGAAACCTAAGCAGGCATATGACACCTAGATCAAACTGTACTTGAAAGTTTCAATGAATACCACTGTTTGTCATGAGAGCAATGTTTCCTAGTGGAGATGAACATAGTCTTCTTTAGACTGTATGGTGTCTTAGTCTGTTTGGAGCTACTGTAATAAAATATCATGGCCTTGGGTTATTCACAACAGAAATTTATCTCTCATGGTTCTGGAGGCTGGAAAGTCCAAGATCAAGGCACCTGGTGAGAGTAGAGTCAGCGTCTGGTGAGCACCCCCCGTCCTGGTTCAGAGACGGCTATGTTTTTTGCTATAACCTCAAATGGCGGAAGGGGTGAAAGAGCTCTTCGGGGTCTCTCTCGTGAGGGCACTAAACCCATTCACAAGAGCTCCCCACTCAAGACCTAGTCACCTCACACAAGCCCAACTTTCAAACCTCATCACGTTGGGCCTTAGTAGTTCACATATGCACTTGGAGGGGGACACAGTCATTCAGTCTATAGCATTTGAAAAAGCAGAAAGACAGAGGTTATGTCCTATTAATCTTTGTTCAGCCTGACCCAGCTCCGGGCACACAGTAGGGTGCCATCAATGTGAGCCCAACCATCAGCTGAACTGTGCAGAAGTCTCAAGTGAAATCTCAATTTCTTTATAACTCTAAATTCCAATTTGTAATTTCATATGTAATTATCATATAAGTTGCCTTATTGATACAATAATCCTTTGAATTTATTAGAGGCAGTTTGAGTTTATTGGAGGCTTCCCCTAATGTTTTCAGATTATCCACAGGAGGTTTATTGTTTGAGAGAAGAACAGATGTACAGAGCAAGGATGTTTCTGCCTGATGTTTATTTGCCTCTTTCAGAAATCTGACAAACTTAACCTTTCAGTTCGTTTAATGGTTAGACCCACTGCATTACTGCACCAATGGGACTGAAATGAAGTCCTTAAAATTTTTCCAGTCCGTGGGTCCATTCTGTAGTAATTGTTGGAACTGGAGAGTCCTATTCACATTAACAGTTGCAAAAATTAATTTACAGCATCCTTTCCTCTCTTCTCCCCACCACATGGAAAAAGATGTATCTTGTGCTATGTATCCATTAGTGTTCATTTCACAGTTTCACATTCCTGCTGTCACCTCTGACCTCTGTCTTGCCTCGAGTCTCCCAATAAGCCCAGCTGTTCTGCACAGCGCATCTGTAATGGCAAATTTATGCCCATATTGTCAACAGATTTTCAAATATACTTATTAAAACACTCATTTCCATGTTCCACTTGATTCCTTTTGATTTATTTCCTTGGAATGTTTCATTTTGGTCACTGAAGTGGAGAATTGGCCTCATGAGGCAATATTATAAAATGAAGTAATATTACTATGAGCTCTCATCCTTCTCTCTATTAAAAATAAATGTTGTGAAAAGCAGTTCTTCCTCTGACCTTACCCTTAAGTGTCATATCATAAAATCCAAAATAGGAGGATTTAAGGCCACCCTGGAGAGTAGATTGCTCTTCAGATATTTCAAGAAGTGTTTGCTTCTCTTTTAATATAAGTTTACATGCTTCCTCTGTTATGACGGATTTCTGTTAAAGTTTATTGATTTATTTATCCTAAGTAATCTCTACACCCAACACAGGGCTCGAACTCATGACCCTGAGATCAAGAGTTGCATGCTTTTCAGACTGAGCCAGCCAGGCACCACTTTGGATGGAATTTTCAAATTCCTTTATTCAACTAACAACTCACTTCAGCATTTGACACATATTTCTTGAGGACCAACTGTGTTCAATGTACTGTGCTGGCAAGTAGAAGTTTACAGAGGTAATAAATACAGACAATGGAATATTATACAGCCATGAGAAAGAAGGCCATCCTGCCATCTGCAACAATATGGATGGAATTTGACGACATCATGCTAAGTGAAATAAGTCAGACAGAGAAAGACAAGTACTATATGATACACTTATACATGGAATCAAAAAAAGCCAAACTCGTAAAAATATAGAGTAAATTAGTGGTTACCAGGGCCTGGAGACTGGGGAGATATTTAAGGGCAGAGACTTGCAAAGATCAGTAAATAAGTCCTAGGGATCTAATGCACAGCATAGTAAATACAGACAATAATAATGTCTTATTTTCATCTAACCTGTCAAGATGCCATATATTAACTATGCCAACCATTAAAAAGGAATTATAATTAAGTGACAGATAGATGTGATAATTATCACAGTAGTGGCAATCATATTACAATATATCAAATCAACATGCACACTTTAAATTTACACAGTTATGTATCAAATATATTTCAATTAAAGAATCTTTTTTAAAAGTTTAGAGACATAAATAAGATAGAGCCTTTACCCTCTAGGAGGGTAAGCTCTAGGAGCTTAAATATGATATAATCAAATAAATATGGTATTAAATATCACATAAATATCATATAAATATAAGATTAAGCTCTAGGAGCTTAAATATTATATAAAAAGGAAAGTGAAATTAAAAGAAACTACTGTTAAGGCAGCCTGGGAGTGTCTAATTTGACTTGGGAGAGTAGGGGTATTGTCTAGAAAAGTATCACTCACAATAAACCTTTAAAGATGAATTTTGATAATGAGAAAAAATGAAGGAAGGTAAAAATAAGTAGGTTAGGGTCAGATTATGAAGATACTCATCAGTCATCCTAAGAAATCTGGGTGGAAAAAATTATGAGCACTGTAGAAAATCATTTCATGTTTTTTCAAGAGAAGAGGCATTTTTTTAAAAAGATTTATTTATTTATTGACAGACAGAGATCACAAGTAGGCAGAGAGGCAGGCAGAGAGAGAAAGGAAGAGAAGCAGGCTTCCCGCTGAGCGGAGAGCCGGATGTGGGGCACAATCCCAGGAGTCTTGGATCATGACCTGAGCCGAAGGCAGAGGCTTTAACGCACTGAGCCACCCAGGTGCCCCAAGAGGCATTTATTTTAACTGAGTTTTCATTTCCTTTAGCAGCTGTGTGGAGGACGGATTGGACAGGATAGAAACCAAAGCCAAGACTAGTTTAGGAGGTTATTGTGATAAGTCAAATGAAATCTATTGAAAGACTATTTACTTTTATTGCCTGCCTCTTCAAGGAAATGTAAGCTCCGTGAAAGCAGGGTGCTTGCTTTGCTCACTTCTATACCCCCAGCATGCAGAACAGGGAGTGACATGGAGATCAACAAACATTTGTTGAATAAATAAATAAGTGAAAGCATAAACAAATGAATAAGTTGATTATTAAGTGAAACACTAGAAATGTCAAGAGGTCAGAACGAGACATTTGCCTCAGAGATGGAATTTTCTCTTTTTCTACTGACTCATGCCATAGTTGGGTCCTTTTCAAGGGCTGACAACAGATGAAGCTTGTTGGAAAACCTCCCTGCCTGTCTGTGCTCTTTTCAGCCTTTGTGGTGATCTGCTTTCTTAGGTCCACCATGATCCCACCATCTACAGCAGAGGTCGGCCAACTATGGCTCCTGGTTCAAATTTGTCCTGCCACCGGTTTTTGTAGGTTGGTGAATAAAGAGTGGCTTTTACATTTTCAAATAGTTAGGGAAAAAGCAAAAGAAGAATATTCTGTTTGTGAATTTCAATGAAATTACAATTTCAGTGTCCATAAATAAAGTTTAATGGGCACATTGCCACACTCTTTTGTTCACATGTTGTCTGCAGCTGTTTTTGCCCTACAGTGGGAGAGTTAAGTAGTTGAGACAGAGACAGTATGCTCTATAAAGCCAAAACTACTTACTCTCTGGTCTTTCATAAGAATAGTTTGCCAACCCCTGGAGAGAAAAGGATTTGAAATTCACAATAGGAATAAATTGCTCATCAGGGAATGCTACCGGGAAAAAAAAAAAAAAAAAATATATATATATATATATATATATATATATATATATTAAGATTTTATTTTTATTTATTTATTTGACAGAGATCACAAGTAGGCGGAGAGGCAGGCAGAGAGAGAGAGGGAGAAGCAGGCTCCCCGCTGAGCAGAGAGCCCAATTCGGGGCTCGATCCCAGGACCCCAGGATCATGACCTGAGCCGAAGGCAGAGGCTTTAACCCACTGAGCCACCCAGGCGCCCCCCCCTAAAATATATTTTTAAAAAAGGTTTTTTAAATTTAAAAATAAATATTTTTTTTAAAAAAACAAGCAAAAAAGAGGAAAAAACACTAATAGTAATATTAGCGATATACCGTATGTCACATTCTCACCTAAGCACTTCTTTAAATAAAATTGATCACCTCCTCTCCATCCAACATGGCAACAAGATAGGTAGGCATCACCATTCTCATTTTATAGATAAGGAGCCTAAAACTCAGAGGCTGAAGAACTCTTCCTGGGTGACAAAGCCAAGATTTGAACCTTCAGCAGTTTAGATTAAAAAACCATAACCTTGGGGCACCTGGGTGGCTCAGTCGTCGGGCTGCCTGCTTGACAGGAAGCCTGCTTCTCCCTCTCCCACTCCCCCTGCTTGTGTTCCCTCTGTGTCTCTGTCAAATAAGTAAAAATCTTTTAAAAAATCTAAAAAAAACAACCCTCACAATCTTAACTGTAAATCTAGAATCTCAATACAAATGAGTGAGTACTATTGGGTCTATGTAGCGGAGAGAGGAAACATACTCAGCCTTTCCAGGTCAAGAAGATAGAGAAGCATGGAGGCACGAAGCTGGGTACAGGTTTCAATGGAAGTGCATCTCCTTTCCCCATCGTAATGGGGCTCCCCAGTGGAGAAGAGTTCAGTGACTGGCTGGCACAGGGCAGCTCCGTGTTAGTGCCGTAGCTGCTCCTTGTCCCGTTCGAGCAAGCCTTCGGACACAGAAAGAACTTTAAAGAAGATGGGCAGATGAGGACTTTATTAAGCCCAGGCGGCTGATTTCACTGTTGGCAAAACAAGGCTGAAGTTTGGGGAAGAGGATGAAAGATCCAGGAAAACTTGCCATAGGATGAAAAAAGAAAAAGAGAAACTAGAAACACCCTAAGGGATGTAGCGACCGTGGATGAACAGAGATGATCATTGGTGACGGAAAAATAAAGAAAGCATGGACTACACATGAGTTGGAAGTTCTACTTTTAAGCAGAGAATCACAGCCAGCATAGAGTCTAGGGTCTGGAGGATGAGGTTTGGAAGAGCACAATGGCTCCCTTCAAGCCAGGAGCATCTAGGGAGGGCTCTCATTAAGGAAAGCGCGTTCCTGTGAGTCGCTGGTCGGGCAGTGATATGCCCAGGTCTGGGTCCAGTAAACCCTGCGCTGGCTCCAGGGCCTCTGCTGTGAAAATGGGGCCTGCCTGGCACTCTGGCATCTAGCTGCCTCCATCTCTTAAGGCAGATGCCTGAGTCCACTCTGTGCCCAGGGCAGGGTCTTCCCAGGAATCTCCTGTGCCATGACTATCGAATCACACTATTTCTAAAGCATGGATGAGGAGACAGGACTTTGGAAAAATCCAGCGACCTGAACCCTGATTGGAGCCCCCTGCCCTCCCAATCAACCCTTAAACATACTCCCCGTTTGCAGAGTATGGGCACCTTCCCCTACACCTCTACAACGAAGTGCTTTTGATTCTGCCACAAGTCACGGCTCTTTTAAACAACAAATAGCAGTCCACAGAGTGACTAAGGAACTAACTACAGATATGTATCTTCTCTCCCATCTGTAGTAACAAGTGGTGATGACAAAATTTTAATGATAACCAAAACATTACACAAATGTAATGCTCCCCAAATCCATTGGTATCTGCAGAATGTGTAAATGGGACCCAGCGGAGAGAAGAGATGCATGTTTAAATAAGTTTGGGAAACACTGAGTTACCTCATTGTAAACGGGCTTATTTACTACAGGATTTCTCAGAGCTTTTATTATGCTTTCATATGCTGTGACTATGTTAAAGGCAAAGGTAGCAATCCGTGTTGCCAGATGTTTTTGACTAAAGAGCACTCTTGTTCTTTTCCCGGCCCTACATATATCTTCATGGTACCCTCACGGGAGCAGCATTTGATGAAACATTTGGGAAAATACTGCCCTAAACATATACTAAAATTTCAGCAAGACTAACCACAGTTCTTCTGTATTTTGTTGCGTACAGAAGAGCCTGCAAAAAATCCCTATGACAGGAGTTTTATAGGTAAGACCTCAGTCCTGTCACATAAAAACAAAACAAACAAAAAACATTATTTCATACTCTGGCCATTCTAATCTTTACCAAAGTCATTACACCTGAGGGAAAACCCAGACATGAATACAATGGAAGAGCCAATGAATTCATCAAGGGAAATTAGCCACAGTGAATACTCAGTGCATCCTAGGGAGTGATGGAGGTTAGGAAGCTGTGAAAACATTGGCCCCAAACACATGTCTGAAGAGCAATTTCTTATGTTCCCAACTTCTCAGGAAAGCTTAGACGACTTTTGTAAGCCCAGAGTTGCTAGCATGTTGACCATCCCGTCAAGAGTAACTTCTCAAGCCATAAGTGACTCTTAATCTCACAAAACAAACTGAGGGTTGCTGGGGGAGGGGGGTTGGGAGAAGAGGGGTGGGGTTATGGACATTAGGGAGGGTATGTGCTTTGGTGAGTGCTGTGAAGTGTGTAAACCTGGTGATTCACAGACCTGTACCCCTGGGGATAAAAATATGTTTATAAAAATAATAATAATAATAAATTAAAAAAAAAAAAAAAAAAAGAGTACCTTGTCAAAGCCCAGGTGCATCTGTGTGCTCTGCAAACACTGAGCTTCCTAAGCCAGAGAGCCAGATGAAAGGAGCCACAGGACCCAGAGGGACCAGGTGACATCATGATCACAGCACAGCTTCTGCCTCCAATGTCTTTGGTCAAGTTCTGGGAAGGAGAATGAAGCTTCTCCTTTGCTCCCCTCACCTGTCCATACAGTCTGCAGCTGTGTTGGGTCTGGGACTTCTGAAGTACTCCTGGCCAGCAGCTCACTTTCTATTGTACATCAGTACCATTCTTCCCACAGATCTTTGCTCCCCATTACGTTTCACATCCTCAACTTTCAATACCAGGTTTATTTAAGTGATCTTTTCCCAGATCTTCTCTTATTTCTGCTTGTTTCACCCACTTCCACAATTCATGGATTCCTTTTTGATCACTGCCTTACATGTAAAATACAAATATTTATTAAACATCCCCATCTTTGGTCATCACCTGTTACACAAGGCCCTTCTCATCTGAGAGTTTCCATTTTCCAGTTGCTTCTGCTACATTTGGGAAATTTGCTCATTCTCATTTCAGGATTTTATCTACATCAAACACCCCAATGTCTAAAAGCCCACAGCCTACAAGTGTGGCACGAGTGAGGGTTTTTAGTATCTAAGACATGTCTGTACTAAGTTGGTTCTAAACAGAGCAGTAGAATGGGGGACGATGAAGAGCGCAACCTGTGAGACAGCCTGTCTGGCAGCGAAGACCTTGCTAGCTGTGACTCCGCAAGAGTAACCAGTCTTTCCGGGCCTCATTTTCCCCACCTATAAACTGGTGAAAACAGTATCACGTATCTTACGGTTATAAGGATTAACTGAACTAATATACTTAAAAGGCTTATAAGAGCAACTAGCATCTGGTCAATACCATATAATCATTAGCTATTATCATTTTCACCATTTAATATGACAAAGAGCACTTCGGAATAAAGTGTAGAGGTTTTTTTGGTGTTATTTTTGTTTTTTTAAGTAGGCTCCACACCCACCATGGAGCCCGGTGCGGGCTCAAACTCAGGACCCTGAGATCAAGACCTAAGCTGAGAACAAGAGGCAGATGCTTCACCAACTAAGCCCCACCAGGTGCCCCAAGTGTAGAGTTTTTTTGAAAAGTCTGTCTTTCCATCTTTTTAAGGCCCAGATTATATAAAGGATCATCTACCTAAAGTTCATCAGCACACGTCCTATATAGGAGAAAAACGCCCAGCATTGGAAAAGACTGGAGATCTCAGATATTTATGGAGACCTGCCTCAAATGGAAACTTACCAGCAAAATATAAATACGAGTATGTTGGTGAAGTTGGTTGGGGAATACCAGAGTATGATTTTATCAACCAAACAAGGCTTCGGACTGGCTTTCAGATCAAGGTATTGCTCTTAAATACGCTCTTCATAACGGATCGTTTCTGACTTGAATCCTTTCTGAGTAAGCTTCCCAAGGAAATGTCATGTTCTTGATTTGTCATTGAAAAGTACTAGGATTTGAGTTTTGCAGAAAAAGAAATGTGTGAATAAATGGACTTGCTATGATTCCCTTTTAGGCCCTTTAATACATGAGAGGAGAGGTGTGAAGAGAAGGAAGCCATGCATAATCCAAAAGCGTTTGTATTTGGCTTTGGAATGCATTCAGATTCACATTTCTGCTGCGACATTCACACGTACTCCCTCTATCCTAGCGCTGCATTCTGAGTGGGTGGTATAAAAGAAGCCTGGGCTGGACATCATCCACAAGCCGAAACAGAGAGTTCCAGCTCTTTAAGATGCACTGTGTTGATAATACCTTTGTATCACATAATTCAGGGTAATTAGCGGAAGGGTGCTTCAAGACCTTGTCTTAGTTCCTTTTGGTGATGTTGATGTAGGCATGAGTCCAGACAGTCTCCTCTGAGACAAGAGAACCCAGGTGATTTTAGAAGTAAAATCTGAGAATTCAGACTTTTTTTTTCCAGGCAGACCTTTGCATTATCTGAAAACCGGACATGGATCAACCATGAAATAACTGGATTTCCTCAAATGCATAAGGCAATATGGGACTGCCTCCTATGGTAAAGGTCAACAAAAGAAAAAACCTTTTTCTGGCTCAACTTAGGGCAGTGGGAGAAAGTGCTTGGAAGCTCAGTCTTTGACGTCAGACAGGGCTCGATTCAAATCCTGACTCTGAGTTAGGTTTCGCTCTGTGACCCTGAGCGAGTGAGTTCCGCTCTCTGGGTCCCTGCTCCCTTCTCTTCCACACGGGAGTGCGTAGAGTGCCCGTGTCCCAAGACCACCTGAAATCCCTTCCTCTTCTGCCATCTACTTGCCTGCTTGCTGTGGGTGGCCCTGCAAGTTCCTTAACCTCTTTGGTTTCTTCATTATGCGTCTTAGTGTTTACCTCATGGCACTGCTGTAAACAGTAAGCAAGTTAATATTCGCAAAGGGCTGGGAACAGTGCCTGGCACATACCAGGCCTCTATGTATTAAATATTATTTTTGTTATGTTGTGAGGATTAAATATGAGACCACAAGGAACACACGAGGTATGAAGCCTGGCATGTGGCTGACATCCAGATGTCAGCTCTTAGCGTATGTTTGCGGTACTTACTGTTACTTAGTGTTATTTAACGGAACAGATATTCAGGTTCTTAAACGGTGTCCCATTCCATCTAAGCAAGAAAGATGAAGTCAGAGATACCAAGACTGGCCACCCGCGGGAAGAGTACAGCCCAGGCGAGGCGGCTGATTTGAAAGAGTCCAAACAGTCTGTTCCTTTTTTGCTTCTCTTTGGGTGGCACCATGTATCTGTCTGGCCATCTTGGGTGTGTATTGCTTCTCTTCCTTCTTTATCTTTAAATTAAGAACACATTTGCTTATTCAAATGAAGCATATTCAAGTGTTCCTTGGATGTTGAAACAAGCTGTGAATCTAAAAGAGATAGCAGCCATGAGCTAGCCTTCCAGGAAGGAATTTATTGTTTCTTCCATTCATATTTCACAGGCGGCTTTAAATCACTATTCTGTTCCGTAGCACTGTCTTCTTAACCCCTGTGAGACGGGAGTCTGAGCCACATAATGGTTTTTCTCCCCTGACTGTGGCACATTCAGAATCTCATCCTGTTCGGCACAAGCCATGGGAACTGTTACCTATCATCTGTGCACCTTCCTGGCCCTGGCATTTTGACAGTAATTGTTTCCAAAGATGTACCTGCCTCATAACGATCTTCAACAACATCTTATAGGAGTCCTTGGACTCAGATCTTTGGAAGGAGAACAAGATTCATGGAGATTGACTGTACATCTGACCCCTGAACAGTGAAGCAGTTAGGAGTGCTGATCCAACTGTTGAAAATCTGCGTGTAACTTTTGACTCCCCGCAAATTTAATTACTAATAGCCTACTGTTGACCTTCAAGCCTGTGGATAATAGAAAAGAGTTGATGATGATGATAATGATGATGACATTCTGAATATGTATTATATACTGTATTCTTATCATAAACTAAAAAAAAGAAAATGTTATTAAGAAAATCGTAAGGAAGAGAAAAAACATTTATAGAACTGTACTGTATTTGTCCAAAAAAATTCCACATGAAAGTAGACTTGCACACTTCAAACCCATGTTGTTCAAGGGTCAGCTGTGCATATTAGTGAGTAACCATCTATAATTTATCCACCACTTAGGGTCTAGACTTGGCCATCAAGGCTCCTGATCTTCCACTAGGCACCTAGACATGGCTGTCTACATCTAAGGCAATATTCGTTTTTCAGTCTAGCCTCAGATTCCTTACCAACCCAGAGCTTCAGGCAGTTACTTTCGATCCATATGACTTGGCATGAATTGACATTTGAGTTGACACAAATACACACACTCCATGCATAAAAATGATTTCCTAATTACAAACGGTATATGAGAGTCTGTGTTGCTCACACCCCTCCTTACGGGGGAGCTGGTTCATTCCCTAGTTTGATGTCACTTAAGGAAATGGAGAAATGCCTCAAGGTACCTCCTGTTTTTCTCTGGCTCCTTGTCTTTATCCCTCCACCATCCTTGTGCATAACCCGATGAAGACGGCGCTCTGTTTCAGCCTAACTTCAGGGACTCCTCAGGGTCTCTCATTGCAGTTGCTCAGAGCTCTGATTTTTCAGCACAAACCTTTATCTAGTGGGTTTCTATAGCCTGAACAGCTATTCTTTCTAATCCACCACTGCAGGTTTGCAGGAGACTGTCAGCTACCGATGCTCAGGCACCTCCATTAGACTCTTGGTAAGATGCCGGGGCAGCTGCTTCCTACCTGGGAATGGCCTCTCCTGTTTGGGGACTGGGAAGGGTTTTATAGGTCATCTGCATTTTGGTAGAAAGACAATAACTTCTAGACTGAGTGACGACTGAAAAATGTCCCCACATCAAAGAGGTCAGTAAAGATCATAATATCGGGTTTCTTTTCTAGATCTTTTTACGTTTAGCTATTTCCTACTCATGTTTATACGGGCTGCAATGTCATCATAGCACACGTATATATAAACAGTAAAGATCATTGTTTTTGTTATTATCTCAGATTTAAGAGTAGTAAATTCTTCTTCTCCTCTATTAAAAAATGGATTTAGTCTCTGCCAAACAGCATGTGATATTTCTGTAAGAATATGAACACTGGGCAACCCTCTCGAGTCTCCTTCCTCTTTGGGAGCTTTGCACTATCACTTTATTATCAGTCAATAAACTTTGCCCTGCCGCCCACAAAGAAAAGAATATATGAAGACCAATGAAACAATTTTGGTTTCAACCCCCTGCTAAACTGAGGGGACTTTCTAACTCCTTCCTAGCTGAGCATCTCTCCCTCCCCTTGGTTCTCTTTTTAACTCAAACCTCAATAGTATCAGCTGGCTTCCTAGTGCCATTTTCTGCTCCTGCACTCTGGCCTCATGACCAAATGATTTAAGTCATTTGGTTTTCCCACAAAAACAAGGTTATACTGGATTCAATGACTAATTCTTCATAGGTGTGATCCCAAAGACAATATTAAACCAATTAATCATAACCTATATTACAACCAATATGTCATGGAGTCTAACAACTTGAAAATCTACATAAAGTTCTCTTTATGGGAACCCATCAATATATTTATATATGATACAGTATAGTGTAATAAAAAGTAAAATCTTCAAGACTTTGCAACTTCTGCCTTATTTGTAAATGCCACAAATTCCAGGGTTATGAAATGCAGAGGTCAGAACACCTGGGTGGCTCAGTTGGTTAAATGACTGCCTTAGGGTCAGGTCATGATTCCATGGTCCTCAGATCAAGTCCCACAGAGGGAGCCTGCTTCTCCCTCTACCTGTCATTTCCCCTGCTTGTGCTCTCTGTCTCTCTCTGTCAAATAAATAAATAAAATCTTTTTTTTTTTTTAATTTCTGTTATGGAAAAAAAAAAAAAAAAGAAATGCAGAGGTCTTCTCTGTGACAGTATTAGGGCTATTTGAACAGACTAATAATAAGACATTAAGTTTCTTAATGGCTGTGAATAAACCAATCAAGGTTTGGTTGCTTCATTAGACATTTTTTTCTCTCTGTGAATTTATTTAGAGAAAGCAAATGTAAAAAGTGTTTACCATGTGAGGAAGTTTCTGTGATTAGTTCTGTTTTGGGTTGAGGAAACTGGAGGTATTGACAGGAGGGTTTCTTGTCCGAGGCCTTGGCATTAATAAATGGTAGAAACAGGATTTCAACGTAGGCTGTGGAGTCACAGGGCTTCGTGGGAGTACAGCGTTTATGAGATGAAAGGACTGAACATGAAGTCAGAACCCTCGACTCAGAGCCACCGTGTGAAGCTAACATCTGCGTGATCCTCATTCTGTGAGGCAGGGTCTGGCTGGGGTCAGTCCCAACTGCCTTCTCTTACAGAGTGTGCATCATTTCCTCAAGGTTCCCTCAATTTTCTCCCAGCTTTCCATTCTGCTTCACTGGCACCCCAGAGATTTCATTTACACTATTAAGATTAATTTTGAGTAGCTATCACTCACATATTTGATATAGTAAGAAATAGCTTCGTACTAGTTATTTTTGAATTTCTACCTAATAAGCATTTTACATTGCTTCAAAACATAGCATCAAGTACAATCTTCAGCATTATGGGGAAAAAAGAAGACAGTGAGGTTCTAGTGAACTGCCCCTTCTTTTTCGTCCTAGCACAACTCTGTGCGTTCTTCTAAACCATCCACCTTCACACCACAGGGTCCTGTATAACCTTCAAATTCACCTGGCAAAAAGGATTGCCAGTGTGGAGGTGATCAGTATGTAGACCACCAATCACCTATTTCAGAATTTCTAAGTGTTTTCCACACTAAATTTCTTATTTACTTCTGGGTTTACTTGGGTAAATCCCATTCAGTGTTATTAGAATTCCTAGGACCTCACATTCCTAATCTCCAGATTTTTAAAGGAATATTTTATTTATTTCACAGAGAGAGAGATAAAGAAAGCAAGCAGAAACAGAGAGAGAATCAGACTCCCCACCGAGCAGGGAGCCCGATGTGGGACTGGATCCCAGGACCCTGGGATCATGACTTGAGCTGAAGGCAGATACTTGACTGACTGAGTCTCCTGGGCGCCCAAGATGTTATTATTGATATAGAAGATTTTATAAAGATAATAAACGGGGCACCTGGGTGACTCAGTGTGTTGGGCCACTGCCTTCAGCTCAGGTCATGGTCTCAGGGTCTTGGGATGGGGCCCTTGCATCGGGCTCTCTGCTCAGCAGGGAGCCTGCTTCCCCCTCTCTCTCTGCCTGCCTCTCTGCCTACTTGTGATCTCTCTCTCTCTCTGTCAAATAAAAAAAAAATTTTTTTTAATACAAAAAAGATAATAAGCTCGCTCCTTTTATCAACCAAGTTATAAGAACAAAACAGAAATAGCTTTTCTAAAATTAGGCTTCCTTTTGCATTGCTGCTGTTCTTCCCCAGATGGGTGTGTGTTTAGCTCTCACTTTATACTTCTTAGAGTTATTTGCATCCTAACAGTTTGTGATTTAATATAAAAATAATTACATTAGCACCTTTCATCCTTAAGTGCTGAATAAAGTCATGCATTTTCTGATACCAGAGGAAGTCTTCCATGAGGGAGTGCCACATGCTGTCCATCTGTGAGGGAGGAGAAACACTGGTAAGGGAGGCCAAACAACCCTCCCTCTCCTCGAATATAATATAGTAACACCACTAACCTCCTGATACATAGATGTTATATTTCCCCATTTTATAAAGCATGCCTCTATAGGATGCCTCGGATAAACTGAAGGAACTAATTCTCTTATAAAATCTTACTCATAGCTGAACTTCTGGAAAAAAAGATTTTACGTTTGATGTTTCCTTTCTCTAACAGACCATGAAAACAACAAGGGAGGCATGTATCACTGCTTTGCATTCTGTATTGTCTTCAGAGCAGTTCCGTGAAGAATAACATGTTTGGAACGGGAAGCGTCTGTGTTGGTAGCTAGGGACACTGCCACGCCACATTTTACTGGGCAGCCCGCCCTGGACCTGACGCCCTAACCAAACACAGCTTTCTCTCTCTTGTTGAGGTGACTTTATAGAAATCATTGGCGAACTGGGAAAAAAAAATACATCTTAGTTTTCACATCTTTCGTTAGGATGTAGAAATGTGAGAAAGAAAGAAAAAGAAAGAAAGAAATAAGGAAATGAAATGAAAGGAAAGGAATTCTATAATTTAGAGCCTAGGGGGTGATTTTATTCCTTAATTAAGGAAGGCTTAAAATATGCCATGCTGGTTACAAACTTTTACAGGGCTTGACGTAACATCTTGAGGATGTGTCTAACAGTAAACGTCACTTTTTTTTTTTTTTAAATCATACTACCTAAAGTTAGTAAATTCAGCATATGCCATCAGTTTTCAACAAATATTATTTGATGAGGATAGGGAAATACAAAGCTTAGAAAAGAATGTGTAAATTAGAATGTGTTCTAGTAAACCTGTGGTTTAAATCCATAGCCAAGGTCTTTTCACTATACTGTCAAAGAACTGTGAAATTTGTGTGCGACTAATACCCCCAACACAGGTGGCTAAAATACCAGAACATCTATTTTTAAAATCTGGCATTTAGGGGCATCGGGGTGTTCAGTCAGTTAAGCTTCTGACTCTTGATTTTGGCTCAGGTCATGATCTCAGTGTCGTGAGATTAATTCTTGTGTCGTGGTCTGTGCTGGGCATGGAGCCTTCTTAGGATTCTCTCTCCTCATCTCCCTCTGCCTCTACTCCCTTACAAAAAAAAAAAAAATCTGGCATTTATCCTGGCTTTTAAAAATCTTTGGGAGAAATTCTAAAATTACTGTAAATTGAAGATTATAGTTTTTCCTACTATTCAGGTCCAACACTCCCATAGTACTTCAGTGGTATTGACAGAAATGCCTAGAATGCATAGCCAACAAGACTAGCAATCTGGAGTAATCTATTCTTTTCCCGGGACTGAATTTAGGATATCCAGAAATCTTGATTAAGCAAACTGAAAATGATTCTTTAAATATAGGAGATCCCTGCTATGTGGTCCCAGCTACACCCCTGGGTAGAAAAGATCTAAAAGTAGTTGCTGTTCAGGATCCATGTGAGCTCCCTCAGCTGTTTGGGGAAGTAATCACAGGAAGTGTCTTTGTATTGCTGCTGTTGAAATTTTTAGTGTGACTCCTGTCAGCAATTGGACAGCACAAGCCCAGATACATTTTATTTTTTTAATGTTGTTAAAAAGTGGGGCGCCTGGGTGGCTCAGTGGGTTAAGGCCTCTGCCTTTGGCTCAGGTCATGATCCCAGGGTCCTGGGATCGAGCCCCACATCCGGCTCTCTGCTCCATGTGGAGCCTGCTTCCCCCTCTCTCTCTGCCTGCCTCTCTGATCTCTGTTTGTCAAATAAATAAATAAAATCTTAAGCAAAAAAAAAAAAAAAAAAAAAATGTTGTTAAAAAGTATATTTGGATACTTACTCATATGTTTCTTAATTTCAATTCAATTAGCATATAGTATATTATTAGTTCAGAGGTAGAATTTAGTGATTCATCCATATCATAGAACACCCAGTTCGTCAACTGCCCTCCTTAATGCCTATCGCCTAATTACCCCTTCCCCTCACCTACCTCCCCTCCAGCAACCCTCAGTTTGTTTCCTAGAATTAAGTGTTGCTTATGGTTTGTTTCCCTCTATGTTTTCATCTTGTTTTATTTTTCCTTCCCTTCCCCTATGTCCATCTGTTTTGTTTCTTAAAATTCCACATATGAGTGAAATCATATGGTATTTGTCTTTCTCTGACTTACTCTGTTTAGCATAATACCCTCTAATTCCATCCATGTCATTGAAAATGGCAAGATTTCATTCTTTTTGATGGATGAGTAATAATCCATTGTACATATATACCACCTCTTCTTTATCTGCTCATTGGTCCAGGGATATCTAGGCTCTTTCCATATCTTGGCTACTGGGAACATTGCTGCCATAAACATTGGGGACCAGATACCACCTTTTAAATGGCTTTAAGCAACTTGAGGTCTGAGATCTGTTTTATTTAATCTTATATGGACAACATCAACACCACTTTCCTACTGCTTAGCATGGTGTTATCAATAAGTAATCCGAGATAGGCATGGAGATGGCTTCACTTCTCACGCAGTGTCTTTGTGCAGAGACCAAGTTGCAGAAGGGAAGAAATGAAGTTTGAAGTGTGCATTCAATTGAGAACTGTTGTACTCCTAGCTTATTCCATAGGCATTTGAAAACTATGTACCATCTTTTTCCCCCCTTTGTTGCTAAGACTTAGTTATACCGTTACTGTTCCTACAGCCTGAGCTGCCACCCCTTGTGTAATTCTGTGTTGTAAAGCTAATTGGACAATTAGCTTGGGAGAAGCACACTTTGTAACCTTTGAGTTAACAACTGTGCCAACACATCAGAAAACTCCAAGGGTGAGAACACTTGCAAAACATGCCTTGATTATATTTCAGAAACTGTGCCCCTGAGCACAGAGACCTAGGAAGCTCTTGTGTAGCTTCTCTGTAGCTCCACTAGCTGAATCTGTGCAGATCTCAGAGCCTGGATCATCAGCCCACTCCAGAGGAAGAGCCTGTAGTAGAATGGCTACTCATCACAAAGCCTCACAATTCCCAACAGAACAAGTTCTAGTCTTCCTTTAAACGAAAGTCCTTGGGTATTTTGAATAGAGAATGAATAAGGAGAACACTTATTGTCCTGGAGAAGTATGGCGACAAAATAGCAGATATTTGTCTTATCTCTGAGAATAAATGGGGCAACTAGCATTCCTAGTGCTTTTCAGGGCATGACTGTGAACTTAGCAAAAAACTGAATGTGACTTAAAAGCAAAAGTCGCCACTTGAAGAACTCCTCATTTTCCTCTTTTTCTCCCTTTGCATGCTAGACTGCCTGTTTTTTATAACATCTCAGCTTTCCTGTCTGTAAAATGGGAACTGTATTCGTTTTCTATTGGGCATAGCAAATTACCACAAATTCAGCAGCTTAAAACAGCACCCATTTTTTTAATTTATAGTTCTGTAGGTGAGAGGTCCTGGAAGGCATGGCTGGGTTCTCTGCCTGGGTCTCAGAAAACTGAAATCAAGGTATTTGCTGTAGCTGTGATCTTGTTTGAGGCTTGTGGTCTCGTCAGAGTTCACGTGGTTATGGCAGATTTCAGTTCCTTGTGGCTGTGGATTGAGGTCCCACATTTTTGCTGGCTTTTAGCGGCAGGCCATCCTCAGCATCTGGAAGCTACCTACATTCTTTCCCACGTAGCACCTCCCCCATCTTGAAAATCAGCACAGAGAGTCTCCCCCATATCAAATCCCTCTCACACTTCAAATTCCCTTTGCCAGGAAGAGCCCAGATCCTTTTAAGAATTTACTTGATTAAGGAAGGTCCACTGAGGATAATCTCCTTTTCTTAAAGTCAACTGATTTAGGGTCTTAATTAAAATCTCTTCACAGCAGTAATTAGATCAGTATTTGGTGGACTATCTGGGAGAAGATGTGTATACCAAGGGATGAGAATAGTGGGGGTCATCTTAGAATTCTGCCCACCACAGGGATAATAATAATAATAATAATAATACCATATGGTATTGTTAAATGGATTAAGAGAGATACGTATGTAAAACTCTTATCATAGTTTCTAGGAGAATGTCTCAGTAATGGGATCCAGTATCACTGGTGTTTATATATACCATATTTTCTTGCCTACATGGATTTTTGAATTATAGTATTATAAGCACTTTAGAAGCATAATGGAATATGTTGCTCACTATTTGGACACTCCACAGAAAACAGAGATGCAGGGGCCATAGTCAACAAACTCATAAAACCTCATGATGTATTAATTCAAATTATTTAAAAACACTGCAGTTAAAAAAAGAGATACCAGGATATAATTTACATTGGAACTCAAGCCCATATATAATGTAGCATAAAATGAAGTATGGGTCTCTGCTTTTTTTTTTTTTTTTTTTGCATTTTAATACAAAAAATGCATCGCAGAGTCCATGCCTTAAACACTGACATTTTTCAGAAAGAATTGTTTTGTTTCTACTCATGCCCTGAATATAAAATGAATACTTCAAATGCGCCATTCATACAAAGGCCTTTATGCCCCCTTTCACCCGTCAATAGTTCTGGTCTAGAATAGGCAACATTATGCAATTCGGTGATCCCGCTACAACAATGAGAATGCTTCTCACAGGCTGTGGGAAGAAAGACACCTAAGGGGTTAACAGTAATATTTTGCAAATTGAGGCAAGTGAAGAAAAAATACATTAGCATAAGAAAAGGTAGCCTTAGGGAATTTTCCACTCAATGTTTGGTACTAAGAGCTCTATGTTACCGAGAAGGAGGATAGAGAAGAGAAACCCTAGTGTCTATGCATTCTTGAAAGGCATTGCCATTGTATTCATTCTACGGGTAAGAAAGACCTCATAGTTACAGAGATGGAAAATAGCTCTTTTAAGTAAAATAAATAAATAAATCAAAATTGGATATATTAAGAAAAGCATGTTGACTCGAGTACGGTAGAAAAGCAAGAGGACTCCTCCATGATCAGTCCCAAAAAGATTTCTTAATATGTCAGGACTAGCTTAGAAGTGGTTTGAGATTAAAAGTGAAAGTATTAAGCAACAATTTCAGTTGTGAACTGGAATGGGCCCCATAGGTCTGCAATTAGCTCAAATTTTACAGGTTTTAACCCATTTCAGAGATAGTAGCTAATTCATGGTACCTGAATATAGTTAGTAGTTACTTCCCTTCTTTAAAGATTGCTTCATAGGAAATGCCTACTTTTGAGTTATGATTGTTTGTGCTTGTTAAAATATTCAAACTAACTGATTTCATTAAGCTAGAGACCATACTAATGCATTGTTACCTATTTCTATGAAGATGTTGAGCTAGGTTTTGATTCAGTCTTTTCTTTACTCTTATGAACTGACCAGTTTTTTGTTTTTTTTTTTTTTTTAAAGACAAAGATCTTTTTCATTCTGAATTTCATTAGATTTAACACCACAGGCAGCAAGATTATCCAAATAAACTGTGGTACATTTCATTAATAAATTGAGAAGGGACAGCTTATTTTAAGTAAATGTTTTATGACATTATACACTAATAACTAAAGGACAAAAGGGGGTAGCAAAAGAATCTGTTGCTTATTTCTAATAAAAGTCTTTCCAGATTAAGACAGTGCAACTTTTGTGTTTTAAAAATGGTAACAAAGATCAAAGAAGATTGTCCAATTCCTGGAAAATTTGTCAAAATGCTGATAACAAAGTTATTTATAAGTCAGTTGGTAAGGTCAATTTTAGGGAATCACATGTCAGAAATAACTGAGAAAATTATACCATGATCTATACAGATTACTAATTTTCAAATCTTCTCTGGAATAATGGGCTACCCTTGCATTTAAACCTTGATTTTTCTTTTTTTTTTTTTTTAAGATTTTATTTATTTATTTGACAGAGATCACAGGTAGGCAGAGAGGCAGGCAGAGAGAGAGGAGGAAGTAGGCTCCCCACGGAACAGGGAGCCTGATGCAGGGCTCTACCCCAGGATCCTGAGATCATGACCTAAGCCAAAGGCAGAGGCTTTAACCCACTGAGACACCCAGGTGCCTCTAAACCTTGTTTTTCTTGTCCCTGCTTTTATTTATTTACACATGAATATTAAAGAGGTAGAAGTGATGAAGGTTTCAACTTCATCTCTGAAAAGATGACAAATAGATCTGTTTTCCCAACACAAATAACTCTGAAGGACTTGATTAGGAAAGTCCTAAAGTAAAGCTTGAGGGAAAAGGAAGGGGAGGATTTAAAAAAATGTACTAAGTATTTCTTCTGATGCTGAAATTATAATTCAATCTTGCTACTTTTCGAGATGTTATGAATATAGCATCCCACATCAATGTAAGTGAAAAATGATTTCCAAAACTGAAGTGAGATACTTTTGATAATCCAGATCATTGTTTCCCAACCCAAGTATGGAAAACTGAGTAATGATTGTAGACCAAAGGCTTTCCATTATAAATTTGACACCCCTATTCCCCTTGCTTATTCACAAGATGTGCCATCCACTGCCTAGTTCCTGGGGTAAAGGAGCCCGTATAGAAAGGCCATTTGTTCAGTGATAATGGATCATTTCAATGTACATGAGAGAGT
Source organism: Mustela lutreola (assembly GCF_030435805.1). Lineage (NCBI taxonomy): Eukaryota > Metazoa > Chordata > Mammalia > Carnivora > Mustelidae > Mustela > Mustela lutreola. Next base: position 129,355,815 of record NC_081290.1, on the reverse strand, counting down.
GTGGGGGTTATTTTTTTTATGTGGGAACTGGTCCTAAACTAAAAATATTTTATCAATGTTCTAAATTATGCTTTCTGAAAGGAATTTTCAGATTTACACCTTACCACAGGCTGTCTATAACCCAGTTTTTCCTACATTATTGCCACCACATTTGCTAATTCTGTGAGGGTAAGATGAAGTAAAAAGAATTAGACTATTTGGGTCTGAATAGCAGTTTAGGATGCCTGCTCATTATCAGACAGAATCATAAAAACAGAAAGGAGTTTTGAAACTATGGGCTACACTCTTCCTACTACTAATATTTCTACTTTTACAGAGAGGGCAAATAAAGCACACAGAATGATATTTGCTTTACTTCTTGCATTTTTATTCTCAAATCAAGAATCAAAATGTTATGTTCTTTTAACTGTATTTACCATCTCTTACTTCATTTCCCAGCTTGACTTCCTTTTTGACTAGGAGTACAGACTGTTAGACATGCTGGTGCCAATTTACCTGGAAGTTAGGTTACATAATTTTTCTTTCTTTTACAGTATGGAGAACTAAGTCAAGCCTCTATTGATAAAATAAGCCACAGATACCAAAACCCATGGTAAGCACATGCTAATACATTGTTAATTAATTATTTAGCTAATTAATTGATGTGTTTCCTTCTTAAACTAGTAACTTTTTTTTGTTTGCTTGTTTTTGTTTTTGTTTTTGTTTTTACTTTTGAGTGTATTACAACTTTATTTCTTTTTATATCAGGTAGGTTTCTTTGTAAAATCACGAATTTTTATTCCTAATAAAAACATAAAATTTTCGTGGCCTGTTAGGTTTAATTAGGGGAAGGAAAGGAGCAAGGCAGGCAGAGAGTAAGCAACCATGAGAGTAAGCAAGTGGAAAAAAAGAGAGCCAGCGGCAGCTATTGAGAACACCAACTGGATGAGTAAGGTAGAATTAACTATATAAATAATTCTGTCTGTGAAATAGTAACAACACACTTTTTTTTTTTTTTTTTTTTAAACCCATTTCATGCTGTTGGCCTAGAAACTATCATCAGGGGTAACCTGGGTTAATAAACATAATCCTACTGAAGTCACACAATGACTTGAATTCTGCTATCTTAAGGCAAACTAAATTAAAAATGTCTTACCTCAAGGTATGTTAAATTATGGTAAAAGAGCAAAACCTAGGCTTATCACCTGTAATTCTGATTCCTAAGTGGGAAGGAATCAATCAGCATTGTTCTTATTTGCAGATTCAAAATATCTTTGTTATCTTTAGATTTTTGATAGTGAGAATTTCTGGAGCCTCTTTCACTCATTTTTATTTGTTGAAGGACATAGCTATTATCATGAGCAAAATGAATGAATTCCAGTCTCCTTCTGCTTTGCCACAACATAAGCTGCCCCAAAAAGAGAAAAGCTCTCAAACCCCATGTCAAAAGCCTACTAGTTACCACAGCAGAATCCCAGGACAAAGAAAGCTCTCACTGGGCAATTCCTATAACTTACAAAGCATATCTTATGTTTAAACCACAGAGAAATAGTTACAGTTTATTGTTTGCAAGGCACATGTTATTAAAATATCAATTTAATTTGTTCAAATAACACTGCAGGCATCTATCTGTAAGTGCTCTATTAAAAATTTTTAAACCAAAGAAACCCATTAAAAGTCACTGAAAATCAAAGAAACTTCTACAAACCCTGGTAATATAAGTGCGAAAATTTACTGCATTTATTTTAACATTAAACATTAGAAAGGATCTGGGAAATACTTAAGCTCTGAACACTTTCAGAATATGAAAGAATGTTATCTATATTAATTTCTAGGGAATATGACATGGTTTGTGCCAGATCAGGACATGTAAACGTTTATAAACAAAGACCTCATACTCAACTGGGAAATTGGAGATTGGATATATATTTGTATAAATTATAAAATCAGTTTGCGTATGTAAAGTGCCAAATGCATAATGAAGACAATTATCATTACAAAATGATAATTAGGAAAGTTCAGAATTTTTAAAAAAGTATAATGATGACCCCCTAGATTTGTCTGTAACCTCTGGCCCAGGTCCTACTTTTAACTAGTCAGATGCCAATATCCTGGATGCTGCCTCTCTCTTGAGACTTCATCCATATCCACTGTTTTAAGAGGCTTCTCACCCAAGTCTCTGGCTGGGAGGGAGCTCTTGAATAAGACACTGACTTGGACAGGCCCAGGTGTGCCCCACTACCTCATGTTCTCTAAGTGGGACGAAGAGCCATTTCCTTTCTGGACAAGGTTAGTGCTTTAGCCTCCCATTCAGTCTTCATGCCCTGTCCTCCTCAATCCATGGTGTTCACTCAATAAATCTAGTATCTCCTATTTGAAGCACAGGTCGATTCTGTGGCCACAGGGGTGAACTAGACAAGCCCAACGTATGCTCTTCTTGGAATTTGTATTTTAGGGGAGGAGACAGACATTAAACAACTATATGACTTTTAAAAAACATTATGCTGTGTCTCATGTTTTTAAATAACTTTTAACCTTACACATATAATTCATGCTTGTGGCTACAAATCAAACAATATAGAGGTTTATTAAGAAAAAGTTAATATCATACCCTATCCCATCCAGTTCATGATTTCAGTTGGATTTTCAAGAAAACACATGTTTTCAATAAATGAAAGGAAGGATTTGAGCTGAATTTTCAAGAAAACACAGGCTTTAAATAAATGAAAGAAAAGAAGAAGAGATGATATTTGCTGTTATCATGGAGAATAAGAATGTATTAGGCACTCTGTTGAAGCAGATTTTAACATCATCTTAATTTTACAAGTGAAGAAATTGAATTTCAGAGGTTCAGTTACATGACCAAGGGTCACAGCGTTAATATTCCAGCCAAGTTGACCAATCCTATTGACCTAGGCTGGGATCTGGGCTTAGACACTTTAAGAGGGCTCTCTGAGAGATACCGCTGTGGAGCCAGGATTGAAGACCACTCCTGAAGCCTGAAGAAGGAAGGGCACTGAGCCTTCAAAAGTGCCCGCACTGGGGACAAGATGAATGAGAGCTACAGAGGGAGAAAGGAGCCTTAGAGGAAGGGCCTTTTAGACAATAGAAGGCCATAAAGCCAGGGAGGAATTTTGAACAGAAGTGCTTAATACAAGGAAATGGAAATCTAAGAAAACAGTGACAGGTAAATATTTGGAAGTTAATAGTCCCCTCAGAAAAAGCACTGGAGGAAGAGTAGGATGATCTCAGTCAATAAAACCAGCACAAAAGAGTTTCTGTCCGAGAAAAAAAAATAATAATTTTTGCCTGTTGTCATAATGGAGGTGAGTCCACTGTGTTTGGGGGCCCAGAAGTCCAGTAAAGGACAATCAAAGGATTTCCTCCATTCTGAGGCATACTTTTTAAACTCTGACTTTCTTGAAATCAGGATGTGTTTTAGAATAGCTATTTACAAATGTATTATACAGATGTGGTGCCTCTTTTTTTCCTCCCATGTAAAGCTTTTATTAAAACAAGGGTGTGTTATACAATTTATTGGATCCTAAAGACCAGGAAAGATAAACTTCAACAAGCTTGAAATGAAAATCTGCTCTGTGCCAGACACTCAGAATTAAAGAATTAATAAGCAGGGTCCTTACTTTCAAGTAGCTCACAGAGAGATGTAAACAGAAGATTTCGGTATAATAGACCTTGATGGAGAACAACTGCAGTAACAGGGTGTGGGTTACCTCCTTTTTTCCTTCTGAATTAAAGAAAACATTCTTGGGGCCCCTGGCTGGCTCATTCAGTTAAGCATCTGCCTTTGGCTCAGGCCACGAGTCCAGGGTCCTGGGATGGAGCCCCGCTTAGAGTCTCACGTTGGGCTCCCTGCTCAGGGGGGAAACTGTTTCTCCCTCTGCCCCTCCCCCATTCACCCATTCATGCCCTTCTCTCTCTCTTTCTCTCGCTCCCTCATTCTTGCTATCTTTATCTCAAATAAATAAATAAAATCTTTAAAAAAAATTCTCTTTCTAAAAAAATCTTAAGTTTCTCTAGATATATAAACCGACGAATACCTGGTTTTCATATGGTCTCTTTTAACTGCAACTCAGTGTTTTCCAATACATTTGTACTGTGTTTCTAATTTCAACAAGAAGACTAAAAAGCACAGATAGGAAATGGAGAAATCGTTTACTGTCAAATTAAAAGAGGTCATAAGAGAATGCACCAAAAATAGTGAAATAAGCAGGGACTTTTGTTTTAAGAAGCAAGTAAATTTATGGAAGTAGAAAACACTCCAGATAGCTAAAAGAATGTTGAAAAAGAAAACCAAACCTGGTGGCATCACAATTCCAGACTTCAAGATCTATTATAAAGCTGTCATCATCAAGACAGTATGGTACTGGCACAAAAACAGACACATAGATTAATGGAACACAACAGAGAACCCAGAAATGAACCCTCAACTCCATGGTTAACTAATCTCCGACAAAGCAAGAAAGAATATCCAATGGAAAAAAGACAGTCTCTTCAACAAATGGTGTTGGGAAAATTGGACAGCCACGTGCAGAAGAATGAAACTGTACCATTTCTTTACACTACACACAAAAATAGACTCAAAATGGATGAAAAATTAAATGTGAGACAAGAATCCATCAAAATCCTAGAGAAAACAAGCAGCAAACTCTTTTACTTCAGCCCCAGCAACTCTTACCAAACACGTCTCCAAAGGCAAGGGAAACAAAGGCAAAAATGAACTATTGAGACTTCATCAAGATAAAAAGCTTTCACACGCCAAAGAAAACAGTCAACAAAACCAAAAGACAATTGACAGAATGGGAGAAGATATTCACAAATGACATATCAGATAAAGGGCTAGTATCCAAGATCTTCAAAGAACTTATCAAACTCAACACCCAAAGAACAAATAATCCAATCAAGAAATAGGAAGAAGACATGGACAGACATTTCTCCAAAGAAGACATTTCGCCAACAGACACATGAAAATATGTTTAACATCACTTGGCATCAGAGAAATTCGAATCAAAACCACAATGAGATACCACCTCACACCAGTCAGAATGGCTAAAGTTTACAAGTCAGGAAGTGATAGATGTTGGTGAGGTTACAGAGAAAGGGGAACCCTCCTACACTGTTGGTGGGAATGCAAGCTGGTGCAACCACTCTGGAAAATAGTATGGAGGTTCCTCAAAAAGTTAAAAATAGAGCTACCCTACAACCTAGCAATTGCACTACTAGGTATTTATCCCAAAGATACAAATGTAGTGATCAGGAAGGGCACCTGCACCCCAATGTTTATAGCAGCAATGTCCACAATAGCCAAACTAGGAGCCCAGATGTCCATCAACAAATTAATGGATAAAGAAGATGTGGTATATGGATACACAATGGAATATTACATATCCATCAAAAAAATGAAAATTGCCATTTGCAATGACAAGGACGGAACTAGTAAAATAAGTCCGTCAGAGAAAGACAATTATCATATGATCTCACTGATACATGGAATTTAAGAAAAAAAACAGAGGATCATAGGGGAAGAGAGGAAAAAATGAAACAAGATGAGACCAGAGAGGGAGATAAACCGTATGAGACTCTTAATCATAAAAAAACAACAGAGGGTTGCTGGAAGGGATGCGGGGTGGAGGGCTGGAGTAACTGGGTGATGGACATTGGGAAAGTATGTGTTATAATGAGCACTGGGTATTATATAAGACTGATGAATCACAGAACTGTGTCCTGAAACAAATAATACATTATATGTTAATTAAATGAATTTAAATAAAATTTTAAAATAAGAGGCAAGTAAATTCTGTAGAAGCTACACACCATCACTGAAGAGTGTGGGGCATGGAAATATTTTGTTTTCTTCTTCTTTTCCTTACATTTCACATAGTGCTTGACATGAATGGGCACTCAATACATATTTGCTGAATCAGATATAAAAGACAAATCCCACTTCTTATATTCATAATGGCACAGATTGTTACAGCTCAGGCCAAAGAAGCTAGAGAAATTCAAGCCATGAAGACTTCCTGAGAGAGACTAAATTTAAGCTGGGTTTAAAGGAACATTTTAGGAAAATCTCTGGCTGCCTACTTGGGTGGATTTTTTTTTTTTTTTCCCCATGCGAATGAGAGACTTGCTGAGAGGATGATATAACAGAATTCTTCACAGGCAAATATCATTTCAGAAAGGAGCTGCTGACCTGCCTTTGACCTAATATCATGACAAAGTTGCCTCTGTGCCAACCAGGGCCCATGGTATTGGCCCAAGATTTATCTTAGTAATAATGTCATAACGAACATTTCAAGTTTCTATGGAAAGTAGATGGGAATGGAAGGCAGTTGTCAAGGAGGCTGCAAAGTCCAAGGTAAAGACAAACAAACTCGATGCCAGCGATGAAAAGAAGGGCAGCATGAGTTTGAATGAGCGGAAATAACAACAATAAATAAAATCTTAGGGGGAAAAAAAAAAAGCCCTAGTTCTGGGCTCTGAGGACAGACTTCCTGAGTTCAAGTCTTAGCTTCACCACCTATGATCTATGACATCTTATACAACTGTTTAAATTATTTAGCCTCAATTTCAAAATTTACATGATGTTAACAGAATGTACTCCATTGGGTTGTTGTATAGATGTATTGTTATGTACATAGCACTTAAAATAACACTTGGGGAGCACCTGGCCAGCTCAGTTGGTGGAGCATGCAACTCTTGACCTCAGGCTTGTGAGTTTGAGCCCCCCGTTGAGTGTAGAGATTACTTACAAATAAAATCTTAAATATCAATCAATCAATCAAATCAAGTCAAAGAATACTTGGAACATGCTAAGTACTCAGAAAATACTATGACCATGTAACTTATCACCCAAAACACGATACTTCTGAGAGTGAAACAGAAAGCTAATCAAACTGGTCACCTGGACAACAAACTAAAATGAACAAATCAGGCCAATCTGTTAATAAATGTTATTATTAGTTAAATAAATGAAGTACATTGCAATAATGTAGCAAATACATTTATTAATGTATTTTTAGCTAAAAACAATCAGTATAGAGATTAGTATGGGATACAAATTTCATACTATATGGTTGAGTTAACCTCCCAAAAGTAGGAGAGAAGAAAGAGATGGAAAAGAAAAAAGGGAAAAATATGAAAATAAGAAATCGATTAAAATTAAATTAGATTAATATCTGACCAATAAGAGATCTAGAAAATAATCAGAAAAAACATAAGGAAATTGATAAAACAAGAAAATTTCTCAGAAGGGAATAATATGGGTTTCCAAATTGAAAGGCTCCATCAAAGCCAAAAAACCCCCATCCAAAACAAAATATATCAAGTCATATATCACTGAGAAACTTTGCTATGATAGAGATGAAGAGACCATTTAAAAACCTTCAAGAGGAAAAACAGGATATATACAAATGATCTAGAATCCAAAAGGTGTCATACTTCTTGATAGCAATACTAAACTCTAGAAGACAATGGGTTAATGCCTTCCATATCTGACAGGATATGACTTTCAACCTAGAATTCTATACCCAGCCAAATAATTAAGAAGAAACGTGGAAAAGAGACATTTTCAGGCATGTATTTAGGCACATATGTACTCAAAAAAAAAAAATTGTACATCAAAGCATTTTTTCCTAGGAAGCAACCAGAGAATATAATCTAGCAAGACAATGGAGGTATACATCAAGAAAAGACAAAAGAAGACAGAGCAAGAAACACATTTCTTTGACAAGCAAAGGGGATTCCAAAGATGATGTTAAAGGAAAGTACCAGAAATATGACCATGCAGGGCCTATGGAACTACCAAATCAGATAAGAACAGGACAAATGGGGACTTTAGAGAGCACGTTTACTGTATACAAATACTAGGTTAAGTTCCAAAAGAACCAAATGAGCTAAAAAGTGTTTACTTCTGCAGAAGAAAACTTTGGGACAGGGAGCAGGGAGAGAAAGGAAGTTTTTTGTTTTTATCTTTTTTGTTTTTTTACTATGAGCTTTTAAATACTATTTGTATTGTATATATGTACCTAAATTATTTCATTAAAATTGAAAAAAACTAGCACTATATTATTACTTGTACATAATATGACTTGTACAATATTATATATTATTACTTGTACAATGTACAAGCATTTTATTTTGATAAAAGTATCACTAAATTGCAATAGTCAACCAGAATTTTAGTAATTTGGGCTCCTAAGTTGAAAAAGTTTCTGTCTAAAAGTAGGATTTTTGGTATGAAAGAAATATTCACTGACATGAACAAACAGGGCTTTTTGTTTATTCAAAAAAGTGTAAGGTGTGCCTGTATTTGGCATTAGTGAGTGGGTGTGCAGAAAACTGCTTGTTTTATTCCATAATGAAATACTGCCAAAACCAGTTGTTAAACTAGCACAGACTTAATGACAGCCACTATTTTAAAAATATATTGGTACATAAATGTGTACTTCTTTTCTTAGAGTTGTTTTCCTCAAAACAGCCCTAAATCTTGACAGCTATTTTTTTTAATTTTACTTTATTGTTTTATTTATTTATTTTTTTGTTTGTTTTTTTTAATATAATTTTTTATTTTTTATAAACATATATTTTTATCCCCAGGGGTACAGGTCTGTGAATCACCAGGTTTACACACTTCACAGCACTCACCAAAGCACATACCCTCCCCAATGTCCATAATCCCACCCCCTTCTCCCAACCCCCCTCCCCCCAGCAACCCTCAGTTTGTTTTGTGAGATTAAGAGTCACTTATGGTTTGTCTCCCTCCCAATCCCATCTTCTTTGACAGCTATTTTTAAGGCTGTCTGTGCCTGACCCCATTGGAGGGATTTCCATGAGCATCAAGTAACAAAGGTCTGCAATTTTTGAGATCATCAGTACCTGCTTCTATGTTTGCCCTCTCGGTCCATTACCTAAAAACTGTCTTTGCACTTCCTTCCACCAAACCTCCTTGCCCCAGCCTCCTCTTCACCTTTGTGGGGAGGGAGGAGGGCTCTTGCTGAAGCCGCAGGTGTTGACAGGTCAACACGGAACTACCATGGTAGTCACTGCGTCAATACCACAACTATTCATTCAATAAATATTCAAGTGCCAACCATGTACCAGGCACGGTGTGAGGCCTGGGGATTCAGGTTGAACTAAACAGACATAATTCCTGTGGTCCTTGTATCTTCTCATCAAGGCAGGACAGAAACAGCCAAGATATGACTGAAAATTTAACTGTGGAAGGTGCGATAAGGAAGAAATGCAGGATGCATGTAAATGTTTCTGATGGAATGAATGAATATTCCTCATCACAGGTTGGAGCTCTTGAGCAACAGGGTAAGATGCAACTACTTTTTGAAAAATCTACTGTTTTTGAAAGAAAAGCTAGCCAAAGAGATGGTGGTGTTATTCTTAAGAAGAAACTTGATGCCCAGGAGGGGAAACATTTCCTTCATTTCAGAACGTGGCTCTTGACCATGCATTACTCTCTGGATAATTTACAAAAGATACAGATGACCTGATGAACCCTGGGTGTTATATACAACTCATGAATCACTGAACACCACATCAAAAACCAATGATGTACTACTATATGTTGGCTAATTAAACTCAATAAAAAATAATAATAAAAAGAAAAGAAAGAAAGCTACTTATGTCTGACACATGTAAGAAAGAGAGATTACTAATTCCCTGGCCTATCATCTACAATTTCTCAGTATATCAGAACTGTAGTTCTTAGAACCTGTTCAAGAGACCAGGGTTACTGAGAGAGCAGCTGCTGGGCCTAACAAAATGGTTTATGGCAATGAAATTCATGCATGGACTGCAAACTAATAGTAAACAGATGAGCTAAAATTTGGGGCCGGGGCAAACAGAGTTTATGCACTGAAAAGAACACAGAAAAACAAGGATGAAGTATGTTACGAAGGCTCAGATTGCTTTTATTTTACTATTACCTATTCAGTTTCGTGAAGTCACAAACATGCCCTGATCATGGTAGTTTTAAACATTCTTACATCACAACACTTACATAAATGGTGTACAGAAGATCAATAGTATCTCTTAGCTAACATCTGTATTACCAGATGAAGCAACAGAATAATAATCACTGTAGTCCATTTAATATGTGCTACTTATTATCATTTCTGTTTTTCATTTTTTATTATTAATGTTCAATTAGCTATATGTTGGCTAATTGAATGCAATCTTTTTTTTTAAGTAGACTCCACCCCCAGCATGGAGGCCAGCAGGAGCCTTGAACTCACAACCCTGAAAATTAAGACCTGAGCTGAGATCAAGAGTTGGAGGCTTGGGACACCTGGGTGGCTCTGTGGGTTAAGTCTCTGCCTTCGGCTCAGGTAGTAATCTCAGGGTCCTGGGATCGAGCCCCATATCTGGCTCTCTGCTCGGTAGGGAGCCTGCTTCCTCCTCTCTCTCTCTGCCTGCCTCTCTGCCTACTTGTGATCTCTGTCTGTCAAATAAATAAATAAAATCTTAAAAAAAAAAAGAGTGGACACTTATTTGCGACAATGTGGATGGAACTAGAAGGTATTATGCTTAGCGAAATAAGTCAATCAGAGAAAGACAACTATCATATCTCCTTGATATGAGGAAGTGGAGATACAACATGGGGGGTTATGGGAGTAGGAAAAGAAGAAATGAAACAAGATGGGATCGGGAGGGAGACAAACCATAAGTGACTCTTAATCTCACAAAACAAACTGAGGGTGATGGGGGGGGGGTGGTTATTGGGGAGGGTATGTGCTATGGTGAGTGCTGTGAAGTGTGTAAAACTGGCGGTTCATAGACCTGTACCCCTGGGGCTAAAAATACATTATATATTTATTTAAAAAATTAAAAAATTATTTAAAAAAAAAGAGTTGGAGGCTTAACTAGCAGAGCCACACAGACACCCCTCGTTACCTCTTTTACTTTTCATTTTCAGCCCACTCATAACTTCAGGTTCCCTTGCCTGGAAGAGCAAGACTCTGAAACTGGGCAGAGTTGGGTTTAATTCCCTTATCTTATGAAATGTAGATGCTCTCTGAGCCTCAGTTTCAAGGGAAAGGGGGAGTGAAAATATATATCCCATAGGGTTGTCTTGAGAATGAAGAGTCAACGGAAGTCAAGCACCCAGCATGGATCTGACACGCAAAAGATTAGCTTTCTTCCCCATTTTAAGAAAGTCCCAAATTGACCACAGAATTAGCTACTTCTTAAGGCTTTCTATTCGCTTTTAAAAACTATCACCTCAAAAGTGATAAATTCTAACTCTACTCTCTTCTATAAAATTTTCTCTAGGAGCACTAGACTGTTTTGAGGTACATTATTTGCTTTCTGTTTAAAAAAAAAAGATCATTAAAAATTTTTTTTACCATCTTCCTGGTAAGGGGCCAAACTATTTCAAAGAATTTGAGTTTGGAAAAACTTCATCTGTGAGTAGTGGTGAATTTATTATCTGTGGAATATCATTTCTCATCTATGTCATCATGAGGCCTGTGACTGGTGCATTTCCCCAAACGTTCACTGACCACAGTGATGAGAAAGAAAGCTGCAGTGCTCAAATGGGGTATTTAAAAGACTGGGGGAAATAAAAAACAACAACAAAACAAACAAACAAAAACCTACAACAGTCTCTGTAGTAGGAATGTTTTGAAATTATTAATAATCAGAAGGAAAGCTCTTGTTTACATAAGTTTTATTCCAAATTAAATAGTCTACTTGATATTGAGAGGAAATACTCTTTTGTAACTACTTTGGTTTATAGCCATTACTTGGAGCACTCATTTATTGAGTCAATCAACAAATATGTTTGGGATGTTGTTCTTTCCATCAAACAGCTCATAGCATAGTGGGGAAAAGAGACATACAGATATTTCTGAAACATGGACAGAGCAATGCTATAGCCACACAGGGATATTACACATATAACCCAGCACAAGGGTGAGAGAGGAGTTATGGGAAACTGTCTGGGGAGGAGTCTGAAAAGGTGAGGTTAGGCAATACAAGATGAGTGGGGTTGCAGAGGAGTGTTTTAGGAAGAACAGATACTGGGATGCTTGGGTGGCTCAGTCAGTTAAGCTGCTGCCTTCAGCTCAGGTCATGATCCCAGAGTCCTGGAATCGAGTCCTGCATCTGGCTCCTTGTTCAGCAGGGAGCCTGCTTCTCTTCTGCCTCTGCCTGCTTTTGTGTGCTCTCTATCTCTCTGACAAATAAATAAATAAAATCTTCAAAAAAAGGAAAAAAAAGAGCAGACACCAGTAATGGAAGTTCAGAAGTGATAAATAAAATCGATGGATGCCTAAATATTTCAGTGCTACTGGATCCCAAAGTGTTATGAATGGTGGAGGGACAAGTGAAGCCAGAATTGAGTCAGGAGTTAGATGAGTTCACTTTTAAGTTCTTGATTAAATTCCAGTTAGTTAAGACACACTGTAATGTTGGCTTCAAGAGTTCATTCTTAGTTCTGAACTTTAGAGGATGGAGAACCCCAAGAAGGAATTTAACTTCACCCATCTTCTTTTTTTATGTAGTACCCGAAGTGATAAAGTCATGCTTAGATTTTAGATAGGGGATGGGTATGAGGGGACATTACTGGAGATAGGGAATTCCAGGCAGGAGTCTATCTGCTAGGCCCAGGAGAATGATGGTAATTTAGAGAGATGGCAATTAAGATGGAGAAGAGGAAAAAAAGTCCAGAATTAACAAGGACAAAAATTGGCAGGATTTAGATATTGGATGTAGGAGATGAAAGTAATAATGGAGGCAATGGGCTTCCAATTTCTAGTCTGAGTGAATGATTTGACAATGGACCAACTCAGACGAGCACAGAAGCAGCATCTCCATTAAAGGGAAGAAGGTGATGATGATGAGTTCAGGTGGACTGGAAGTACCTGTGGGACATCCAGTAAGAAGCAGATAGATAAATATGTGAAACTACATGAAAGAGCTGTGCCAAGGAGCTTTTTCTGTCATCATAATTATGTTGTTTCTGAAAAAAATGTGCGTGGATGAGAATAGGGAAGACCAGAGAAATAAAGATAGAATTGTAGGGAATTCAAACTCCTGCTGTTTGAAAAAAGAGAAGAGCCACGAAAGAAGGCATAGAAGGTGCACCTGGTGGCTCAGTCCATTAAGCATCTGCCTTCAGCTCAGTTCATAATTCCAGGGTCCTAGGATGGAGCTCAGCATCAGGCTCCCTGCTCAGCGGGGAGCCTGCTTCTCCCTCTCCTCCTTGCTTGTGCTCTCTGTTGCTAGCTGTCTCTCTCTCAAATAAATAAATAAAATCTAAAAAAAAAAAAAAAAGACACAGAAGAAGTCCAAAGTAAAATAAGATTTTAACTGAAAAATGCCCACTGAAGAAAGTAGGCAGAAAGTCATCAGAGACCATAATGAGACTAGAACAAATAGAACAATTTGGGAGAAGTGGAAGAAAGAGGGATGGAAGCTCCAGTAGAATGGGTTGAGGTATGAAGTAGTCAAGTACAGGCATGGCTTTGAAAAATTTGGATAAGAAAGAAACTGGAGGAGATGAGGGGTCAACTGTAGGTTTTCTTAGGTTAGGAGAAATGTTATCCTAGAGAAGTCTTCCCTGCTTGGAGTGATGGGTAAGTGGTGATGCAGCTAGGCATGAAATGGCCCGGGTCAATGTGGAGACCCCAGATGATAAAAACTCCCTCATTTCCAGAGACTGAAAGGAAGGAGAAATGGTTTCCTTGGCTATGTAGGTAGAGATGTTCTTGTACATGTAAGTGTGGGGTAGGCATTGATGGTGGTGTTGAAGGAGTATAGATCTGATGGCCTCAGGTTTCTCGATGGACTCTTTTTTGTGTGTAGATTTTTTTATAATGGTAAAATATACATAATATAAAATACTATTTTAATCATTTTTATTGTACAATTCAGTAGTCCGTGAAGTATTATGCAAGGCTCTGTCCTCTAGAGGACTAATGAAAATAGTAGGAATGAGATGCGAGTAGGAATCTTGAGGAAATAAGGAAGGGCTAGGGTGGCTGTTGAAGATGTGCACTAAGGATAAGTAAAAAGGTTGCTGCTCTGTAGTACTCACCTAAGGTTGGAGACAGCAGGTCTACATCAGCAAGGATATCCAATGTCCAGGGAAGAGTTATTCACCTTGACACAAGACCCAAGAAAAACGAGTTGGGGCAACTGGCTCAACTTTTAGAAAAAATAAAATTACACCTATATCTCATAACATACAATAAGATAAATTCCAGATGAACTAAAAATTAACTATTTTAGAAGTGAAATAGGGGCTCCTGGGTGGCTCAGTCATTGAGCATCTGCCTTCAGCTCAGGTCATGATCCTGGGGTCCTGGGACTGAACACTGCATTGGGCTGTCTGCTGAGCGGGGGACCTGTTTCTCCCTCTAACACTCCCCCTGCTTGTATTCCCTCTCTCGCTGTCTTTCTGTCAAATAAATAGATAAAATCTTATTTTAAAAAAAGTGAAATACTATAGAATGAAATGTATAGGAACATTCATATTATGTTCATATAGTCTGAGGGTACAGATGTCAGGCTGTAGCATTAAGCCACAGTTGAAAATTTATGAGTGTGTTTTTCATGACTTTGTCTTTTAATGTTGCCTCATACTTACAATCCTCAAGAGCGTCTTGTGTTTATACTCAAGAATTCTAATTCAATTTCAATAGTATCACCCCTATTCATTGTGCCAGTTAACCTATGGGCAAGTGTAATACCAAGGAAACAAGACAATTCCTGCCCTCAAAAAATTATCATATGGGGAGAAGAAACACATCAACAGATAATTACACTAGAGTATATTAGGATGCAGTGATAGAAATATTGAATCAATATTTATTGATTACCTATTCGTGCCTGGCTAGGTCTGGTGCTGTGTTTAGAAACTTGAGAAAGTATAACAACGAAGTGTCATGCCTTTTACAATAGGGAGTATGTTAGGAGGTACAAGGAAAATATGTAACTGAGAAACAAAACTCTGTGGGAGGGTCAGAAAGGCTCCATAAGATCCCCTGACCTTGAAGGATGGTTAGGAGTTAGCTTCTAGAACTGCTGTAGCGGGATTGCTATCACTTCAGAGAGGGAGCTTCACCTATTCAGACACATTACCTTGGAGCACATTACCACATATTTGACAAAAACTTTTCATTTCTGGCTTCTATAGCAATGCATAAAGACGGCAGGACTTCACAGAATGCTGCAGCTTGTTTTCCGTCTAGCAGCCTAAAGGCTAACTCATTAAAATTCAAAGATGAATTACATGGTGGGTGACAGAACAAATGTTTTCTTCACTGAGCCGAGCGAAGGCCTTAAGACAGTTTTTCCCAGAATCTAATTCACTCTTTGCAGCTGTTTAGTAGGACGTGACTGAGGCTTCACCTCCTCCCACAAATCTACCATGACACCATCCAACCCTTTTTGTTGGAGGTCACATGTGTATGGTATCAAGAGAAGAATAGGAAAACAATACGTGGTTTGACTTTGGAATCATGTGCATATCTTACAGGTAAGATATATATCTTACCTTTCATTTATAAAATAATTTAAATAAAAAATCTTAAAAAAAACTAGACGTGTAGCCAGTTGATGGTTTAACCTACAAAGAGGGAATATTCCATGAGACTTTAAAGCACAGTCATTTGAGTACAAATATCTGGTGGGGTATACTCCAAGAACAAAAAGAACTGCAAAACGCTTGGTGGAAGTGTTAGTGGTGTTACTCTGACTCTGTTGTAGGTGTACTGTGGGATAAAGCAAATGAGCAAGAATGTGATGTTCTTACTCAATCATTCCTGGTTTGGTTGAGTACCAGGATTCCTGGAGTGGGAGAAGGGAAATACAGATGTTAAGATAAAGGAGCTGAAAAACAGCCCCTGAATGTGAGTGGAAGATACACACACACACACACACACACACACACATACACACATATATACATACATATATACATATATATACACACACATATATGTATGTATTTACAGACATTGTTTCCTAGCTCTATCCACTCTGAAGGCCTAGACATAGGAAGGAACTCAGTAGCTGTGAACTCCTCTACTACTCAGATTCTGCTTTCTGTCTGTCTATCTTTGAGTAAGTTTTATACCCAGTGTGGGGCTTGAACTCATGATGCTGAGATCAATCTTAGCATGCTGCATGCCCTACCAACTGAGCCAGCCAGGCCCCTCAGATTCTACTCTTCAAATAACTTTTCCACTAAAAGGAATTGGGGCTTGTGGAGAATTGGTTGATTCTGGATCTGGAGAAGGAAATGGAAAACGTGACTATAGTACATACTGTGCACAGTTTTATAGGACAAATGGCCAGTTTTTTCAACAAATAAATAGCAAGAAAGAAAAGGAAAGAGAAGAGGATGCTGGGAAAAGGGGAAAAGCTGGAGGAGGAGCTAAGAGATGAAACAGAACCTATGAATGAAAAGAGACTCAAAAGATTGATCAACCGATTGCAAGGTGCGAAGCTTATTTGGATTCTCTTTCTAACAAACTATCAAAAATATAGCGTTTATGAGGCAACTAAGATTTTAAATGCTGAATAATGGCAAAATTGTTAAATTTTCCAGAGAAATAATGTCATTGTGATTATGCTAAATAAAAACAGTTTTTAAATTTTTGAGAGTCATAAATATAGGTCGTTTGGAGAGGGAAGATTAATCTTATTAATCTTCTTAATGACTTAAGAAGGTTAATAAGTAGGATAGAGATGAAATAAGATTGGCTACCGATTGAAAAGGTTTGAAATTGGGTGATGGGTACCCAGGTTTCTTTAAAGTCTTTTGTCTATTTTTGTGTATAATATATTCAAATCTCCAAAGTAACTAAAAAGAAATTGTATCAACTTTATCCTTAGTTAATGAAGGTCAAGATTCACCATCTGGATAGATAAAACTTGTCCAAAACGAGATTGAGTCAATACTGTTGCAGTCTCCCAACTGACCTTCACCCGGATGGCCTCCAAGCCGCTGAAATATATGTTGTTCTCCTTTGCCGTTCTCTGATCCGCCCACAAACAAGTAAGGGATGCCCAGGAAAGCACAAAGAGAAACCTTGAACTTGATATTTCAGAGGTCCTTAGCTGCTGAAATTGGCAGAATTTCCTGAATGTCTTATATAAAAATCTCTCATATCTGTAGCACTAGGAATTATATTTAACATTCCTAAGAGGTGACCCTCATCAATCCAATATGCTGCATTTCTGGTAAGATTTTGGACAGCTGCCTCTGAGGCCATGTGTATGAGAAATAGTCACTTCATATAAATCATTTGAAAATACAGAATGGGAGTCAATAAACACCTCTGTGTATTTCTACACCGTGGACACACTCTTGGCAACAGGAACCTTTTGGAGGACATTTTTCTGCACAGGAAGACAACATGTTTGATTTTGATTGCATAACCCGTGGAACGGGAAGCCCAGCTGGGCCCCATAAGGGCAACCAGCAACGTGCTGGTGACATCACTGTGGCAAGGACAGCATTTCTCACATTCTGGAGCTCGAAGAAGACAATCTGGCAAAGCCATGAAAAAGTGTTCATTTAGGGTAATGCGAAATCTTTCTTGTTTCAATTAATTCTTTACTTCAATATAGTGGTAGAATATTTAACAAGCTTTTTGAATAAAGCAGTTGTGTTTCCTATGAAATAAAACAATAAATCAAACCAAACAATCGCAATCTGAGGTCTGAAGCATATGGTGTGTGTAATTTTACAGAACTGCACAAGCCTTTGATGCTCTCCTTCGAGAAGAAAGTCTGAGAGTGGGCTTTTTCTACTTAAAAGAAAAATATTCTTATAGTTAGCGATCTCTTTTGGTCTTTTAAAAATAGCTTTTAAGCAATAAACTTATGTTGGAAATACGCTGGCAGTTTGGGAAGACTTCTCTTGTGTTTTCCCAAACACTTCTTTGAGAAGCAATTTCATTTTTATCCTTGAGATAGTATATGTTTCATACTAATGTGAATTACACACATTTTGTTTGTTAATTTAAATAACGCTACCTACTTTAGCAAAACAGTTTGTGCCCATAGATAAGCAAACCCATTTAAGAAGTTTAGTTTTGAATTGTTAATGACATAAGACTGATCATAGGCATTTTGGCAAGTATAAAAGATTCAAACAAATATAAAAATGGTTCTACATTTCCTCATGAATGGTAACTTCATTTTATTATAATCAAATAACCTCTCAGTAACCATTTCATTCATTCACAGGCACAGCCGTAAATAAGCAATTGTTTATTCATATACTAATGTCCTTTTGCCATGTGTCCATTTTACATAAACTATCAGCTTTCTGTATGGTCTCCCGGAGAAACTGCTACATTGTGAAATACATACTAGGTATTTGGTCAAAAAACTCTAGCTAAGACTCTAGTTGTCTAAAGACAGGATTAACAGATAGAGAGCTCTGGATCGTCAGTGCTATAAATTACCTCAAATTGTCCTGATCATTCAGTTGAATATTATTTTGGACTTTTATCTTAAAAAGATTAAGTTACAACTCAGAGGTAGCCTGTTCAGTTTTCCTAGTATCCAGAAGACAGAACATTAAGCAAGTAGACATGGCATATGCCTTCCAGCTAAATCTCTATAAGCTCCTTTGGCTATGAATTACTAAAAATTAGCTTCTTTCATTAGCCTCTTTTTCTTTCCACTCAGTAAGAATCTGTTGGGCAAAAACTAACCTAGTATAAATTCTATTAGCATTAAATTTTTCTCTACTAATAATTGTTAAATATAATTGCACACTCATTTTGTTTGTTCAAATATGAACTACCCAGAAAATGTCATGTTTTTAATCAGCTCTATGACATTTGTTGATCTAGGATCAAATACATTTTAATCCAGAGGATTAAGATTAGGTCTTTTGGAAATAAGACACAACATCATTGTGCATGATTCTATAGGACCAGGGAGAGAAGGAAAATCAATGTGTAAGAAATAAGGTTGGACTTAACTAAACAAGGATATGGCTAAAGCTGACCTGGGGCACCCCAATTTCTTCAGCTCCTCCTTTGTGGTACTGCCCCTTCGAGACACATTCTCTCTAGAAGGGCCAGGTAAAATGCTTTATAGTGCCTCTCCCCAACCGTGTGCACTGGAAGCCTGGTCTCTGGTTGTGGAATAAAAGGAAACAGCAAGGGAGGGTCGAAGGGAGTATTTTCTCGGGCAGCTGGTGTCTCTGAAATCACACGACATATGTGGCTGCCTATGTCAGCAGGAACACCCACTCCATCTATGTAGAAGGCCAATTCAAAAAAGGAAAAATACAATTAAAAACATCTTTAAAGGCCTAATGGTAATTTCTTGGCAGGTTCCGACTTTAGGTGTAGATGACACCATAAATTCAGAAAGATCTTTCAAAAACAGGGGTCGTATTTTCTTGTGAATGTTCCAAAGAGAAAATAACAGGGAGAGAAGGCTTAGTCTCCCAGAAAGCAAAGATCCTGCCAAATGGTTTCTAAATGTGTTTCTCAAAAATTTCCATGTGCCATCAATGGTTTTCGAGTACTTCTGGAAATGGAAAGAGCAGAAATCAATGGCCCTGTGAGAAAGCAAATACTTAAGGTAACTAATGTGCTGAGAACATAGGTCGTCACCCTAGATGCTGACAATATATGGTCATTCAGTCACCATATATGGTGACCAGATACAGTACCAGTCTCCTCACAGGCTAGAGAGGCACTGTTCCATCCCTGTGACACTACACAGAGAATACTGAGGCCCTCAAGGGACGCTTCCACATATTTCTCTATTTGAAACTCAAGTGAGTAACTGTTTTCTGGGTCTATATTAGGCAACCAGACTGACTCACTGGAACCTAAACAGTTAGTAATTTGTTTCCTTAACTGTGGAATCCAGAAGACTGTAATTTTACCACTTATTAGCACTATTTTTAGCCAACCAAAGGGAATCCAAAAGATGTCCAAATAGTGGAAAAAGCTTCACTTTTGGGCAAGACCGATACTGGGTGGTCAATATCCAGAGTAACCAGTTATTTTGATCCGTTTAAGTAAACATATTAATTCAGGCTGGTTATTTCGCCAACATACTGAGACTTCATTGACTTGTTCAGTCATGAATCAAAGTGGCTGCCCTAGAGCCTCCTATGGGTCCAACTCTAGTCACAAAAAGGCGGGAACCCCGAAGACCAAGCAGAGCCCTACCCCTAGCAGAACCCTGTCCTCAGCTCTCCAGAGTATTTTCTCTGGCAGAAGAGTCTAAATGAGAGTTGTTTGTCCCCTCAGTTTTAGACAGTTACATAAGCGAGGCCCAGCCAGTCACTTCCTAACTTAGCGCTAAAGTCTGTTTTATCTTCTCAGCCCATTTCTATGCTGCCCAGGCTGTGAGGACAATTTTGGTCATCTTCCAAGTAACCAACAATTTTTAAGGAAAACTCAGACATGTTTTATTATAAAAATAAAACACGCTTGTGGTTTAAAAAATTCAAACAGCAACAGGGAGAGTATGAATTTAAATCAATTCCACCTCACACCAAATCTTCTATCATGTACCATCATAGACCCTCTCGCTGGAGAAGATGACAAAGCATTTTTTTTTTAAACTGTCTTTATTGAAGCAACCAAAACTGACGGAAAACATGTTCTGTGTCAGGAACTCTGCTAGACATTGAAAACACAAAAAAGTAGGAAACAGTTCCTTCGCTTTACTTACAGATTTACTGAGAGTCACCACGATGACACCAAGTATAATTGGTATGAACAACACAGTAACAGTAGTACGGGGAACAAAGGAGGGCATGACTGCGGCCCACTGTGGAAGGTCAGGCTGCTATTCAGGAAAGCTTTGTAGGAGAGGTAACACCAGCTACATTATGAAGGCTGCTTGGGAAATGAAAAGGAGGGCGTAGAACTAGAGCTGGGGAAGGAACACCCAGCCAGAAGGAATCGTATAAGCAAAGGCATGGAGGAGTGAACCCTTACCATGTGCTGAGGAAATGACTAGGAGTCTGGTGTAGCTCAAACAGGGTACTGGTTTAGGGGTGTGGTGGGAGGCAATACTGGAATTGCAGCACAGGGTCCAGATTGTGTACTATTGCAAATTCCATGCTAAAGATTTTTGTGCTTAATTCTGTAGGCAACAACTGTTGTTTTTATGTTTTTAAGTAAGGAAGTTATATAATCAAATCTGTGTGTTAGAAAGGATACCTGGCACATAAGGGGTGTAGAAAACTGCTGAATGGACGAGCAGAGAAAGGGGAGCCCGAGGGACAGAAAACAAGTTAAGTGATATTGTCACCATCACAATGAAGGGAGCCAGAATGATAGAGGTGGGGACAACAAGATGATTTAGAGAAAAACTTACTTGGCAACCAATTAAATGTGGAGGAATGGAGGAGATGGGAAAATCAAACGCAATTCTGATGGTCTCTTCTGAGTGGCTGGGTATTTGGTTAAGTCATAAACAGAAATACAGGAAGGAGAGGGTATTTGAGGGAGATAGGAAATGGGGAGATAAATTGAGAAACAATAAATGGCCAACACATTATTGAATTTTTACCATGGGCCAGATACTATTTTCAGTGCTTTATAAGTATTAACTCATTTAACTCTCATAAAGGGTAGTATTTTAATAATATCCCCATTTTACAGATGAGATCACATAAGTTTAGAATCCAACAACTCTTGAGTGCAAGTCCCAGCTCTACAGCTTTTAACTGTTTGATCCTGGATAAATTACTTAATCAATCTAACCTCAGATGTATAAAAGCAGAAAATGGTATCTACCATATGGAATTATTATGAAGATTAGCAGTAATACATCTCAAGCAACTAGCATAGTGTCTGGAAGCTTATATATCTTAACGAATGCAAGAAATTATTACTAGCTATGAGATATCCTGGCGCTATGATCAGAAAGGAGCTTGGAATTTCTGTTTAAGTTATAGAGGGGAAAGCAGAAATTTCAAACATGAGTGTATTGATTTGATTGGGTCCCTGGATATAAATGCCATTTCCTGGTTTGGAGATGGGTGGTAGTATACCAAGAGATGAGATTCAAGGATGGAATTCTGGGAGAATACCAATGATAAAGGAGCAAAAAGAATAAGAGATTCTTCTAAAGGAAATGTAGATGAGGTAATATAAGAGGAGGAGAGACATAAAGAGAAGAGCTCCTGAAGCCCAAGTGGAAAAGTGGGAGGAGGTTAATGTCAACAATTGCAAAAGCTTCTGGGAAGTCATACTAGAAAGTCTGAAAAGAGATGATTTGATCCGGCAGATGGAAAGGAGGTTGCTGTTGGCTGAAGTGAGAATCATCACAATGAAGTAATGGCAACACAAAACGGAATGCAGTGTATGGAGGAGGTGCAAATGAAGAAATGGAAACAGAAGACACAGGCCATTCCTCCTTAAATAGTGAGTCTCCATTTTACTTTAAAATGATTTAGTTCAGGAAGCACTTTGGGAATGGTGCAGTAAGTACCTCCAAAAATCTGTTCCTCCAAGAAGAAATAAGACCAATGGCAAAAATTATCAAAACTACCTATTTTTTTTTTCAAAGCACTGGAAGTTTTTCTTTCTTTTTTTTTTTTCAGACTCTTAATTATAGAGAACAAACTGACGGTTACCACTTGGTAACCAAGTGGGTCGGGGATAGGGGAAATAGGTGATGGGGATTAAAGAGTATACTTATAACCACACCAAGTAATGTATATAATTGTTTAATCCCTATATTGTACTCTGAAACTAAGAGAACACTGTATGTTAAGTATAGTTGAATTACATTAAAACCTTAATAAAAAATACAAAAAATAAATTGCTCTATTCCCACCCTTTTTTGCCAGCTCCATGGTTGCCTTGAAACACCCAATAGTCTCACAACCATACTAGCTGTGAAAACAAGAAAACAAGCAGCCTATTAGTCACTGGAAGAGAACCATGGGTTTGAAGCTCCTTGAAAAGTGTCATACTCAGAGAAATGTCACATTTGATCCATCTTGCAAATCCCTGGAAAAAGCCCATTCTTAGGGCTTGTCATTATTTGACCTGATTCTGTGTGAACAGCTCTATCTTATGGGGATTCAAAATCATCAGTCAAAAATCATCAGCTGTAACTGTTTAATACCACAGCTGCCTGAGGGGACAACACCGGTTGGGCAAAGAAGGAGTGGATTAAAAATCTTAAAATGAAAAATTGGGCAATGAGACATCCATAGGGGAATTTGAAAGGCTCCAACATATTCTTGGAAATATAGAAGGCTATGAACGTGTGCCATGCTGTGCACATGCTCAGGAAAAACCTAAGAAGGTGCTAATCTCTCGCCTTTGGCTAATCTTGAAACTCTATGCAAGTAGGAAATGAAGGCTAAGGTGGAGTTATAAGCTGCCTGCTATCGCCCTCACCCCGCAAGGACGACAAGACGCCCTGGTTTGGATGCATCTTCTCTCTCTCCTCTCTCTCTCTTTCTCTTTCTCTTTATTTCCGCAAGTCTACACACTTAAATACGCTTACATGACCAATCAGCGAGCAGGGTACAGGAGGGAGCGAATCAGGCTGTGCACCTAAACGAACAACTTCACTAGCAACCAATGCTGTTTACTTCCTCTTTGGGCGTTCCGCTTAGTCTCACGAGGCAATCCTAACCTGGCAACTAGCCAGGCGCCATCTTAAAAGCGGCGGAGGCCGCTCTGGCCAGGGGCCTGCCTCCGACAGCCTGCCAGAGCACTGAAGGTATGCCTCAACACACACAAAGGCAAGAAGACATATTGATTTGAGACATTTAAGGAAATTTCTACCCAATCATTAGGGGACCACTAAGCTAACCAAGCAAAAAATTCAGGAGGTACACATGACAAAATTTAGACAATTAGTCCAGGAAAGTCATTAAACAACCACCAAAAACAACAAATAGCAACAACATCAAGCTCTAGGGAGGGGAAAGAAATCTCATTTCCAGAATTGACACATTATATTATTTGAACTGTTAATTTTTTAACAAAAAATGATGAGACAAACTGTGGTAGTTCAGAGTAGGGTGAGAAAGACTGCAAGAGGGCATCCTGGACTGGGGTGTTGGGTCCTAAATGGGGTGAGGAGAACATGAGGAGAAAGTGGAGAGGGAGGTGGTGGTAGCAGTGAGACACTGGTTATCGACAGGAAAACCAGTCAAATAAGTAAATACATAAAGAGAATGGGAATCAGGTTTCTCACTGTAGGAGAAGAGAGCTACAAATATGGAAAGGGAAAAAGTAGAACACACACCCTAATGAATCCTGGGTAATGTTATCTGAGAAGGTTGTGTGACAGTGACACCTCAACACTAAGAGGAATATCTAGCACCTGGATCTTGGTTTGTCAATACCATTTTCCACTAAAAGGAACCAGAGTTCCTTCAAGAAATGGATTATTCCAGGACTGGAGAAAGGAAAGATGAACCTGGAACATCTTTTCGTTTTAAAAAGTAAGGAAATGCCCCCAAAATGATGGGGGCAATCAAAAGGACACAGAAGTGAGATTAAAAGAGCTCCCTCCAGCTGAATCTGGGACAATCTGAGCATCAAAATGAATGTTATGAACGGATCATAGACCAATGGACAAAACAGGAAATCCTGAGTCCATCCTGATGTTAATTAATTAATTGAATGTTTGACATGGGATGAAGTTTTTACATAAATTCAAAGTATTTTTGAATACCAAAATACTGAAGTATTTCTGAATACAAAATACCAATAACGAATGGGAAAGGTAATTTTACACCATCACCGTCCTGCGTTATTTCTGCCTAAGGATGCGCGGCCTGTATCTAATCAAGAGAAAACACAAGATAAACCCAAACAGAGGGACATCTACAAAATAACTGGCCTGTGTTCTCCCAAAGTACCAAAGCTGTGTGAAAGTCACAGGAAGATTAGGAAAGGATTTTAGATTTAAGGAGACTAAAAAGATGAGAAAACCAAATGCAATGTGTGGTTCTTAAATTGATCCTTTTGCAAAACAGACATTATTGGGAAACTGGAATGGTGTCTGAAAGGATTAGGTAATAACAATACAAACACGTTAATTTTCTGATTTCCTCTGCTTTTCCCTGAAGTTTTATTGGGGAATAATTATTGACATACCTCCTTGCATAAGTTCAAGATGTAGAGCACGATAGTTCAATTTACATATATTATGAAATGATTACCAAGTAAATGTAGTTAAAATCCATCAATTCATGTGGATACAAAAGAAAAGAAAGAAAAACAAATTCCATTGTGAAGAGAACATTTAGGATTTACTCTCTTAACAACTTTGCCATACATAACACAGCTGTGTTAGCTGTAGTCATCATGCTGCCATGACACACCTAGTGCTTCCGTATCTTGTGTCTGGAAGCTTCTACCTTTTGTCTGCATTCCTCCAACTTCCCCTCCCCTCAACTCCCACCTCTGCTTACAAGTCTGATTTATTTTTTTTCTATGAGTTTGGTAGTCTTTGTTTTTAGATTCCACATATAAGTGGAAGCAAACATTATTTGTCTGTCTTTGTCTGACTTATTTCACCCAGTGTAATGTCTTCAAGGCCCCTCCATGTTGTCACAGATGGTAGGATTTCCTCATTTTTATGGCTGAAGAATATTCCATTGTGTGTGTATGTGTGTGTGTGTGTGTGTGTGTGTGTGTGTGTGTATATATATATATATATATATATATATATATATCTCACAACTTCTTTATTCCTCCATCCATTGAGGGACATTAATGTTGTTTTCATGTCTTGGCTACTGCAAATAATGCTGCTGTGAAACTGGGAGAGCAGATACCTTCCTGAGCTAGTGTTTTTGTTTCCTTTGGATATATTCCCAGAAGTGGAATTGCTAGACCATATGGTGGTTCTATTTTTAATTTTTTTATGAACTTCCATACTCTTTCCATAGTGGCTGTCCCAATTTGCATTCTCACCAACAGTGTACAAGGGTTCCCATTTCTCCACATCCACACCAACATTTATTATCTTTGTCTTTTTGATGATGACCCTTCTAACAGGCATGAGGTGATATCTCACTGTGGCTTTAATTTGCATTTCCCTAATGATTGCTGATGTTGAACAGGCTTCTCACGTGCCTCTTGGCCATTCGTCTATCTTTGAGAAGACGTTTATTCAGGTCCTTTGCACATTTTTAAATTGGATTATTATTTCTTGTTTGCTATTGAGTTGTAGGAATTATGTTGGATATATATTTGGGATATTAACACCTTTGCAGATATATGGTCTGAAAATAAATTTTCCCATTCTGTAGGTTGTCTTTTCACTTTGTTGATGATTTCTTCCGTTGTGTAGAGGCTTATTAGTTTGGTGTAGTCCCACTTACTTGTTTTTGCTTTTATTGCTTGTGTTGATCTTCTCGGATTGTGTTAGTTATGTTGAGGTTATGTAGAATGTCCTTATTGGTAGAAATTAACACACTCAAGTATTTGGGTGATGGGTATCATGTCATACTTTCAAACTGTTCAGGAAAAAAAAGCTTTTGTAATGTGCTTCTACTTTTCTATAAGCTTAAAATTGTTTCAAAAAGAAAAGAATCTGACTCTTAGGGGTCTACTTAACATAAGAATAGTAAGATTGTGGGGCGCCTGGGTGGCTCAGTGGGTTAAGCCGCTGTCTTCGGCTCAGGTCATGATCTCAGGGTCCTGGGATCGAGTCCCACATCGAGCTCTCTGCTCAGCAGGGAGCCTGTTTCCTCCTCTCTCTCTGCCTGCCTCTCTGCTTACTTGTGATCTCTCTCTGTCAAATAAATAAATAAAATCTTTAAAAAAAAAAAAAAAAGAATAGTAAGATTGTTACACTAACAATCTTTGTTATCTATTTTTGTGTGTGTGTTTGCTGCTGTGTACTTGTATAACATCAAATCATTGCTGATGGCCTAGCATTTATGCCCCAAATCATTCGGGAGCTAAACCTTCTGCTCCTGGATTTACCTCTTTCAACTTTTGTGGCTCAGTTTTAAGTTCAATATGGTGTATGTAAATCTCCACAGTTACTGTGTCTATTATTTTTATAAGACTTTTAAATTCATTGAAATGCAACTAATTTTTAGCTTTCCATTGTTCCTGGGAATTCAAGATTCAGGGACATAGGATATTCTGAAATTAAAATAGAAGATTATAAAAAACTGCATACAAGGATTTTCCTTTTCTATTAGTACAGTATAATTATTTCTGTGATACATTATTTTTGTTAATTTTTTTCAAGCTTTTATTTAAATTCCAGTTGGTTGACAATATATAGTATAATACTACCTTCAGTTGTAATACATTATTTTTATAGAAAATATGGCACATTTGCATGAAATGATTCTCTTATGAATCATTCATCAAGCTATTATAAACTATAAACAACACTCCCCCCATACATTTTACTCACTAGCTCTCTTGTCCTTAAAACTTTCTTAGAATTATTCCCAGCTATTAATATGTGTTTGTAAATAAAAGCACTCAGACAAACCAGACTGTGATCTGCTCCTTTACACCTGCTGGTGGTGGGAGGGAAGAAGAAGCTGCAGGAGGGGTGCCTGGGCGGCTCAGTTAATGGGTTAAGCGTTGGCCTTAGGCTCAGGTGGTGATCGGCCGGGAATCCTGGGATTCAGTCCCAGGCTGGGACTCCCTTGCTCTATGGGAAGTCGCCTTTCCCTCTCCCTCTACTCCCTGCTCCTGGTTCTCTCTCTTGTTCTCTTGCATGCTCTATTTCAAATAAACAAAAAATAATCCTTAAAAAAATAAAGGGGGGGGGGCTGCAGAAGCAGGCAAGTGGGAAAGAGTAAGAGGGAAGGAACCTTCAGCAGAACTCAGCTTTGGTCTCCTTCCTCCCTCCCGTCACAGACAAGCTGAGAGTCCCGGTGAGTCAGGCCAGGTAATGAGTACTAGGGATCCTGTGATGAAAGAGACATTCTGGGCTCTTTAAGGAGCGCTGAGTTCAGAGGGGGAGAGACTGCTGCACTAGACATTTAAGCAGACGCTGATAGTTTCTACAAAAGAAGTCAAATGCAATGTGCTATCAGAGGGGAAAAAAAATGCTACCTAACAGGAATAAGGAAGGAGTCTTTCCAGAAAAGGTGAGGTTTAAAGCCTTGGCTGCAGTTTGTCAGGAGAGGAGGAGGAGGGAGGGAATTACAAGCAAAAGGAAAAGTTGGAGCAGGAGGCTGAGGGTCTGAAAGCCTGACTTGCTCAGAGCTCAGAGGGACGGGTGAGCGCACAATGGAGTGCTGTGTGGGTGTCTGGGAGGAGGGAGGCGCTGAGTACAGACCAGAAAGGCCCAAGTGGGCAAACCATTTTAAAAAAGAAAACAGATGAAAAACAAACAGCAGCAGCACACACCCTTGTGTGCTGTGCTAAGGAATTTGGACTTCATTCTGAAGGCTATGGAGTGTCAGCGGAGGGTTGCTGGAGAACGACTGGGTCAGCTCCTGCCCAGTGCAGGGATCTGTGGTTCTAGGGAGTGGGAGGGAGTGTCCCCGACCCCCAGGGCACTGTGAGAACGGCTGGCTCCCTCCCTTCATCTAGCTCCCTGCTCAAGGGATGCCTCCTACTCCTCAGCCCACCCCCACAAAAACAGCATGACTGGCATTTTCTATTCCTTATCTGGCTTTAGTTTCCTTCATGATGCTTCCCCAATACTTGACTTTCCTGTTTGCTGTCTGCCCATTATTGCTGTCTCCTCACCACCTCGTCGGGTGCCGGGCATACAGTAAGGGCACCTATCTTCTCAAATGAACAAAGGGTAAAGCAAACTGTCCAAAGAACTTGGGAACCCATAAAGCTCAGATGCTAGGAAGGGAAATTTGTAGTGACCAAGAGGCTCTGAGCATTCAGGAAAATGGATGGTAAGGCAAGAAGCTCTAAGAGATTCTTCAGAACGACAGACTTCCAGAGGAGATGGCAAATCCTCTCTCCTTTGATCTTTTTCTTTCGCTTTTCCCCAGGGCTGGCCCTTTGTAATGGGAAATCAGGTCTTAGTATTCTAATTTAGGGATGTTGGAACCTAGATAAGGATCTCAATGGGGAAAGAGAATGAAGGAGGATCAGTTATGATACAGGGGTGAATTCATCAACAAGGTTCTTAGATTAGTATCTATCTTGGGAGGTAGTTTCCTGAGCCTCCACAGCTGCACATCTGTTGGAGGAGGCAGAGTCCGGAAACTTCTTAAAATACTGGCTGATGGCTCAGGTCCCTAACTTTCTCGAGCCACACAGCTAAAAATCGAAGGAAACAGACAAATCTCAACTATCTGAAAACTAATGGACTTGTTTCTAGATCTTTCGAATTTGAGAACCAACCAATTTGTTCCAATTTCAGGCAACCAAAACCTGAGATTATGGATATGCAAGGAAAATACAGTCGTGGTTCTATTGCCTGGCATATGGGAGATTATGAGAACACCAATGAGAGAAATTCAAGAAGATCTGTCCTTGTCAGGCAGAGCACAACAGCATTGCCAAGAGCTTCCAGATCACCTAAGTTGCCCAAGGTGCCAAGAAAGGAGGAGGTACCATCATTTGCTTTTCTGAATCATCACAGAAAATGTTGAATTATTTTAAGATGAATTAGAGAAAGATAGTTAGTAGTACTACTACTAATAACCAGTTTTATAACTCCTTGTAACCTACCAGAACATTTTGGAATTAATATTGGATTTCCACAGTAACGTCTGTACTTTGGGTAGGCGGGTATTATTCCCACTTTATAGGTGAAAAAAACAAGAGGTTGTAGAGTTCAGTCCTTACAACTACTTCTTTGTCATATGAGTGAACCTGAAGAGAATGGCCATCTCCTTGATTTGCAAAAGCTGAGAAAGATCTCAGTGTGTAAAATGGAGGTAAATCTATAGCCATGTCAAAACTCTTGCTGGTTAGCAAGGTAAGACTGGTTAGCAGAGTAAGTGTATAGTTGTTCAAGTGTTTCCCACTGCTATCTATGAAATCTTAATTAAGCAGGTTGCATAATTTCCCTGGGTGGCTTTTTAATTTTTTAAATTTTTAATTTTTTTAAAAAGTGCATTTGATTTTCCACTCCATACTTTTAATGAGGGTTTTTTTTTTTTTTTAAGATAATTTATTTATTTGAGAGAAGAAGAAATCACAAGTGGGGAGGGAAGGGCAGAAGCAGACTCTTGGCTCAGCAGGAAGCCGGATGCAGGGCTTTGGGTTTGATTCTAGGACCTTGGATCGAAACCTGAGCCTAAGGCAAGATGCTTAACCAAATGAGCCACACAGATGCCCCCCGTTATAGGGTTTTTTATAAGTAAAACGAATAGTATTTGCACTAAATATCTGATAAAGTGATCATGAGAGTCAAGGAAAGAATGAATAAATATATGTGAATCAGCAACAATTAGCATAACCCCACAACAAAATGCACTTTGTAGTCATTCTATATGGAGTTGTATGAAACTTAGTATGAAACTAAGTTTCATGATAGAAAGGGAAAGGGATAGCTTGGAATAATTCAGACCTTCTTAATTCCTACATGAGAGCGTCTCCTTGCTCCATCCAAGAATCTTGCCAACTCCCTAGAATACTGTTTGCCCTCTGTCACTAGAGATCTGATTCATTAGCAATTAATTATATCTATTTGAAACATTCTGTGAGGGAGCCATGGAAGTCCTCCTTGGTAGGTCCTGACCCCAGAGACACTTTGTATTAAAAAAGGGGGGGGGGGCAGTTCAGCGGCTAACATTCCTCTGTGGTCTGATTTTGGGCTGGGTCCAAATGAAATGATTTATTGCAATGGGTGTGCAGGAGGCTTGGGCTAGTTACTCTCCATCACTGTACTAATTTTGTGTAAAGCTATCATAAATTCAAAAATCCCAAAGGCCTCCTTCTATCATTCACTAAATCCAATTGAGATATTTTTGTGCATTAAAAAAAAAATCTGTAAGAGGACTTTCATTTCGGAATGATCTCAAATTTATAGAAGAGTTGCAAGAACAGTACAAAGTGAACTTTGAAGAGTCCATTGTTTATTTGCTTTAATGCTTTCTTTCTAAATGTGTATGTGTGCATATATACACATAAACACACGCACATATTTGTTTTTCCAAATCATTTAAGGTTTAGTTGCAGACATGATTCTTCTTTAACCCTAAACATTTCAGAGTGTATTCCTTTTTTTTTTTCAGAGTGTATTCCTAAGAACAAAGATGTTCTCTTATATAACTGCAGTACAATAAGATCCACAGTTTAACACTGAAACAGTATTATTATCTATAGTTCATAATCAAATTTTAGTAATTGACCCAATAATGTCCTTTGTATTTTCTTCTCATCCAGGAGCCAATCTAGATTTTATACATTACGTCTTCATGTCTCTTCAGTCTCCTTCAATTTAGAACAGTTCCTCAGTCTGGGTCTTTTGTAACACTGACATCTTTAAACAGACCAGTTCTGTAGAATATCTCTTAATTTGGGTTTATCTGATGTTTTTCTCCCAAGTAGGTTCAGGTTATATGTTTTTGGCAGGAATCTCAGCTAAGTCACATCATGTCATTCTCAATGCGTCACATCAAAGAGGCACCTGATGTCAGTTTAACTCATTGTTGGGAAGCTTAATTGAGCACCTGGTCACATCTTTTCCCTTCCAGAGAGCGACAAAATACTATTTTACCCCCAAATAATCTTCTCTTTTTATAAATTAGGCTTTCTTCTAAATTTCTAGATACATGTTAGAAGCTTGTTCCCTAAGTCCATTTCTTGGACCAGCCCACAGGATTTTTGTGAATGATACTTCAATATGTACTCAAGCCTGCCCCTCTCTAATAGAAGTCCTCTTCAGGAAAAATAACGTGAAGCAAGTGTTCTTATATGTTCCAAAGCAAAGAAGGAATACAATGTGTGTAAAGCCTCCAACATACTGCTTTACCCTGGCCCGCAACGAGTGGCTGCCATGACTATAACACTGTACATAGTGGGGATGTCAGCACATTTTCCTCTTACGCTGAAGGAATCCAAGCCACGCATGGGCAGCAGCCTCAATAGAGAAGATTAAATAACTGTCAATGGTATTGGGGGCTTGATGTTAATCCTTCTTCTCATGAAGGTAGATGGTTGAAAATGGGGATATTTCATATTCACATTCTTGAGTTTGTACCTTTACTTATAACTCTAAGTTTGGAGCCTAATTACAATGTTTCTAAAAGTGCAATTTATGATATTTAACAGTATATATCATTCATGTATTCATTTATCCAAAACGAAATGCTCTCAAAATTGGGCACATTTCTAAACTGCTTCTACTATATTTCCCCAGTTTTTTATTTTTTTAATTTCAAGTTCTATCTGATAGTATATGTTACTTTCCCTTCTTGACTTTTGGTTCAATTTTTTCCTCACATAAATAATAGCTACTTATGTGTTGTCAAATGTATGTTACATACACTTTTAACACCATCTACTCCTATCTCATTTCTTGGCTTGCAGATGTTCTCACTGCCTGCTTGTCATTTCAATACGGGGACACAATCTCAGTGATGGGTACTTCCTCTCCCTCATCCATTCACTCACATCGAATCCAAAGGCAATAATTCTCAAATTTAAAAATGCATATCAATCGCTTAGGAGTCGAATGAAGGCACAGATCCTGAATCAGTTGGGCTGGGAATCTGCATTTCCATGGAACTCCCAGGAAAAGCAGCTGTTGTTAGTCCAGACCCTGAGTGGCAAGGTGCTTGAGAATTTGATACTGAATTGCAGTTTGAGCTATGAACAGGAGGAGCTTGGACCAAAGGGGAGGGGGAGATAAGGAAGGACGGACAGCTGGGCAAAGGTAACACTAATGTAGTGTCTTTGGTTTAATCCCGCTGAATAATATCATGCAAAGAACAGTATCTGGTGAGGAGGCTGGGAAAGAGGAACCAGCTGGGGCATTTGAGCGTCCAGTGCCAAGGAACTTGGATTTTACAGGGCTGGCTTTCAAACAGAAGTTGATAGTGTTAAGCTTTCATTCTGGAGGGGTTCAGACATCAGCCTGGAAGATTGATCAGACCTGTTTGATATGACAGGGAGACGAGTTTTGAGGCATTTTGGTAACTCGGTTGAGAAATGAGGAATTAAAAGAAGGCAAGAGAAAGGAGAAAAGATGACTCATTTGAGACGCAGAGAAAGTAGACTCAACAGCTCTTTCTCTGGGAACAGAAGTAGAGGCCAAACTGCACTGCAGAGTTTTTGAGCCATCGGGGCGGTGAGGGGAGGGGAGGCAGGGGGCAGCAAGTAGAAAATGAGTAGGAAGCAAAGAAGTGAGGGCCCAATAACCTCTCTAGAAAACACAGTTGTCGAAGGGAAGAGAGATTTGGAATCACGATGAGGCAGGGAGACACAGGGCAAAACATGGAAGAATTTCTGTCTATACTTAGAATAGAAAAGTCTGTAGATAGAGCACTTACAGATGAGAAAAAGGAACAACAACCGATGTCTTGAGGTCGCCAGAAAGCAGAGGAAGATGTACAGCTCTTGGAATTAACATACAATGGCAGGGACTAATCTTTTACAGGAAGGGGGCATTTTTCTCCCACTCTGAAGGAGTGTCATCTCCTTTCTTGCCATCCCAGAGGGTTATTTCTCACTCATGCTTTTCCTGTTCTCCCACATCTCCTTTGCCCCACATATCCAGAGACTATTGTGACTTGCCTGTCAGCCAGTCAGACAGGAATCGGTGCCATGTTAGAGATCTTTGCTTCGAAGTCTACTACTTACAGTCGGGTATGACAATATTCTGACTACCCAACTCCTTTTGGGGGGACATCCTATACATCATCTGACTGCAGCTGAAGTACCGGTTATCAGTCAAGGTCCTCCCAAGAAATAGAACCAAAAAGATGGACAGACAGACAGACTGATTGATTTTAAGGACTCACGATTTTGGAGTCTCTCAGATGCAAAATCTTCAGGGTAGGCCAACAGGCTGGAGAGTGACGTTGCAGCTCAAGCCCAAAGGCAGTCCACAGGTAGAATTCCCTCTTCCTTAGCG
This sequence comes from Mustela lutreola, assembly GCF_030435805.1. Taxonomy (NCBI): domain Eukaryota; kingdom Metazoa; phylum Chordata; class Mammalia; order Carnivora; family Mustelidae; genus Mustela; species Mustela lutreola. The sequence goes on along the minus strand of NC_081290.1, from coordinate 129,321,858 downwards.
ACATCAACCCCTTAAATCCTTCAAGTGTCTGGGTGAGGCCCACCCACATAATGGTGGGTAATCTGCTTTACTCCAAATCTACTCAGTTAAATGTGAATATCGCGGATCCCCACGGCGGCCCTCAGGGGACAAAGGCCGGCGGGGGCTCTGGAGGCGGACGACCCCACCACCACCCCCATCGCCCCCAGTTTCCTGGCCCAAGGCAGGAGAGCTGGGGTTGTGGGGCGGGACGCAGTCTGCCATAGGGAGCTGCAGGATGAGAGCAGTCCTCAGGTTTCAAGAAAACCTTGGGGCCAGAGTTGCACATCGGCCACCAGAGCATTCCTCGCAGGCCCCCAGGCAGAGCGCGACCTGGGGACCTGGAGCAAACTAGGGCGGGGGCGGGAACGCCTGACTGTGCATGGGTCTCTGCGCGATCCACCTGCCTTCCCGCCTTGCGTCACGGAGCCCCTCCCCCTCTCCCTGGCTTCTCTATTTCTTTCCTCGGTTGGTTCTGCGCCAGGCCTGAGGTTAGCCGTGAGGACTGTGAGCCTGGCCCCGCGCTGGCCCTCAGCCTACTGGACTCCTCAGGTCTGTGCCCCCTGCGGGGAGAGAACCCTGCCCGCACAGCAGGCGAGCCAGAGGCATGGCGCTGCAGGCTTCGCGGTATCCATTTGGATCCTCAGGACGCTAGAGCAGCTTGAAGCTATTATAACCCTGACTTCACAGCTGTGATAACCGAGACCAGAGAGGCTGAGAAATTCTTCCAGTGTGTCCCACAGCTAATAGGCAGCCCATCTGCGACCTTCACCCTGTCCAAAGACACCACCTGTGCCTGGCGCACAAGCCTTGCTAACTGATGGGAGTCTACCAGAACGGAGCCTTAAGAACAGGAGTAGACCTTGGAGGGGAGAAGGGTTGCTGGTCGGACACAGGGGTCTGCAGGAGAGAGGCCTGTAACTCGATGGTTTTGCTGAAGGCAGATAATATATGGGCCCGGCCTGACCCTGCTGTGGCTCTTGGCTGTGTGACTCTCCCGGGCTTTCCCTCCCTCCTGTGGGGCAGGGGATGATTGCTCTTTTCACTTGTTCTTGGGGGGAAGCACAGTGTTTAGCAGGACTCTAAAGTGACTTTCCTGACGGGTTAGCTCTGAAGCCCTCTGTGGCTATCAATGCCCAGCAGGAGTCGGTCCTCAAGTAGCAAACACTCTGGAGAAACAGCATTTTTGTCAATCACTTCCCTGAACCTTCATCTCGCTGAAAACCAGGTCCTGATTAAACCTAACATGGCCTGGGGTGGGGGTGGGGGAATGCCTGGGGGCTCAGTAGGTTAAGTGTCTGCCTTCAGTTCAGGTCTTGATCTCCGGGTCCTGGGATGGAACCCCTTGTTAGGCTCCCTGCTCAGCTGGGAGTCTGCTGCTTCCTGTCCCTCTGCTACTCCCACTGCTTGTGCTCTCTCCTTTCTCTGTCAAACAAAATCTTTAGGAAAAATAAAAAAAAAACAACCTAACATGGGGCCCATTTTGAGCAACCTCCTTTCCCACTCCCCCCGGAGGTGCCCCTCTGTCTTCCAACCTGGTTTTGAGTTCCTCTGTAGCTGCCACAGGCACTGATGTTATTATAGGTGCTTTGTCTGTAACCCTACACCCCCCCCCACCCCCTCAGCTACCAGGAAGACCCCACTTGGGACTGCTTTTTCCACCTCTGTCCTGTGCATTTCAACCAGTGCCTAGCATCTAAATATTTGTTGAATGCTAAGGGAGCGGATAAGGATTAAAGGAGGTGATGTATCAATCAAGCTTAAAAAGTTAAAAAAATATATTAATCACATCTAAAAAATATCCTCACAGCAACTTCCACATTCATGTTCGATCCGAATATCTGGGTACCGTGCCCTGACCAAGTTGGCATGTAAACTGAAATATCACGGTACCTATCTCATTCAAGTGTGAGTTTAATCCTCATGTATGAAGCTCCTGACAAAACTGTCCCTGCACCACAGAACCAAAAAGCAATGTGGTGTGTGTGTGTGTTTAAGTTCTTTACTAATGCAATACTTTTAAAGTTGCTTGAGGGAATATGGAAAACACTTTTGAAATTTTCATTTAATCCAAAAGGAGTTGGAAATACCGAAGGTTACTTCTTCCTATAGTCTTTGAGATGACATAATTCAGTATGGCATTATATATGTTTCAAAAGTTCTACTTAAAAGCATTTTTTTTCCTGAGACTATATATATGGATGATCTCATCCTTTACATAGCAAATATTATATAATGTCCTTACTTTCCTAAAATAAAATTCATAAGTAATATAACCTCCTTACACACATAATTTATAATAAATCAACATAATGCTCTAGATGTACTATTTAAAAAATAACATTAAAATATATTTTAATAAGGAGACATTGAAACACTAGCTTAGAATAGAAAATATAATGAAGCAGGCAGAGGCTTGCATCTATATGTAGTCTCCACGAATGCTACAAGCAAAGATGGATATACAAATGACTCAAATTCATTAATACAGTAGCTGTTGTTAATGTCGTTTTCCAAGTTTATGTTAATTCTTGTAAAAACCCTGAATCTTATTACAAAGTAAAACCTTCCCTCAATTTATACAACGGTGGCATTCCTGGAAAATTCAGCATATATCAAAATCATGTGAAAAACACATTTGGCTTTTATGTAAAGCAGAATTAAATTCTTAGCTTAGATAATTATATACAGCTTTTTCACCCACATGAATGCCCAGCAGAACATTTAAAAGTCATGCAGGAGGGGGGACAATTCCTCACTCTGTGGGGGTGTCCCATACATTCCAAGACATTTCTCTTACCATCCTCAGCCCCCATCCTCTATGTGCCAGTGACTCTCACCCACCCTTATGCTAACCAAGAATGTCCCTATACTTCCAAGACAACCCTGCTGAAAATCACTGACATATATAACTACTCATTTCAGCATGAATTAATGGAAATGAGACCTCTTAAGTTTTTAAGAGCTAAGATTAAATGAAACAAGTCACATGCAGTACTGAGAAGATCTTCAAGATAAATTCAAAAGGTTTATTGCACCAAATGCCACAGAAAAATGGATCAAAATAATACAAGAACAAATTTTAAGAAAAAATTTCTATACATTGACATTGATATTTACCTGATCAAAAATATAAAGTCCTATCAATTTGTCTTCTGGAGCGTCAATAATAACAAATCCCAGAATTTTCTCTTTTTAAACACCACTTAAATTTAAACATATTGCAATCTTGCTCCGAAGATATATGGTCACCAAAATTTTGACATTTAAAAATTAACACTCAGAGGGGGCTGCTTGATTTAGGTAAATATTATATTAAAATATCCCTTCCCCCACAGCACAATAAAAAACAAATGGTTCACATTTACCAAGAGAAGCTAAAGAATTTTTCAATTTAATGGTGAAAGTATGCATCAACAAAATACTTTCAAAAGTACATATTAGTGGGAAAATCCAGACATTTAAAAGAATTTTAGGGTCACTTTATATTCTTTATTTTTATGTACAACCAACTCTAATGAATAACCTAAAAAGCTACAGACTAAATTTTTTATAAAATCTCAGGACCTAATTATAAGAGCCTAAACAACAGTTTAGTATCACTTAGCAAGCGGGGACTTTCCTCCCTCCAAAAAAGTTACTTTTGAAAAATATGGTAAGTTTAAAAAGTTGTGATGTGTAAACGGCAGTTCCATGGGATGTGAAAAGATTATAGTTACTTTTATTAAAAAACAGCACACTTCAGAAAAATGGATTGAAGCCTGTACAAAAAGCTATTTAACACTGATAAAAATAAAATACTTTGGAATTATGCACAAGTATGGAAGCTACATTTTAAATTTTCATTGTCATGTTTAAACATACACAATTATCTTTACATTCATATCACTCGTCAATCTATTAAAAATAAAACTGCAACATGCTAGAAAGAGGTCCATCACAGTAACATTTACACACTTCTGCTCTGTCATGCCTCACTAGCTTGCTTAAAAAAGCAAGATGCTACAAAAGTTACACTCAACAGGTAAGACTTAAAAGTTGAAGAAACCCTAAAGGTGGAATCCTGTCAACTGAGGTAGTTTTCTCTTTTCGTTTTGTTTTGTTTTCATTTTAATTTTCTTCTTGAGGTGGGCACTGGGAGAAGGCGGGATCCCTTTCTTGCCTCTTGGGATACGACAGAATGAAGCCACCGGGTGGTGTGTGTGGGTGTATTTGAACGCAATTCCATGAGATTTTTTTTTTTTCTTTTCCACTTTCAGGAAGAGGTTGAATTTTAAGACAAAACTTGAGTGTTATTTAAAAGAGGATTATAAAAGAGCAGCAACATTCCTGGTCTGTTTTTGTAGGCAACAGATGTGAGGATTAGGTTCTGACTAGAATCCTGAGTGTCACTGAGACAACCCCCACATGTGACCCACCTGTAGTTTTCCAATAGATGTTTTCCGAGAGAGAGTTTTAGAACAGTAGATTAAGAGGCAAATTAAATTTTCTCAGGCTTTGAGAGGACTGGGCTAAATTTTTATGTGTGGAGTTTAGAATTAGCCATTGAAACCCAATTTCCCCTACATGGGTCTAATTTTTAACATGCCGCTATGCGTACACATTTTGAATGAAGCTAGTTTTGTTTCTAGTTATTTTCTATGAATCCCTGGAAAATGGTGAATGAGGGAAAGTGCTCAAAACATGTAAACAAGGAAAGGGGAAAGAGAGATGAGGGGAATGGTCTACACCGGTACAGATGGGAATGCTGTAACATCAGCTATCATAATTTATTCACACATAATGAGAAACAAATGATGAGTGAGCCGAGCCAGAGGTGAGGTTCATTCTCTGTGTCCCACACCAGCAAGCAGTGATGTCACGGAGCTGGAGACTTAAAAACACCAAACTCAGATGTTAGAGGAAATAAGATAAACATAAAAAGGACGGAAAACTTCAATCCTATAAAAGAAAGACGTAAAATAAAAAGAAAAGATCTTAAGAGCCTTAATGCACCCACCTCCAGTTCACATCATAGAGAGAGAGAGAGAAGGGAAGGCAGCAGTTCTGACCTTTTCCTTAAGAATTATTACACCTATTTTTCTCCATTGGTACTGCTGCTATACTCTTTCAAACAATTAACTTGCATTTGTAAAAGAATAGACATTTATGGAACTTGGGTGTTCAGAATCTGAATTTTACCAAATAAAAAATCTGAAGTCATTCTAACCCCTAAAAGGGACGTTACTTCATAATCTTAGGTACAAAAGGGTACACGAGAAGGACCGGAATTAATTTCTACGACAGTGAAAGGAAATCAGAGCCTGGTTATAATCAATTGTACTCAAGATCTGTGAGGGGCTAACAATGTTCTGATGTGTGAGATTAGCGCCGGTCTTTTCACAATCCAGTTTTGAAAAGTCTTTTCCCTTACCCTGGACGTCAGTACGTGGTCTGACATGGCCAGGGTTCATGGCCAGTAAACCAAGTAAAGTTTCTTTCACATTAAGGTTTCTGAAAAAGTGAACCATGCTAATAAACAATCTATCTTTTCGGCAGATTTTATCACGGGTGAGTTAATTTCTGGAGAGGTGTTTTGCAAAGGACTTATGGGTTAGAAGGCACAGAGATGATAATGTAACAACAGATCATTTATGGATTGTTGGTAGATGTACAAACCAATTTCTTTCATTAGCCGTCCTGAACTGTTGCAGATTCACTTCCTGCTAGGCCCGCTGTGCCTCTGAAAGTACAAACAGTCGTTTGTATTAACTATTGTGGAAGAAAGTGGCTTCGGCTGGAAGAATTTAGCAAGAGAAACACTCTTGAGCTTATAGAAATAACTTTGGTAAATGGCCTCTCTTAAAAAGGCTGCTGAAAGCTCTAAAGTATGAGGCTAAAACATATGGTATCAAACTGTGCACTCTGCTGCTCTGAACTACATCTTGATAAGATTAAGATGCTACATTGGTTCCTGGGTTTATTGCACCAACAGTCCGTCTCTAACCTACCTGTGGCTGCATCTGCAACAAGGTAAACTCCAAGATGTGGAAAGAGTGGGTCCCTAAAGCACCCTCTGCCCAACAGTCGATCCTCCTTCCTGTTTTCTGCCAGGCAGTAATGTCTACAGCCACCGGAGCGGAAGATGGCACAATGCGGCTTGCTTGCTTTCACCTTCTGTAAGAAGCAAACTCTGCCCTGGAATCCCTTGCTCTGACTGTCTTCTTAGGACAGCAAATGAAGCTTCCATTTGCTTCATTTGCAAAATGAAGCTTCCATTTTGGAGAGCTCATGCTTAAACTCTGAAATGTTGTCCTACTGGAATGGTATGTCCACTGGTTCCCTTGTCATTCTGCCCAAACACACAAGGTGATCTGTACCAGCAGCTTAGTGTTTACTGTAGTGTTTGTTTCCTCCTACCAAAAAGGTCACTCTCTCTGTTGATTCGTGGGTAACAAAAGGCCAAACAGTATTCACGAAAAACACAAATGATATAACGTCAAGTAAACCTAAGTCGTCCAACGAAGCATCCGCTTGAAAGCAAGAAAACAAAACAAAACAAAGGGGTGGAATGACTGTTTCTGTTTGCTCTTCTCATGCTTTTGACGTCACAGAGAGCTTACTCCTTTCACCTTCGGTTGAGAATCTGATTTTTTTTTTCTTCCAAGGAAGAACTGTCCTGAGCTTTAGCTTATAAGAGTATTTGCGCAACGTAAGGAGAATGAGTACTGGCAATAGCAGTCAACAGAGGCAGGTCATTGGATTCAATCCTGAATAGTGAAAAAAGAAAAGAATATTAAAATAGCATGATTTTACAGCAAAGTATTACTGCTAGGTACCAAGCTTGCCAGATCCTTGCTTAAAACTATGACAAAGAGGTGGAAAGATGCTGAAACTATTCTTTTAACACAATCTCCCAGTGACCACTCACTGCCTGATGATGCAGAGAAGGATGCAGGTGTGCGGTGTGCGGTGGGAGTGTGTGTGTGTTGGGGGGGGTACACAAAGCTGCTCTTCCCACAGCTGGAGTCACCCAGATGAAGCCCAGAGCGTTTCTATATTCCTCGACAACATCACTGCATTGTACTCTAATGTCTTCTCCAGTATCTCCTCGTTCTCCCAGTCAGCACTCTGGAACACGGACTGAAATTCTGCACCTAGGCTAGACTCAGGCTTAGGAAAATGATGAAAATGGGAGTTTTTTCTATAAACTTGGGAATTTGTTCAACAGGTTAGACAATTTAGATCCTCACTAAGCATCTGAGCTACAAGATTCTGAGAGCAAAGTGACACTAACAGATAGTCAAGAGAATCATAACATCAAAGGGATGCAGCTTGGGCTACCTCTCTTACAGCAGAGGCGGATATAGCGTGGTCACTGGCTCAACGCTGCCAAATGTCCTGAAAAAAATGAGGACTGCCTCAGTCCGTGAAATATGTCCTATTTTTTTCCCCTTGAATTCCAAAAATGAAAAATCAAAAATAAAATGTAAAAAGGTAGCTGGCATTACTTCATGGAACTTTCGATGCTTTCTCCAGTAAGCTGCCTACAGATCTCCTTTCAGGGTAGATAAAGAAGTTCTTTAGTACCTTTTGTGCTGCTGGTTCTGCCTAGGAGAGGAAGGGGCAAAAGCGAGGCTGGGTGTGAGCCTCACTAATGTACCAAGAGGACCGAGAGACCACGAAGGTATATAAATCCTTAGGATCCTTCTAACAGTGTTGATGGACACCTGCCAGTCAGGGGCAATGGAAAACTGGTGAGGCAGGACTCAAGGCTGAGGCTGGTAGAGATGTGAGCAACAACTAACAACAACAGCAACAAATACACATTGCAAGTTAACTGCAAAAGCAAATGCCTCAAAAGGGAAAAACACTTTTTTGAATAAAGTATGGGAAAAAAAATGTATGACAGGAAATGCCAAGAGCCAAACAATGCAGTAAGTCATATCCTGGGTGTGAAATATGAAAAGTCTGACAAGAATGCAAAGGCCCGAGTCTTGAAATAATATTTTGATTAGCAGGCTTGATAAAGAATTTCAAGGTTGACACTATATACACAATGTTTTCTTAGGGGAGTCATCATCACAGGGAAGGGGGTCAATTCCCCATGGGCACAATGTCTTTTTGTTAGTTCTCTGTTGAAACATTAAGCAGAGAGTAACAAGTCAGAATTTCTTCTCTGAGAGAAGGTATGGCCAAACCCCGACCCTCTGGAAGATGACCTACACTGTCAATCACATCAGCACGTCTCCCTTCCCAAGGGGATTCTAATGAAGGAGGAGAAAGTACAGTCACCCTGTGGACATGCAGGTGGCCCCTGAGGGTCCAGAAGGCCTGCCCTGCCTCCTCCAGGGAGCAAAATATAAACCCAAGCTCTGCTGCATGTCTGACGGGTTGCGCCTTTGACATCTTACCTAAATGACTAGAAATGGGCAAGCAAAAAGGGATTAAATTTTTCACTTTCAAGCATAAAATAATCCAGAGAGGAGACTAACATAAACTACCACTCGCTTAGCACTCTGCATTTGTTTGCAAGTATGAAACCCCAGTATCAGAGATATGAAGAAGGAAAGCAGCAGAGGCACAAATCTCATGAACCCCACACATTTCAATGGGGCACCATGACCACGGGTTCTAGGTGAGACAGGCTAAGTGGGTCAGTCAGTGGGTGCAGTGCTAGGGTCAGTCCTATCACGGGGGAAACAGTGGCACTTCACAGCACTCACCCCAGTACGACACCTAATTCTTTCACATGGACTCGTGTGTGTCCACGAAGATATTCAGACAGCATCTTACTCTTCAGGTACATCTCCTGTAGTCTATCTTCAAGATGCATGATGCACTGCGAAGCCAATAACATTCACAATGAGGGCTGGGATTCAAGTCTCTGCCAACGTTCTAAGAGCTGGAATGCTCTTAATTCATTTCTAAGGACACAGCTATAATCGCATTCCTTCCCAGTACACTTGAAAATTATAAACCACATCAAACCACTGGTAGGTAGAAGAAAAGGTTTTTTATAAAACAACAGCTTACTTTTTCTAATGACAAGATTTTCATACATATCTGCTAGTCTTTTTAAAAAAGCATTTTTAGGGACGCCTGGGTGGCTCAGTTGGTTAAACAGCTGCCTTCGGCTCAGGTCATGATCCCAGGGTTCTGGGATCGAGTCCCGCATCGGGATCCTTGCTCAGCAGGGAGCCTGCTTCTCCCTCTGCCTCTGCCTGCCTCTCTGTCTGCCTGTGCTCACTCGCTCTCTCTCCCTCTGTCTCTGACCAAAAAAAAGCATTTTTAACAGGGTGCCTGGGTAGCTCAGTTGGTTAAGCCTCTGCCTTTGGCTCAGGTCATGATCTCAGGTCCCGGATCTAGCCCCGCATCAGATTCCCCACTCAGCAGGGAGCCTGCTTCTCCCTCTCCCTCTGTGTGCTGCTCCCCTTGCTTGTGCCCTTTCTTTCTCTGTCAAATGAATAATAAAAAAATCTTTAAAAAAAAGCACTTTTAACACAGCTGAAATCATTCTGTAAGTGCAATTATCTCCTACTTTTAAAAACCTTGTAATAATCCTTTCCCCATGTTATTAATAAATCTTTATCAATGTAATTTTTATCATTAAATAATTTTTGAGAATGTGAATTACCATTATTTATGTATCCACATGACAATCTGAGATTTTGCTACTATAAATAACTTTTTAAAGAATATCTTTGTTGTTTTCCTATAGCTCACATTATTTTGGCAAAATGCATCCTCAACAGTAGAGTAAATGGAACAAGGTTACCTTAAATCTTCTTTTTCTCTCAAGAGTATATTTTAACTAGGTCTTTAATAACAATAAAGAAAAGGCAATTATTCTCAGGACATCTCTACCCTTGGAATTATGTCCAACTTCATTTTTTAGAGAATAGCAACCATCTGTGTCTTTCACCAGAGGCAAATGCTTTTGCATTTGGCAGGCAGAGCCATCCAAGCATCTTCAGTAAGACACCTGATGGCTTTGGCAAGGGTAATTCCATCATACATAATTTTCTTCTAGACCATTATGCCTTTTATTTTCAAGGTAAAAAGATTAACAGATGCATTTGAAAATGTTGATCTTGACCATCTGGGCTGATCAGTGACATGAAAAAAGTATCTATTCAAGAGGCAATCTTTTCAGTTTTTCATTGGCTAAAAATCTTAAATGCATTGTGTTGAGTGGATGAAAAAACTGGTAAGTGACTAAGAGTAATAATCAAAACAAGCAGGATTTTACCAATTTTCATGAAAATGTTCCTCCAAGTAAACAGAGTTAAGTGGTAAAAGGATCTCCTGTTCAGTTTCAGTTCCTTATAAAGTAAATACAAGGTTTTTAATAAGGTGTTATAAAATATTAAAAAAGAACTTTCACATTACATGGCATCCTTTGTTTTAAATGGTTAATTTATGGTGTTTTCATCATCCCCATGGACACCGTATGTTGTAATGTGGAAATAAAGAGAACACTGGTCTATACAGAACTTGAAATCAAATCATTCAGAGTTTTTTTAAAAAAGGTTTGATTATCAAATTGAACTGCTTTGTGTTCTACCTTTCCCTTCCTGGCATTTTATTCCTGAGATGGATTTCTTCAATTTTTAACTTCGGAAATTTTAAATAGCCACTTTCTCCTTTTGAAAATACTAAAAGTTCTAATAGTCATTTAGTCATGTTTCATTCAAGTGATTTTTTAAGGAGAATTTCAAACCGCAGACGAAATTTTCTTTGACCTCGGTTTTGTCAGGTTAAATAAGTCATTCACAGTATTAAGTGGCCAAACACACTTCTGCCCAAACGAAGTAAAAAGGATTAGCTATAGCAATTTACTGCCTAGATAACTAAGATGTCAAATGTAGCTATGTTATAAGACTTATGTATCACAGAATAAAATATGAAAGTTTGGCAAATTTTATAACAGTAAAAAAGTATTAAATCTAATGTATCTGTCTTTCCTTACAGAAAAAGAGAGTTCAGCCTCTACATCAGCGTGATGCAGCTTGCTACTAGGAAGAAAAAGTGCCTGCAAATATAGAACAAAAGTAAGGTTGTCATAACCCATAAGTGCTTCTCACATTACCCCTTTGGGACAGAGGTCCTTCAAGAATATGCTTCAGTCTAAACCCCAAATAAATAAAAGATTTTGGTGAAAAGTTGTTGTCAGTCTTTACAGCCAGTAAAATTATTTCATGAAACTAACTATTAGCAATCACTCTAATAGTAGTTGTTTCCTGAGAACTCATGACATGTAATGCATTCCAAGTGCTTTACCTGAATCATCTAATTTCATTTTCATAACCACCTGAGATAAGCTACATCATTTCCTCAGCTTTCTAGATGTAGAAACGGAGACTTTGAGAAGTCACACAGAAAGTAGTGGAGCTTGGATTTGACCCTAGACTACTGGACTCTAAAGGCCACACACAGGCCACTGCTGTGTACACTGGCTGTTAGAGTGTCTCATATTGGCAGAGTGCTTTGCCAGTTTTTTAAAAAGCAGTATCTCAGACTTAATTTTCAAAGGATTCTCATGACATGCTTGTCGAATGGGTACTATCTTCGTTTTACAAGTGAGAAAGCTGAGGTTCAGAGATGCTCAGGACCACCCACCATCACACAACTCACTGATGGCAAAGCCTATACTTCAACCCAGTTGCGCTGAGGGGGTCTCCCTATCGTGACACACTTCCACAACTTAGATGACAACTACACAGTATCTCAAAGCACCTTTTTTTTTTTTTTTTAAAGATTTTATTTATTTATTTGACAGAGAGAGATCACAAGTAGGCATAGAGGCAGGCAGAGAGAGAGAGAGGAAGAAGCAGGCTCCCTGCTGAGCAGAGAGCTCGATGTGGGACTCGATCCCAGGACCCTGAGATCATGACCTGAGCCGAAGACAGCGGCTTAACCCACTGAGCCACCCAGGCGCCCTCAAAGCACCTTCTTGAAGGCCACAGAAGTCTTGACTTTCTGAGGAATGTGGGGAAATTACTTCAGGAAAATTACCACTCCATTTGCAATTAGTGTAGGTAATTAATATTCTGCTTCCTCCTTTGTTATTAAATAGCTCTGTATCTGTTGTGGAGGCCAGAAGGGAGGTAATGGATACCCTGGTCTGGGGGTATACTGCAGAGGGCAACTGAGTGCAGGAGGGAATGAATGGAGAAGGTGGGCACTCTCTCACCTAGCGCAAATCCCTGAAGTCGGACAGCTCACTTAGCTTCTCCTAGCTATCTGCCCTTGAGTCTCTCTTCCACTTTTGAGACCTCTCTTCCACCCTCTCAAAATATATTTTTCTCAATCTCTCTGCACACATACACATGCACACACACACACACACACACACACACATTATATTGAAAAGTATCTGTTTTATATATTCATTCCAATGCCGGGGGTGGGGGGAGAGAGGTTAATCATTTCCTAGGAGTTTACAGGTTCTATTTGCTATGTTTAATATAATGTGATGAAGTGAAATTAAAACCCGATTTGAGGGGCGTCTGGGTGGCTCAGTTGGTTGAGCGTCTGCCTTCAGCTCAGGTCACGATCCTGGAGTCCCGGGATCGAGTCCCAAATCAGGCTCCCAGCTCCACAGGGAGTCTGTTTCTCCCTCTGACCTTCTCCCCTCTCATGCACACTCTCTCTCACAAATAAATAAATAAAATCTTAACTAATAAATAAATAAATAAATAAAACTCGATTTGAAAAGGAGCAACTGATACCATCTTCTATGGGTATAATACTTCAAAACTGTCTTTATACAAATGATATTCCATTTTTCCATTTTATCTTTAACAATATTATAGGAACAGTCCCTAAACAAAAGGAACTAGAATCCCTTCAGAAACTCACTTGCTTTATGTCAGTCCGATAAAGAGAACTAATGAGTTCTCCAAAGGAAGATTTTAAATTTCCTTTTATGTCTGATCCCCTCCCCAAACCTCTTTTGTTTCACCATATACCTTATTCAAAAAGATTTCCATGTCACTGTGTGTTGTTTCGTGGAGGAGCTATTGTTACTGAAATCTATCCCATCGGCTGGTGTTCTGTTGCATGTTCTATTTTTAGTTATGCTAATGTCCAATCATACTAAAAACAAAACATGTGGGTCTGTGATTTTATAATCAAAGTACTAGTAGAAGTGCTATAACAATCTTTCTTTGGTGATATGAGAACAAATACTTACAAAATCAGCAGGGAGGTGAAGCTTGTAGAGCTGTAAAATGGAGTGAAGCAAACTGGACACCTGACTCGAGACCAAGACATCCTGGCCCAGTTTCATGCTGTCCGTCACCTTCCTCTGACTTGTGGCTACCTGGACACTCCACTTGTCCGTGTCTGCAATAATACAGACTGCTTCGGCAATCGGCTCATCGAGCACTGGATGCTGGAAACAAACACAGGGGGTCAACTCTCCACAGCACTGCCAAGTGGCACTCAGAATGTCCAGAATGTTTTTGTAATTTAATATTAGCCTAACCCTTCATAAGCTGCCAGCAGGAGCTACAGAAATTGAGAGTGTTATAGGGACTAAAATAGGAGTGTCATCAAATTGTCATTTGAAATTCCTGTGATAAAAATTGCATTTAACTGGTATTTTTTTCCTTCCACCCAGGAAGTACACTATAAATGTTGTTAATGTTCACAGAAAAGTGAAAAGATACATGCCCTCCCTACATTCCTGGATAGTAAAATTCCTTTTGAAAGACTGCACTCTCTTTTTAAAATGGAGAAAATTAGAATAAGCTGTAGGATTCTATTGCCATTTCTCTAAAACAAGCTTAGTCTGAGCTTTAATCATTGAGCACTATTTACTTAGTGACCATGTGTGTCATACATAAATCAACTCTAAACAACCAACTAAAATCCGATGGGGGACTAATTTATCTAGAGGAGTCCAAAAGGTCAAACAATGGCTACTGAGGAGTAATTTAAAATACAAAATTCTTAGTAACTCCGTAGTTACAGATAGAGCAGGTTGAGTACCAGTGAACTGTGACATAGGGCAAACAGGGTAAACACTGATGGGATCAAGGAAAAGGCCTTAAAAAACCAACCAACAAACAAATATTAATGTCCTCAAACTGATCAAAGTGTAACTGCTTTATCACCAGCACCTGGAAGAAGGGTACTGTGGCTCACTGGGGAGGTCATGGATGGAGGATTCTCCAAACATGAGTTACTTTAGAAGGCTGCAGATCCAGATATTGATAACACAAAGGGACAGAGACGTTGGCTCAATTATTTGAAAAGGAGAAACTTAATGGGTACAAGAAATGTTAAAAAAAAAATTGAACGTGAAAAATGAGAATGAGTCATTTTTAAATCACTGGATCAAAGAGAAAAGACTCAAGACAAAGGGGTCAAGGGTTGAGACAAACCGTGGGGGAATCTGTGAGCCTGTTCCTTGAAGGAGAGACCTGCATCTTTTCTGCCTGAATTCTTAGCTCCTAGCACAGGGCCTGGCATTTGAAAAATGTTACTAAATTAAAATGAGACAGGTTAAGTATGAGCAAATGACAGCGATGATGAGCACCCTGCATTCCCTAACACAGCATGGTATTGCTGACTTCTATGTTTTCAGGTTCTAGAACGGAGAAGAACCAGCCAAACATTTACAGAAGAGTACCTTAAAAGAAATACCTGAAGCATGAGACCCAGTCTCAGACTACTACGTATCTAACACAGAACTCCCTGAATATATCCACTGGGCAAACCCAATGTCTCCATCTAACCATGTCATTTAGTAGCTACTTACTTGTTTACTGAAGAATAAACACTCTTTTTTCTTTAAATAGCGATTTTATTTATTTATTTGACAGACAGGGAGAGTGAGCACAAGCAGCAGGAGCAGCAGACAGAGTAAGAGGAGAAAAGAAGGCTTGATCCCAGGACCCTGGAATCATGACCAGGGCTGAAGACAGATGCTTAACTGACTGAGCCACCCAGGCGCCCCCAGAACAAACACTTTCTAAAAGAAGATGGAAGTAAAGGAAAATGTAAATTAGTCAAGGCAAAAAAAGATATAAAAATATCATGAGCAACTACTTTAGTTATAATTTAAGGGGTGAGCTACTGGTCGTCCATCCCTGACCTGGTCTAAACTTCTATGAGGTCAGAGAGTTGAAGCTTAATTAAGTTCCAATGATTCTGAAGATTTCTAACATATATCTTTGCAAAGAAAATGCAAACCCCACTAAAAAGATTTGGCTTATGATTTGGTCTATTGGTCAGTCTACAAGCTTTTACAATTTAAAGAACTCTAAGATCCAGAAGACCATGTTTGAATTTATCAGAGAAACACACACCCATACACACCCTATGCCCTGGTATTCAATTTAAAATTCCTCTTTGGAAAGGCTCTACTTTTAAGGCACATGCAGAACTACAATATACAAAAAATTTGCATGTAGGCTTCTTTTTAATCCTGGCTTTTTCTTATTAGCTGTATCTTAATTACAGAAGTAATTAACAGTGGGATCTGTAAGGGTGATTTTTTAAGTTCACAATTTTATCAAGTTCACATGTACACCAGGATCCACACAAATATATACACGGAGCAGCAGTAGTAAACCACATGGAACAGTACCTTTGAGAAATTAAGTACTTTAAGAAATGCTGTAAAACCTAAGACTGAATGATTCAAACACCTATTAAAAGCCTGATCTGCTATCCTTAGGGCTTGGAGTTTGGGTGCAGAAACTAAAAAACAGGGCAGGAGAGGCAGGGCGGCATCCTGATGGAGACTTTGGCCTCCTGTGGATCTTAAGAAAATCAAGATAGAGTATGGATAGCTACCAGCTGGGCAGTAATTTTATTTAGTGGGCAGTAATTTTATTTAGTAAGATTCCTCTTCTTAATGTTAAAAGACCCTAGGGGCCCCTGGGTGACTCAGACTTGGGTGTCTGTCTCTGATTCAGGTCATGGGGATCAAGCCCCACATCAGGCTCAGCAGGAAGCCTGTTTCTCCCTTTTCCTCCCCCTGCCCCCCCCCCCCCCCCCCCCGCTTGTGTTCTCTCTCTTGCTGTGTCTCTTTCTGTCAAATAAACAAATCTTTAAAAACAAGCGAACAAAGCTTAAGGGGTATGGGGCACTTTGTTAGTTTGACTAAATGTTAGAAAACCAAAAAGGCCCCATCATGTATTTACCCCTTTAACAGTTCTCCTCCCAACAATTAGTGTCTGAGATTAAACAGGACCTCTGATGTTTGAGTTTGGAATGAAAATCTGAAGGAAATATTAAAACAGTCACTTCCCTTAAAATGCTTGTTTGGTTGAAAGCTTTACCGACTTTAGGGACACTGTTATTTATCAATTTTCCTTTTCTCTCTCAAACTGAAGAGAATTAATTTCAAGGTAAGTTTCTTGTACACAGAGTTCATTAAATTCTCTTATCAGAATGAGTCTGCAGAGGCACCTGGGTGGCTCAGTCAGTTAAGCGGCTGTCTTTGGCTCAGGTCATGATCCCAGCACCCTGGGATCAAGTCCGAAGTCAGGCCCCCTGCCCTACAGGGAGTCTGCTTCTCCCTCTGTCCTTCCTCCCACTGTCCTCTTAATGTCTCACAAATAATAAGTAAAATCTTAAATCTTAAAATTTTTAAAATCTTAAAATAATAAGTAAGAACATAAAAAAGAATGAGTCTGCAGTACGTTTCTACATTCTCCATAATCTGAGACTTCCAAAAGTGCTGCCCTGTTCTCGCCCTTACAAGTGCCCACACCCTGGTGAGCACACACCCACGACCCAGGTGGCAAGGCAGAGCTGCCAGCCCTTCTGCCCCTGCTGGCCCTCCTACCACCGCTTCCACATGACTGCTAGCAGCCTCCATGTCCATGCCTCCCTCAGCGACGTGATCAGACAACTGAGAAACTTCTAACAGAGACTGGAGGATGAGGGAAACCTGGAGATCAATAGAGAGCTGTAGGCGATTGTCAGGGTGGAAAGCCAATCTCTGTCAGAGGAATGAAGTCTCGGCCATAAGCCAATTATCTTTTTTGCCTTGCTCTGCTCTAGGGGAGTTAGAAACAGTCATTTCTTGAGTTCCACTCTGTCAATATCTCATTTATCCAATCTACTTTCCTGTACAGATTTCTCAAGATAAAGTGACAAATGAAAGGCTTTGTATTAGAGGTCTTTAAAGGTTTCTCAAAGATCTTTGGGCTATTGTATTTTGTTGAATCATCAGATTAGGTCTGGTTTAATTCACAGCCACTAGGAATTTATGGGTCTGTTTTCCAGGAGTTCTAGATGTCCAGGACATTCCAATTTCAGGGTTCTGGATCAGAGCTCTGAGTACACAAAATAGACTACCTTGGCTTACATAAACAAGACTTCTGCCTAACCTGCTAATTTAAAAACCTACTCTAGCTCTTATCACCCAAACACCCAAGTTCTAACTTTTCTTTTTTTCTCTTTTAAAAAAGATTTTATTTTATTTATTTTTGCGAGAGAGAAGGGGAGGGTGCACAAGCTGCAGGGAGGGGCAGAGGGAGAAGCAGATTCCCCTCCCCCTCACTGAGCAGGGAGCCCAATGTGGGACTTGATCCCAGGACCCTGGGATCATGACCTGAGCTGAAAGCAGATGCTTAACCCACTGAGACACTCAGGTGTCCAACTCAAACTTTTTCTTTTCCATACTTAAAGCTCTTTACAGTGTGGGCCACATTCACCTATACGTATTTACTTCCAGGACTCTCTAAGAATCCCCTTCCCTAGTCTGGGAGGGCTCCTGCCTCTTAGCTCAGGCTGTGCCTGGAATACTTTCCCTGCTTCCTTCTAAATTTTTCAATCTTTTGGGGTCATCTGGGTGACTCAGTTGGTTAAGCGTCTGCCTTCGGCTCAGGTTATGGTCCCAAGGTCCTGGGATCAAGCCCCATATCAGGCTCCCTGCTCAGCAGGGGATCTCCTTCTCCCTCTGCCCCCCACCCCACTCTCACGCTCTCTCTCACTCTCTCCCTCAAATAAATAAAATCTTAAAAAAAAATGTTGCTGAAGCAGAGAGGGGCGAGATGGGGTGTCTGAGTGATGGACAATGGAGAGGGGATAGCGAGACAGGGAACAGAAGCAGGGGGAATGGAAGAGGGAGAAGCAGGCTCCCCATTGAGCAGGGAGCCTGATGAGGGGCTTGATCCCAGGACCTTGGGACCATAACCCGAGCTGAAGGCAGACGCTTAAAGAGCAGGCCACCCAGGGTCCCCCAAATCTACATTCTTAAAAAAAAAAAAAAAAGTTTATTTATTTGAGAGAGCGCATGAGGGGAAAGAGGGAGAAAAGCAGGCTCCCTGGCCCAACACGGGACTTTATCCCAGGACCTGGGGATCATGACCTGAGTTGAAGGCAGACACTTGACTGACTGAGCTACCCAGGCGCTCCTGCAATCTGCATTTTGACATTTAATCACACTGTCTTAACTTGTTCTTGATTTCACATCTGTCTTGTATACTCAGTGATTATATAAGTAACTCAAGGAAAAAAAATCACATTTACTTTTTCTTCTGTAGCCTCTGAAATGAACATAACAAAATGCTAACATGTGCTGGCTCTGTTGAATAATTTTCTATGCAGATTTCTTTATTTTTGGATTCAGACTAGTTCCTATTAAGTCATCTGCGCAATTATTAATTTAATTCTTTTCCATGTACCATGTTTAAATGACTAACATTTCATGTAATCACCTATTTTTAACTTAAGGGCAGGAAAATACCATTATCACATATATGCTTCCTATAATTAGTTATTAATTCATCATGCCATTTTTCCTGTGGGGCGGCCAGGAACACAGCACTGCTCTACAGACAGAAACACTGAGGACAAAAAAATGTAAGAGCTTATTAAGTATCTTGGTATGTCAGAAATAGAAACTAGTAACTCATGCAAGCATTTCCAACTTTTAGCTCAGTGAGTCTGCCAAGCCCTCTACTTTGAAATCCTAGGACCTTGTCAGGGTGGAAATCCCTTAGGAGACAAGACTGCAAACAGTGTGAATGACAGTCTCAACTTAATGTCAAAATAGGAGAAAATACAGTTGCCTCTATTAAGATTTTGTTAAGAAACTTCCCCATCTTTACACTGTCGGCACTGTGCAATACATACTCTGAGCTGACATTTTATCAGTCCTCAGAGATGTCCAGCTCACATGTGTGTTGCAGACCGCAGGAGAGTGGACAGACTTCTGTCCTCATAACCAGCTCCAAAATGTGCACACTGGTTATATCGAGGTGGGTCTGATTACCAGGGACAAGCCACTGAGCAGCCTCTTTCAAACATACAGGGGCAGGTGATTTATGATTCAGGAGATTGGAAGCATCTCCCTGTATCTTTTATTTTTCTCTGAAATATTCTGAATAAAACATAAGACTCCTTGGCATCATTTTGAGTGTCAATTTCTTATTCTATATAAGATAATTCTGGTACATTCTGTAACTTTATTAAACTGAACTTGAATAAGAGGATACCACATGACAGAATGCCTTTCAAAAAGATTCTCCACCATTCTGTTACAGCACCATGACTTAGTAATATTGGCTTTCACACAGCTTCAAGTGAGGCCTTTCAGGAGTCCTATGAAGACACCGGGATGACTAATGCAGTGAGATTCACCTTCTCGGTACCTGCTCTTGGATAAACGTCCTCAGAGCCCCCTTTTTATTCTTCTACCTCATTAGAAGTGAAGGCCCACTTGCTTCACCATATCCTCCACCACCCTGGAGCTGAAGACCTAAGCAACATAACACAGTTCTGGGCCACCCCACCCCACCTCTGGATGGATGAGAGCCACATATAAGGACTGCAGCCACATGTGGACTGCTGACCAGTTTTGTTTGGTTTTAGTAAAACCAACCAACCAAACAAACAAAACACCAAAAACAAAACAAAAAAACCCCCTTCATTCATTCAGAGAAATTCAGAGAAATCATTCATTCAGAGAAAAGGAGCCTGGTTATCACTCACCATTCTTAAACACTTCTTCTCATCTATAAAATCATGTAGAATACTATCTTTTGCTAACTGCTCAGCATCTAGACTTTCCTAACCTCACTTTTACCAAGAAACAGTACAGAGAGAAACTCCTGTGCTGGGGAGGTCAGTTCCACCCGCGGGCTAAGAAGATGCTCATCAACGATCAGCCAGAAGTATCTTGGATTTCCTGAGAGAGTCAAGTGGTTCCCTGCACCCTCCCTGGCCCCACATGCTTACCCCTACTGACCTCCTGGTACAGACACCACTTCCAGGAAGTCCCTCCATGCCTGTCCTGTGCCTCCCACTACAGGAGACTCTACTGTACTGTTTTTACTGCTTATTGATTTTGTACTTCCCATAACAGATTTCAATCTCCTTGAGGACAGGTGCCATATCTTCTCTTGGGCTCCTTACAAGTTTTCTTTGTCTTTGATGTTCTCTATAGCCTAAGACTGGATTTGTTTGTATTTACACTTACTTGGGAGTCAGCGTGCTTATTTCAACTGGAAAACTCAGTGTTTCCTCAAATATTGTTTTTCCTCGCGTTCTCTGTTCTCACTTTCTGAATATGCTATAAAATTTTCTTGTCCTAGCCTTCGTGTCACAAATTCTAATTCTCTCCAGCGGTATTTAATCTGCTCCGCTCTTCAACCTACCCTTGTGGGATTAAATTCTAATGGCTATAATTGTCACTTTTAGAAGTTCTTTTTAGTCATTTTACAAATCTAAATATCACTTACCATACCATCCCATCTCTTTATTAAAGTTCCAATTCCTTCTTTTTTATGACCGGAACCATTTTAAACAGAGTGACTTCATGGTTATTTCAGATTGTTCTGGGAGCGCTAATTGTCCAGCTTGTATTTGCTTACTCTTCCTCATCACGATATCTTCATACATGGTTTGTAATCTCTGAACATGAGCCCATCTTATTGTGGCTATTTGTGTTATGTACTCTGTGTGTCACTTGGAAACAGGCTCAATGGCAGTAACTAAATATTTTAAAGTGGAGAAGAGGAAAAGCATCTCATAAGGGAAAGTGTCTTATAAGCTGGTGGTTATGAAAGTGTCCGGTGTGCTTCCTTCCGCCAGAGTCCTAGAGGTTTCAATGCTTCTGAATTTTACATTTATTTCTTGGGCAGGGATTCCCAAGTCACTTGGGTAGAATAAATCTGGACCTCCAACCTACTCATAGAATGGGTCTGAGGCTTTGATTTCTCATGGGTGACTTTACTTTCTCCCACCCAAGTTTCCAACTTGTTTCTTTGCTGCCTCACTGTTCATGGCTGGTTTTCTAATCCCCTTTTTATGGAAGAATAACTGTTTGAAGCTCCAGACTTTACAAAAAGGGCTCAGTTCCCGGTCCCAAGCTTCATATGCATATGAGACCACATCTTTCATCCTGAGTAGATCTTAGAAACTCAGCACCCAATTCCTAGGGACCTGTATCCAGATTGAAATCCCAGAAGGCCAGGGTTGTTCTGGCTTTGATTTTGATTTGTTTCTGCCACAAAAGGATTTCCACTTTTCTTCATGCACAGGTATTAGAAAAAATTGGTGTGGGATGGTACTACTTTACCCATCATGTCTATAGTTTTAGAGAGGAGGTGCACCATTAGCAGCAGCACGACATGGTGCTGGAACTTTCCCACCTCAGATCTTGACCATGGCTGTAAACACAGCACCTAGCACCCAGTATTTTCTGGTAGGAAGTAAATTTCCAAGGCATGACTGTCCTTCTCTTCCCCAAAACCCATGTTCAGGCTCCCTGCCTCATTTTTGGCCAAACAAGTCAGCCAGACCACCTGACATGCCACCAACAGAGATTTCTAGTTTATATCAAACAGACTGTTAACATATGAAAATACCAGAAGAGAAAAATTATATGATCTTATGATAACTCTGTAAGCATTTCTCCACCAGAATTTATTTTCTCTTGGAAACAGATTCAATGCCAGTTGCTGAAGGCTTAAGGGTTGTAATGAGGCGGAGAAGAGAAAAAAATCAATCATTGTGGACCACAGACATTGCTGAGGGATCCCAAGAGGTATACCAAGGTGAGGGCTCTGGGAAGCCCAAAGACATCATGAAGACACAGGGATCTAGCAGAGGGAAGATTAAAGATTAAAGACTTTGCATAGATTTAGCAGAGGGAAGGAGGAGAGGGTCTCGTGAGGTGATCTAGGAGGGGCTACAGAGGAAACATCTGACCTTCCGTGGGTTTGTGCCTGTGGCTGTCATTACCAGGCTGACACCCAAGTTCAGCCTACAACCTTGTAGATACAGTGTGCAACCTTGGGCACAACTTTATTTTCAGGCCTGTTACTTGCTGAGAAAAGAAACAATTTAAAGTCCAGAAAAGGAGCTCAAGGTCAAAAAGAGTCATCAGACTAAAGCTATGTGATGATGCACAGGACTCCAAAATAAAATGCAGAGGGTTGATAGCTTTTTTTTACAAAGAATGGCATAGATGTCCAAATACTTTGCATTAGTGAACACATTTAAGAAAAAATGAAAATTAGCTACGTGTCTAACATTTACAAAATGCAAGAGCACTGAAGCCTGAGTGACCTATAATAAGCTTTTTACTCTCCTTTACATAAAGAAAATGAACACAGAGCCAAAGGAATCATGTCTAAACACACTACTCTTCCCTTCTACTTTTAAAAGACTAGCTGCCATTTCTCCTTTCTTTAGAAAAAACACATAAACCAATCATCACAGTTTTAGCCACAAACACATATTCCTAAATACAGGTCTGTAGGATAGTCAGTTATAATAGTCAGTTAACATCACTGAGCATGTTGTAGGTGCACACAGTGAGAAGCTGGGAATATGAAAGAAAGGAAGTCTCCCTTCTCTGCTCCAGAGGCCTGCAGCCCTAGTGCTAGAAAAACACCGGAAACAGAACAAAGATGTGGTAAAATGTGCTAAGGAGCCTGCGGGTGTAAAGTTCTACTTGGGGGCAACTCCAGCCAAGGAGTTTATATTTTACCATCTCAAAAGAATAGGAAACCATTAGAGCAAAAAGAGTAAATGATCATATTCAGGGGTTAGCAAGAGCCCTCTGTGGCACAGAACAAGATGACTAGAAGAGGAAAAACTGGACGCAAGAATTCTAGTTGGGAAGGTTAAGGGGAACTTAAATAAGATTGTATTGTAGTTACTGGAAGGAGGAGAATCAGTAAGATTTTGGATTAGAGTTGGCAATACCCAGAGATCAGTATTTCTTTTCAAAAACTTTAAAAAAAATCACAATTCACAATAAGAAATCCATTTAACCATCACAACCCCATGTACATGCTTATACATGTGTGAACATGTGTGTCCACAAACACACACATGCATATATACACACAGATTTTTATGAAACAGTAAGACCGTGCTGTAGGCCCAAGGCACTGCCATTCTCATTTTCCATTATAGGAAAATGAAAGCGACAAGAGATGTTCTCAGATAGCTGATCTGTCCTACATGGATGCTTCCTTTGCAACACTACTGATTTTAAGGTTGTTGTTGACTTGAAGCACCTTGATGCTGTCTGCATTACTTAAGTAATGATTTATCATTTGATGCAACTTGCTGTTCTTTTGTAGTCTCCCTGGTTGATTACACTGCATGGCTTAATTAGGTATTCATGACCATATATCACAGCCAAGCTTTTAGCAAAACTCCTTATCTGTGCGACTGATTTCTGCATGGTATTTCTGGAGTCAATCTGTCGCTACTCTTAAAATTAAATGAAAGAGGCTGCAATATCCAACTGTTAACTTTGCTTTATAGATTATTCTGTAAAATGCCTGCAGCCCTGGAACACAATTTTTTTAAAAGAGCATTACAATGTGATGTTGATTTTGGGCTTGATGACCCTACCCTGCAGTTAGCCACTTGGCCTGCTCTTTGTGATTTCACAAGCAAGGAGAAATGGATGCTTTTTAGCCTGGAATGAATGTGTATATGGGTTCTGTTCCATGATTTCCAGCAAGAGTTTCCTGCGAAACTCAATTACCAAGCACTTGCACATATATTATTTTAATAGCTAACATTAGTAATGTGCCAGGCACTGTGCTGAACACGTGATATGCATGACCTCTGAGTCTTCAAACCAGACCTGTATGAACTGTTCATTTTATAGAATCTGAAACTGATGCTTGGAAGACTAAAGAAACCTGCCAAGGCCACGAAAGTCACTAAAGGGTGAGCCATGATTCAATCAAGTTTGTCTGTCTTTAGAAGCCAAACTCTTAACCAGTGCATTATAATCTCATCTGCTCCTCTAAATATATTCTTTTGAGGCTTAGTGATACCAATTGACTTACTTGACTACCAGCAAATGAGTGGTAACAGTAAGACTTAAACCCAAGCCATCAATGCTGAATTATCCATAACTTAATACACCTAACACTGCCCTGAGCAGGAGTATTCATACCAGACAAGCACACAGGAGGAAAAAAGAAGAGAGAAAAAGTTACTTGAGGGTCACAGGTATAGTGGGAAGCGGACTCTCTCACTCTTTCTCTCCCAGCTTAACATTTAAAGTCAAAAGGAAAACAGAGAAAGAATGCACAGTTAGATACGACAGGGGTAAAACAGTGAAACTAAATATTACTTTAGCCTAATTTAAGGCAGCTGTATAATCTACATGCTAGGAGACAGAGAAACAGTTCAAATGACAGAAAGGAGGGTATATGGATTAAACAAGAACACATGTTTAAATATTTAAAGACCATCACAATATTGACATAGAAAAGCCGATAATGAAAATGGAAATAAAGTTAATATATCTTTCCTTTAATGAGACCAGAATAAGGAAATGCCTAAAAAGAATTTCTTAGTGTCGGAAGCTCTAGAATGCAATCCCTCAATGAGAGAAGAGATTCCATGAATTTGTCCTCCATGGTAATAAAAGCGCATATTTACATAAGACAGATTCTACAGTCTACTCATGCACAGATCTAGAAAATAAATCATTAAGTCAACTGTTTTTAAACAGTTAATAAAAATCCTTCACTAAAAACGATTATGAATATCAAAGCCCAATGAAGTCTTGCATGAACACTAAAAATTATTAACATCCAAAAAATAGATTTCTGAAAGCAAGTTAAGTAAAGCAATTTATCCCAACCTCTTCTTCCTCAACAAGTTATTATTTCAGCTCTGTGGTCATGTATTTTTGTTCTTGGATCTTTGCTTCTTTCTCTGGGAACATACTCAAGAATTTAAATAATTACTAGACTTTATAGAGCACTAATTCAATAAAATGTTTGTTTTTTTTTTAATTATTTTTCAACAAATATTTGTAAATGGTAGTTGAAAGTAAGGTTATTTTTATTTAAACACTGCCATGGACCAGAGTCCCAATCTGAGAGGCAGTTTAAATGGAACACTACTCTTCAAAAGCAAAATTCATTATGATAAATGTGCCAAGTGAAATTAGAAATCTACTAATGCTAATTGGATACATTCTGAATGTATTAAATTTCCAAAGATATTTTTATGAACCCTTTGCAATTTCCTATTAACACCATGCATGGCTGCACTTTGGATATACCCACAATTTGACACAATATAGGTTATTACGCTTAATAACTTTCGATCTCTCAGGGTGATTGCATAGTCTAAAGAAATGAGAAAAGCCTACAGTGTGAAAACACTACTTCTGAAAGGAAGGGAAAATGATATATGAAAAATCTTTAAGAGTACTAATAGAGGAAACATGGATTTGTTTTGTTTTTTTTTTTTCAAATATAAGAATTATAGAGCTCAATGGTCACCATTAAAACCTCATATACAAAAAATTGGTAACTGTCAGCCTATGGAAACTATAAAAAAAAGTCATAAATGGTTTTACAAAGAAGTTCAAGGAGGGTTATCAATCAATTAATGACATTTCCATAGAGGTAAGTGAGCAAGTCCGGAGCATTTGGGCAACACCCCCCTCCCCCAACTGGTAAGATCAATGGCACTGAGACAAACTGCCCCAGTTCACACTGGGTCTCCTGGCGCGTCTGTCAGAAGCAGAGCACAGGGCTTCATGGAGGAAGGGTCCCGCAAGTAAGAACACCAATGTCCTTCTTTTTTCTTTTTAAGATTTTATTTATTTATTTAAGAGAAAGTGCGAGCACAAGTGGGTGTGAGGTGGTAGGAGGGGAGGAGGCGGAAGCAGACCCCCTGCTCAGCGTGGAGCCCAAAGCAGGGCAGGGCTCAATCCCAGGACCCTGAGATCACGACCTGAGTTGAAAGCAAGAGTGGGACACAACCAACAGAGTCACCCAGGTACTCTACAACACCAATGTTCTTACAAGTCAAACTGACACAGAACAGAAAGAACATACCCACAGGTTTTGGATATATGGATATAAACACATAGATTGCTGACAGAAAGGGAAAGGAAGGCCTCTACTTCCCTGCCTTAATGCTACCAAATGCTACAAAATATATTCGAGTCTCTAACATCACTGAGACTTCCCTGGTTTAAAAGAACCTCCACAGCATCCACACAATGAGGACACTGTTCTTATTCTAATGTCACTGACCTAGGGACCTCTGATACAGTGTACATTACAACCATGAAAATAAAATGTTATGGCATTTTTTACAAGACAAGAAAGAAACCTCATAGCCTCATTCCTAGAATATCCTGGTGAGGGGTGGTGTCCGACCACAAAGCAGGGTGGGGTTAGGAATGTTTGGGTATAAATGTATGCTGGACTGGTCTTCCCAGCTTCCAATCACCCATTCCCCATTTCTTCTTCCTCCTCATTCAGGGGGGGTTTATGAGGACACCTGCTTCACTACTGAGCTCTTCTTCCCATTTCACAAAAATACCTTCAGCCTGTTTAGCCTGTGTCTGAAGTATGTTTAGTCTTCACAGAGGAGATGCTCAAGGCCAAAGATAACATACATGGCCTTCTGCTCCACCTCTTAAAAAACACTTGCTGGGCAAGGAGGTAGGTAACAAGCCACATTCCACTTTTCTTAATGCAGTGAGGCCTCTCCCTATTGCACAAGACACGGTATGTTTTTGATGCAAAACATTTATCTTTGCACGTCTGCCCAATAGCAGCTCAGTTAAAACCAGGCCCATCAGATTGCCACAGTTTCCTTAACTGCTCAGTTCCTGTCACGCTACAGATAGCAGAAAAGCACTTAACAGCAGCCACAAGGCAATTTTCCAGTAAGACTCGTTAATCTTTCTACAGTCATCCTCATGTAGCCATCAAAGTGAACTTAATGACATATCAGTCAAAATAATTTACTCTTAGGAACTTGTAAGGATCAAATAAAAAGCAAACTATATGTGATATCTCTTCAGTCCTCCCATGACGGCACAGAATTGTCACCATCTGTGTTGTTTATTCTATTTTGCCCAGCTTGTGTGCCCTCTCGATCCACTCTCTGCCCTTCTCTGTCCTGTGCCGGCCCCAGGAGGCTGACCTCTGTGGACCTCACGAATGCTGCATCAGTTTTGACCTTG
This sequence comes from Mustela lutreola, assembly GCF_030435805.1. NCBI lineage: Eukaryota > Metazoa > Chordata > Mammalia > Carnivora > Mustelidae > Mustela > Mustela lutreola. The sequence goes on along the minus strand of NC_081290.1, from coordinate 129,294,413 downwards.
CTATCTGGCTTCCAGCTGGGATCAACCAATGGGAGGGACAGAAGAGCTCAGAGGCTGAAGGAAAGAAATGGCAGAAAGCTACCCTCCACCTCCCTCAGTGCTCACCTCGCCAAGTGGCCCGGCCCCTCCTTCAGCTCCAGCTCTCCACAGCTCTAGTGTCACTGCACCCCACTTATCCTTCAGGCCCAGGTGTGCTCATAGCTTCCAGCTGTTGCTCACCCCTGGGTGCTTCACCAGCCCTTGCCTGCATTCTCTAGAAACAATCCTGTAATTACACACTCTTTAGCCTAAACACCTTTTGTTGGCCAAGACCATGGCAGACGTCTGGTCAGCAGCCAGGGGCTCCAAGCTGGGATCACTTACATGGACTGTGTGGACCAGATCGGCCACCAGACACTGCTTCAGCTTCTCATCGCTGCTCGTCCCGTGAAGCACCAGATCAGGCATGTACGTGGGGCAATAACCTGCCAGAAGTGAGCGGCCAAAGTTTCTTACATTTGGGTTGCTGATACTCTGAGACCTAAAACAACATTGGTCCATTAGAATACACAATTAAAAATGTACTCCCTTCTTGCATCACAACTGGAACAAAAACTCTAGTAACACAGGTAAGGAAAACAGATTCAGGGAGGTCCATTTCACCAGTCCTCCAGGAAGTGGATCATCGATGTGGGAAAAGGAAGGGAGCTAGAAGAGAAAAAAATTTTTTTTTTGGTTGGAGGGGTAGGAAAAACAGTATTCTGATGGCTGGCTATGAGTTTGTTCTTGAAGTTCATAACAAACATCTACCAGGCAGTCTGTGTCAAGCGAGTGAAGAAAGAGAAAGTCTCCTGAGGGGGGAAAGTTGCCAAAAACCTGGCTTTAGGAACTTGACACATCTGCACAGGGTGGTGCCCACGACAGTGCAGAAGAACAGAAGAAACCTCTAATTACTGCGTTCAGTCATCACAGACCAAATAATCAACCTGATGGAGTGTTAAGGAAGAGGTGTTGTTTTCCCACCACTTCCTGCCGCTCTGATCTGCAGGAGAGAAGTCACACGGCGAGGGTAATCCACCACCTTGGATGCAAGGCATCTGCTGCCAGCCACCTCACTTTTACTCCGATGACAGAAAATTAAAACCCCTGCTCCCCGCCCTCACTCCCACTGCATCCTTTAGCTTCCTAAATGCCACAGCAGTTGCAATGGCAACAACTTGCCGCCTCACTCAGAGAGCTCAGATACACCAGGCCACTGATCATCCTGGAAGAAAGAGTGGGCTTGAAGCTGTGTGCATCGGGTTGATGACACTGCTCATACTCTGAGGGATAACACCTGTTACGGGTGAAACAGCCGCCAGTAGCTAATGTGCTCATGCACGTTAAGTCAGGAGAAAACGGTATCAGAGCCCAGTTCCCTCAGCTTCCCCACCTGCCAGTGTTACCTTGGCAGAGGCAGCTCCACTTCCAAGGACCCTTCAGTCCCGTCATCGCTGTGCTCTAGATTCAGCGAGGCTGAAGCACATGCTTCCTCGTCACTGTCTCCAAGTGCACTGTCTGAGCTTTCATTTCTGGGAATGTCTCCCTCCATCCTGAAGTTGGCCTTCCTGTCGGCATCCCCACAGGGGACATCTGCAGTGCCCGAGAAGCCAGAGTCCTGCTGTGCACACTTGCTTGGAACAGGCTGTATCAAAGGTCCTTCTGTATCCTTCAAGTGCAAATGTCTTGGTTTCTCCAGCATCCTCGTTCTAGTTCCTGGCGCACTGCCGTCAGGTGCCAGCGAGTCAGCAGACCGGCCGGGCTGCCCGGTAGCATCTGCTACCACCTCAGTTTTCATGCCTCTGTCCTCAGCAAAATCCCTCTCAAATTCACCTTCATTCCTCTCACAGGATGGACTCTGACGACAGTGGAAATTTTTCTGGAAGCCAGGTGTGAAGGAGCACCTAGAAACCGGTGGGTCCTGAGGCATGTCCGTGGTCGTCCCGGACGTAGCTGAGGAATGGCAGCCTAATTCTGGATAATGTCTACAGGCCGTTAGCCGCTTCTCCATTTTTTTGGTGCGGCTTTCCAAGTCAGACTCTGGAGATACGGAGCTTCCAATCTGGAAAGTAACCTTTTCTAAGGGAGGTTTCTCCCAGGAATGTCTCTCAGGGCAAGGCCAGGCTGCTGACCGGTCTGTGAGTTTCTTAGGCATTTCCCTTCTCAACTCCTCACTGACAGTCTGCTGGCTGATCTTCGCGCCTGCCTCTTGCCTTGCACAGCTGGACAGTCTTGAAGAGCCATCTCCTCGTGCCTCGTTTTCACTTTCTTCCTCCCCACAAAATGTGCCCTGAGGTTCCCAAGAGCTGTCCAAGGCTGGCTCTTGGAATCCCATGCTGCAGGCCTGAGAGCTCTGCTCTGGCCTTTTGTTTCCTTCTTTGTCAGGTTTGGAACACAGGTCTCTAATGTCAGTGCCCTCTGGGGATACACCCAGCCCCTCAGACCTGGGGCTCCTTCCCTCAGCCATAGTAGGTGGCAGGAGAGGGGGAAGGAGAGCAGGCTCACTTCTCACCGTGACCACCACATACTCAGACTCCTCTACCTCTCCCCTCTCCAAGGCTGTGGTGATGTTGCTCCCGTTTAACACCTGGTCACCTTCACCGTGATTCCCACTCCAGGTCAGCTGGTTCTCTTGCAGCTCCGAGCAACGGAGAAAGTAGGTCAGGACATAAAGTATGCGTTGGACCAAATCCTTCTGCTTCCCCACCACAACGGTGCGAGTCAGCCTCACTGGAGAGCCAATGGCTCCATAAAGATCACCTATAGAGCAAAACAGACACAAAGTCAAAGTCATCTGGGGCAAGGCAGGTCACGGATATGTCAGCCTTTATGAGAGAAGGAGAGACAACTCACACTCCCAAATTAGAGTTGCTTCTCCACACAAACTGAGGCAAAAACTGGGTAATGACCATGTTGCAGTATTGCCTCTCTAATGGGAAGTGTGCCTGGAAAGGCTAAGGCCCACCACTCTCGGGGCATGGGTATAGCACTGGTATACACAGCCCCTTCCTGTGCTTGTCAGGTCTTCCCAGCAGCTCACTGGACTGGCCAGCTCCCTCTAAAGCCAGCAGCCTCAACATGGGACCAAACCAAATACTGTAAAGTAGAAACTAGTATGATGGGATTTCTTTTTTATTTTTTCCAGAAGAAGTCCAGGACAATAGGCCTTGGGGTAAAATCCAAATTCAGGGATCTCTGAACAAAAGTGCAGTGCATCAATTCAATACTTAATGAAAAGGACTGCTCCAAATTCCCTCAATACACACACACACACACACACACACACCAAGCAGAATCAATCTGATTCTTCTGATTAAGAAGAAATCAATTAGTCATGAAAAATGAATCTATTTTCTATTACTTCACATGACAATTCTACTGGATGAAAATATGTCCCATAAGTTATATCCTGACAAGCTGATTAAAAACTACCTAATGAACCTCAAAAATTTAGCTTAAGGTAGAAGAAGGCCAAGTAAGGCAAATGTGTCGATGAGCCCAGCAGTATAAGCTTTGCATCAAAAGTATTTAAGTGCTTATTGAAATATTGCATTTGATAATCTGCTTATTACATTTGATAAGTTGTACATTTGATGCTTTAATAATAACACTGACCATAATAACAAAAAGCCAACATTTACTCACTGCATAGGCACAATGCTAAGTGTTTCATTTTGTTTGTGCCTCTGTATAATCAGTCCTGAGCTAGAAACTGTTATGGGAATGATTAGAAGGCTGGAATAAATCAAAACGTGAAAAGATATTAAATAAAGGAAAGAAGGTACATGGCTACAGTTATAAATAAGAACTCAGGAGGTTAAACTCATCTGAGGAATGCATCTAGAGAGGAGGGAATGCATTTTTATAAGGGCATATACTAGATACAACTAACTAAATCAATAGACTACAACAGGAAAAAGTGACAGGAACCATTAGGAAGTACCTGCTCTGGAGAGTGGTCCCTAGTGTAAGACTACTGCTCCTGACCACATGCAAAGGGCAGGACACAGCTGACTTTAAAGGATCCTCTCTATAAAAAAGACTACAAGCTAGCAGAGTTTTATCTTTGAGGCTTTTGCAACTGACAACTCAAGAATTTAAAAGACTGAAGTCTGATGCTAGGACGAGTATTTCTGTTTGAGAAAACCTTCCTGACTGCTCACTGCTGCACGGTGTCAGAGTCATCTCAGGAATGCCTGGGGCATGCTTGCCAAATCAGTCTCATGTTAATAAAAACGATAACTATTACATATCTGAGACCTGGTACAAAAGAATCACAAAGAAAAGCCACTAAGAATGACAATATTATTTTTTAGCAATGCAGTTAACATTAAAACTCATAAAGAAAAAGAGAAAACAAGGAAAGCTATTAAAATAGAATTTATAATAATTTAAACTATATGAAGCCATAACAGCAATGTTGTGTGGAAACTGTGTTTTTATTTTAGGGTCAACTTTCATAAAATAATGCATCATTTAAATAACAGACCTATAATATTAAAGATTTACAGGATCCTGAACTGGAAGACAACTTTTGAGTCCCTGGGCTGAAAAAGCTACTGATTTCAAAGTAGATTTGTTTGTTTTCATGAGTATAATTTTGCAAAATGAAGAAGTTGCACAACAGTGAGAATAAACAACACAACTGAACTTAGAAATGGTTAAGATGGCAAATGTTATGTTCAGGGCTTTTAAAAAAATCACTATTTAAAATATAAATTTAAAGGGTGCTTGGATGGCTCAGTTGGTTAAGCATCTGCCTTCTGCTTGGGTCATGATCCCAGGGTCCTGGGATCTGGGACAAGTCCCTACATTGGGTTCCTCGCTCAGCACAGAGCCTGCTTCTCCCTCTGTCTGCCTGTGCATTCTCTTTCTCTCTCTCTTTCACAAATTAAAAAAAAATATATATATTTTTTAATTTTTATTTATTTATTTGACAGAGAGAGACAGAGCAAAAGAGGGAACACACACAAGCAGGGAGAGAAGGAGAGAAGAGGTGGTCTCCCCCTGAGCAGGGAGCCTGATATGGGGCTGCATCCCAGGACCTTCAGATCATGACCTGAAGGCAGATGCTTAACGACTGAGCCACCTAGGCACCCCGATAAATAAAATCTTTAAGAAATAAAAAAATAAAATGAAAACAACTTTTAAAAAGAGAGAAAATAAGAGTAAGACAGAGTGGGGGGAAAGGGGTACAAAAGAGTATCTTCAGGTGAAAGAGAAGCTAAAGGCAGAGAGTGCAGGGAAGCAGGAAGGGCCCTGGGTTGGGGAGAGGAGAGACCGGAAGGGAAGGACACAAAAGGGCACCAGCAGGAAGGAGCAGGAGGGAGTGGGAAGGAGCGAGAAGAAGAGAAGAGCAGGTGGGGGGAGAGACACAGCTGGCCCAGAGAACAGAGAGGGAAGTCCAGAAAGAGGAGGGCAAGACAGAGAAAAGGGTAAGAAGGAGAGAGAGAAGAGGCGGGCAGTGGAGAGGTACAAATAGCAGAGAACCTGAGAGAAGCAGAAAGAGGTGGAAGAGGTATGCAAATAAGTGAAGGGGGAGCAATTACAGAGGGGGGATGAAGAGGTGACAAGAAAAGGTATCGAGGGGATGGTGAAAAGACAGAAACTAGAAAGCTGGGAAACTGAGAATTTAGAGCTGTAAAGAGGGGGTGGTACATGGAGAGGCGGTGGGAGAGGTGGGGAATGTGGAGGCAGGAGCAGACGGGGGAGAAACTGAGACAGAGTTTTAAAAGGCCACTTACTCCAAGACGAACTTCTAATAAATGTGTATATGCAATGAAGTTCCCTTTTCACAGAGTCTCCCCAATCCCATACATGGTCATTTACTGTATCTTTATTATTATTTAGTCCAACCTATCTTCTAATTTCTCTCGTGAAGTATACCTTGGCTTTTGGGTTATTTAAATGGGTTGTTTAATTTCTGAGCAGGTGGGAATTTTCTCCCTATCATACATACAAATCATATATATTGATTTGTAGTCTAATTCCACTGCATTCTGAAAAATACAACTTAAACTTCAGCAGAAAATGAAAAATTTCCAACATTTTTACTTACATTAATTTAAACCAACAATCCCAAATGTTTTATGAGGAGAAAAGCTGCTTTTCATTTCCACATATTCTTGAGGTCATTAGTATCATAAAAGAGACCCGCACGGAACTCCTTCAACAGTGGCAAAAGAAAGTGGCTTTCAAACTACGCCTACTCATCCCAAGAGAGAAATGCATTTATACCAAAGCCTCACTCACCCTCTGAAAGAAATATTTTACAAAACAGTGTATGTGTTACTCTGATATGTTCTACTATATTGACCCTTTTGAATGCTTTTTTGACGCACTAAATTGCTTCTACAACCCACCAATGTCTGGTGATCCCTTTAGAAAGCCCATGTGCAGAGGGCTCCTGTGAGGCAGAGGTGGGGAGGAGCTCCCGGAGAGTAAGCCAGGGAGGGTGTGAAAGGGCCCAAGCGCTGGGTGCTTCCAGCTTTTCTCCTCCCTTCCCTGGGATTGCCAGGGAGGCAGGCAGAAGTGGGCATAGCAGTGGTACCGGTCCTGGCAAGCACTCAGATAAGCCTTGGAAATAATTCAAGATAAAGTCCTTTCTATTACTTAAGAACCTGGATTAAAACTACATCCACATCATTGTATGTTCCCAGAAATTTATATTTTCTTCTTTACTGTGACTTGATATTTAATGGAAATAATAATAATTGGAAGAACTCTCCTATAAAATTACTGAAGCCTCTTGATTTTCTGTAATAATGGAAACTCAACCATCATTTACATTTGGCTTTACCACATGACTCTGTGCGAGGGTCTTGGCCCCTCTCACACTGCTCATCAACAGCCAAACCCTAGGTGGATTGTCTAGGGGTGGGAAGGATTGGAAACTTTCGATAATACATGACTTACGGCTCAGTTGCTTAAGTGTCTGACTCTTGATTTCAGCTCAGGTCATGATCTCAAGGTCGTAAGATCAAGTCCTGCGTCGGGCTTGGAGCTCAGTGGGGACTCTGCTTGGGATTCTCTTTCTCCCTCTTTCCCTACTTCCCCCACTCATGAGTGAGTGCACTCGTGTTCCCTCTCTCAATAAGTAAATAAAATCAACAAAGGAAATATACATGATCTACTACATGATAATACATGATCTACTACATGACTGTGAGACCATGGGAAGGGGACTTTGCCTTGTTATACTGAACACAGGGAATTAATGGCTCTCGATTAGTTAAATTTAAATGAGAAGCATGTCTAATTATAAATACATTTATCTAATTAAATGCAAACTGCTTAATTAGCATTGTTTTTAAATGGGTGACCCAGCAGCATGAAACACCATGTTTCCTTAACATCAAGCCCCCTTCCCTTTGCCACTTAATGATACTACATTTTTTCAGGACTATTGTTCCAGGGGCACCTGGGTAGCTCAGTGGTTAAGTGACTGCCGCTGGCTCAGGTCATAATCCTGGAGTCCCAGGATCAAGTCCCGCATTGGGCTCCCTGCTCAGCGGGGAGTCTGCTTCTCTCTTTGACACTTTCCCCTCTCATGCTCTCTCTTACACTCTCTCATATAAATGAATACAATCTTGGGGGGGAAAAAAAAGAGACATAACAAGAACTACAATGCTCCATCCTCCCCAGAACTGTAAAACCCAGAGTGAGGCATGCTCTGAGTTCTTTTCTGAGCTCAGTACTTTCTGGTTGTGTTAAATCCATTTTTAACATCCATAAATTCTTTAATTCAGTTAACATGTACCTATTATCCACTATCTGTGAGACAAATTTTCTCTTTCTTATATCCAGGATACAAGAGTAAGACATCTTTATTATCTATAATGTGAGGACAATAGTAATAGGTTTGGAATGAGAATCTGATTAATTAATCCATGTAAAAAGCACTAAAAACAATGGTTGGCTCACAATGTCAGCTTTCATTATTGTTATTACAACATTCTATTTTCTACTAGAGCGGGCCTCCCTTGTCTGTACTTCTGAAGATGTCATTTAAACATTTCCTTAAGTATGCTTTCCTTGAAAATACCCTCCAACCCCTAACTCTGTCTCCTGGTGCCCGTCTATGTCAATATTCTGACCAGCAGCATAAATAACAAAAGTACTCTATGTAGAACTAATTTCCACAGCAAACATTTCATCCCATTTTACAGATGAAGAAACTGAGGCACAGAGAGCTTAAGTCACTTGCCCATGGAGACTGGATTTGATTTATGCAGTCTGGCTCTGGCTCCCTTGCTCTTAACCTCCACACTATACTGTCTCTCTCTTGCATCCTTCTACACATTTCTATCAAAGGAGTAATGATAATGTTGTGAGACCATCTGAATACAAATCTGCCACCTCCATTAGGATACTAGCTTCCCAACACTAAGCCATGTCCCTGGCATCTAGCATAAGATCTGGACCACAGTGAGGAGCAAGTATAACTTTGTCATTCTCTATGTTTGATGAGTGAGTGATCCCAGGGTAGACCTGTTCTGCACATGAACCCAGGGAGGCCACTTTGATGTCACAAGTCCCAAATTCTATAACCAAATATGCCCAAGAATTAGGTTCCTATACCATGCTTAAGAACGAAGCTTAAGGAAATAAACACCACTAACTCATTGTGAGGAAGCTGTGTAGAGAAAGACAAGGTTCCTAACTTAAGCTAAACTTATAAAGGCAGTAAAATTTAGTGCACTACTTTCTTTTTTCTCCTTTTTTTTTTTTTTCCTATTGAGTCCATCCTTGAGAACAGTGGTTCTCAGCCAAGGAGTGTCTTGCTGCCCAAGAACAATGTCTGGAGAAACTTCTGATGGTCGTAACTCTGAAGGATTCTTCACTGGAAGCTAGTGAACAGTGCTAAACATCCTACAATAATACACAAGACGGACCCCCTTCCAGCCCCCCTCCCCCCAACCCTGTCCCAAAAGAATTATCTGGTCCAAACATCAACAAGGCCAAGCTTAAGAAACCCTGCTCCAGGGCGCCTGGGTGGCTCAGTGGGTTAAGCCGCTGCCTTCGGCTCAGGGTCCTGGGATCGAGTCCCGCATCAGGCTCTCTGCTCAGCAGGGAGCCTGCTTCCTCCTCTCTCTCTGTCTCTCTACTTGTGATCTCTGTCTGTCAAATAAATAAAATCTTTAAAAAAAAAAAAAAGAAAGAAACCCTGCTCCAGGGTGAGCTGCCGCTGTCGTCTGGGAGAACCGTTTGCCTGTACTGTGCTTCAGCAGAGCACAACAAAGCTGCCAGCAGCAGGAAGGAGAGGAACAGACTTAAACAACTAGAATCTGTGGGCCAATCTCCTATTTTCTGTCCATCCAGTGACATCTCCTGCATTGCCAGGATGGAGAGCCAATATTCACAAAAAAACGGGAGCATTTTCTCCATTCCCTCCCATCAAGTCTCTGAATAGGTACTAACCCAGCTGTGCCCAGAGAGGGTTATACGGATGTGTCTTGGCCAGCGTGTTCACGGACTGAGAGGTGCGTTTCTCTGAGAAGGCTTTAATGGGAGGATGATCAACAGGCATGACGGTCGGTACCCAAGCCAGGTGGTAGGTTAACACTGCAGTCAGTAAGGCAGCAAAAAACCTTGGAGAAATGGAAGAAAATACCACCACATGAGCCCATGTAGGAAGCAGCATGTCACGTGCAGTATATACACTGACCACGGAAGCTGCACCCGAGGCTCCAGAGTTGACACTTACTGGTTTTTGTTGATCTGTTCTATCAGAAGTGTGAATTCCTTGAGAAAGCGCTGGCATAGCTGGGTTTTTTCCAAAGTGCTGGACATCATGGTAAGCCAGACAGGTTCGGCTATCCTTGGAACAGAATACAAGTTCCAGATTGTTCCTCTAGAGAAGAGAAAAGGGATATACAAAACTGTCACAGCTATCATTTTGGGTGATCATAATCTCTTCATAAAGGAATAAAGAAGAAAACAATAATGTGAATCTATGCAGCCTTTAAGGGATTCAAGCAGTATATAAGTCAGGGATCAGCCAGCTGTGATCCACAAGCCAAATCTGACCACCTCCTTTCTCGTAAACAATATTTTATTGGGACACAGCCATGCTCACCTATTTACATATTCTCTGTCGCTGCTTTTGCATAATGGCAAAGTTGAGTAACTACGACAGAGGCACTTCATTAAACTAGGACAACTTCACCCTATTTCTCAACTACATGACTTAGGTCTTGACAATCACCAGATAATGACTTATGTGTTATTTGAGTACTTTATACATATAACCCAGGGTTCGAAAACTACTGGGGATTTTGCTCCAAGAAGCATTATAGAATTCACCTTAAGCATCAAGAAAGTGTTCTAAAATTCTAAGAACTACAAAAAATATTTTTATCCTTCAGTTACAGAATAACAGTTTGGCTCATTAGCTCATGACCCATTTGGAGTGTGATTCCACTCCCCATCGAGAAACTGGCTCAACAAAATGGTGTGAGAATCCCAGCTCAGCACGGTGAAGGAGAATCCCACCCCCTATACTACACCTTCCTATCCAGATATTAGGAGCAAGGACTATAGAAAACCAGTCTCCAGAATACAAAGATCATGAATGAGAAACTGAAAATGAAGACACACAATTGTGGTTCAGACCAGGACACTGAGGAGAGGACACTGGGTAGAAACACAGATCGTCCTGGCTGACTGGAAGATCTACATCCCTGACATAGATATTCTCCAGCTACCCTGTGGATAAGCAGCCCTGAATCCATGTTTCCACATCTGTACCATGGGGGCTAGTTTTTAGTGCTTATTCCTAGGGCTTTTGTGAGGAGGACATGAAATAATGAACAGGCTTATAAGAAACACCTAAATATTAGTTTTCTCTATTCATCCTGTTAAAAGCAGTCAAGGACTGGATGACAGGCAGCAGTGTGGATTACACAGTGGGGAGTAACCAAAACTTTTTCCTCCAGTTGTTCTGGATTTCCATCTTGGGGGAAGGAGCTACCAAAGTGAGTGTACTAACTGCTAGTCCCACAATTCTTCCAAGTGGGTCTCTGGGTATCCCCAGATCCATGGCTGCCATGGCTACGGCCACTTACAAGCTACCTTCAGGGATTTGCCAGACGCTGCCAACACACCTGAATTCTCCCAGAGCTTCCATCAGACGGCTGACGTAGAACTGGACACGCAGACTCGATTCTGCTATCTTTCTGCAGGAGATCATGGCCTACATGGAAGAGAAAACAAACCAAATTGCTCTCTGAGAAGAGATTCCTTTGTAACTGTTCACTACTGGGATTTTATTAATAAAATAATATTATAATCAAGACATTCACTGTGGTAATGACTTCAGGCATCACGAAGAAGTGATCTCCTTTCCTAAAATACTATAATATCTGATATCTGATATCAACATGCCTAAGGGTCTATTACTGTTACAGACAATTTAACTTCTCTAAAGAAGTGATCAGATACATAAACCATGAGAAATTAACCACCTTAAAGTGCCATGATCATGTCTCTATTTGACACTAGAACTACATTCTTATTACCTTTTCAATGGCACTCTTCAACCTGTTCATGTGAGATTCAAACAAGGGAAAATGAGAAAAAAAGAAGTCCTGGAAATTCCTTTGTGCCTCTTCTTTCTCACACAGGGAAAAAATGATGCTTATGGCAATTTTCTTCCTCCGAACTATGGCTGGATTAGAACTGCAGGTTTCTTCAGCTAGGCTGAATGTCTCATCCATTGACCTGAAGGAAAAAGAAGTTTGAAAAGTTGCCATGCCTCCAAGAATTGCATTGAGGATAAACTGTAATGCCAGGGGATGACATTCAGAATGTGAACCCAGAACACCCAGAGTCTTAACCAAGAGTTTGTCTGCTTCCAATTCATTCTCTTCTCTAATTCTCTGTCATGATAAATGAAAACATCAACTTGCCACATGTTATTTTCTAATATGAAAAGAAGTGTAAATAAAACCTAAAAGTAATTTCAAATGTCCTCCTGTTAGGCTCTTAGTCTTTTTCCCTTGGATTATTTCACATCGGACTGGTGGTATTTAGAGAGCAGGGAGATACATCTGGTCACTCAAAACATAGGCCCTTTGTTTTGGTTAAGAGATACCAATAGACAGGAACATTAGAAGGGAAATGATCCTGTGGTTTTCTGTTAAACCAGTGCATCATGTTTGGAAATTTACTTGTGGTTGAGGCTTACTTTCCCAAGGCTATTAAAACCATTAGATGAAGTAAGTCCGGTAAATGTTCAGATTAAGCCATGCAATTGATTAAACTCTCTGGGAAATCCCCCAAGCAGAAAGACATATCTCTCGGCTGGGTAGTCAATGTCTCAAAAAAACTCAAGATTCTTTTGAGAGACTCTGCTTCTATGATAAGAGAATCATAGGTATGGGTATGTTCTCAATCTGTCTTAAGGGGTAAGACTCAGAAATACAGTCTAACCCTGTCTCTTACAGAACTATTCTGAAAAACCAGCACTACCATATAGCTACTAATAACAAAAGTGAAAATAATTTTTTTTTTTGTACAAAGATACCAAAAGCAAAGTCCATAATACATCGCACACGAAAGCACTTTGTCTGGCACACAGGAGGTATATACAATTAACTTTCTTTCTCACTGACTGTCACCATTTAGTCTCGGATCTCCACTGAATATGGGAGGGTACTACTTCCTCTGTTTTCTTTACCACAAACTACCACAGAACAATTACTTATGCTTGGCAGGACCCAAGGCCTCCATACTCCTGATCTTAAACTTATTTGCTGCTCTACTACTCACAGTCTGTAACGTTACTGTGATTTTCACATATCCATAGCTTTGAAAACACGCATACATCAGATGTTTTATGGTCAGGAAAGCCATTTTACTTTTGAAGAAAAGGAGAGAGACATCTTGTTCTAAGCTCAGAAAGGACATGCTATTGTTTTATTCTCAACTTTAAGCAAGATCCCCGAGATGGAGATGTGGTTGATAAATCAGTAACAGGCTCTCACTAACAGACATGCCATGGGCAGGACATGATCTCCAGGTGCTGTTGTAAATGCTGTGCACTCCAGTAAACCATCAACTGTTTTTTCCGAAAAATTCCTAGATCTTAATCATCTGCTCATCAGAATAAAAAAAATCTTGAGCCTCTCTTAGAATTTTACTTAATTTCGTACAGTGAAATTTCATATGGTGAATACTCGTCCTTCCCAAAATAACTGTAGTATAACTTTGTTTTTTGCACCAGTTTATTTCTATTTTATATAGGAAGTTCTGAGCTTATATATGGCCAACATTTTCTTGCAACACTTTTTTTTTTTTTTGGTCTGGCATCTATTTTTCCTCTTTTTCGAAAGTAAAATGACTGTTTCAGTCCATTCATCTTCAGCCAACATGGTCCTTAATAATGAAATTGTAATAAACACTTAACCCTATGCAAGTTTATGCACCATCTCTCATAAACAATAGCTGACTCTATCTTAATGTAGCAGAGAGTGCCACCTACTGCATTTCTGAAAAACTTCCATAGCTACAACAATGTGGATAGCTCTTCCTCGCTTTGCTCTATCTCTGCCTACCGAATTCCAAAGCAACTGAGCTTCATTCTATAGTCTCACAAACCAGAATACATCAGTTCACAGAGTATTATGATTATATTTTTAAAATTATTCCACAATGAAAGAATGTTTCAAAATGTTTTAAAACACTTGAGTATGCAACCCAATATGTCATCTCTTCACCCTCAAGTCACCATGTAAGGTACACAGGCCTTTCTGCAAATGTGGGAACTGAGGCAGAGTGAGTCATTAACTTGCCTCAGGAATAGATAACTTCTCAGTAACAATGTTGGAGCTAGAACCCAGGGTTTCTGTCTTCTAAGCTAGGCTTGTTTCTGGATGTTGGAAACGAGCAGGGTCCGTGCCCTGTGTCTGATCTGTCTTCGGTCTTCACACCATCAGGTGCACCCTGCCAGCTGCAGCACTCAGAAGAAAGAGCTGGGAGTGATCATGTCAGCTGGCAGGACTTCAAGTCAAGGAAAGACCCCTGCTACATACTTAAGCTTTCTCCTTACAAAAAAATCAAATAGCATTTTGCTGACACTTACGGATAAGCATTTACATGTATTACTTTTACCTCAAGATCATAAGCAAAGCAAAAACTGTGATTATTTAAGTAATCTCAAGAATTTATAATTGATATCAGGACTTATAATTGATATCAGGCTTAGTCTAATTGTTTTTGTCAGCTTTGAACTTCATCTGAATCTATGTATTATATTGGAACATAGGAAATTGCCATTTTTGTAGGTCAGAGAACAAACCTGCAGCAACTTTGTATGGTTGGTTCAATATAATAATCCAAATCAAAAGCTCCTGTGAGTACTTTATACCTCGGTCCTTTAGGGTTTCTGTCGCCTCACTAAGGGATGAAATCTTTGCAGTTTCTCTTCTATTATAGGCGATACTTCCCTACCAGCTGGTATATGCCCAAAATGACTCCCTATCCAGTAGCCAAAATTTACCACTCAGCACAGCAGGGGGTCTGGAGACAGGAGTATCCAGTGTGGGACTAACTGTTCAGGACTGTGAAATCTTCCTTTTTGCCTCTCTCTTAGGAAGTTTCTGATTACTGTGGATTTGCTCTCAAAGCCAGAGGCAATCATATTTCTGGTACCTGCTATTCTTTTGTCTCACATCAAAAATTTTCCTACCTGCATACCTGCCAAAAGTAAGAGATTAACTGCAACATCTTTAAATGAAGGGATCTTCACAGGCGTAGTGATCAATTCAAAATATCAGCCGCACTTACATTCTCTGTGTGCCAGCTTCCTGGGCATGAGACCCCACTCCCCCAGAGCCCTGTTCCCAGATGGGCTCCAGGCTTGATGTAATGCTTTGCAGCTACCATCTCGGATTCTTAGTAATTTTATCTTTCAGCCTGTATTCTGGAAGTGAAATCTGATGGGACAATGAAGCATGTGAGTGAGCAGTGAAGACACTGGGCTGCAGAGTACACAGTGGGCTCAGGCCTAAGGGCATGCAACCCAGACGCTGAGCAACTGGCTGAGCAGTTAGGCGCACACCCACGTGTCTGAAAAGCCCAGGGTGCCAGGAGGCCCCAAGGCGGCAAGGCCGGGACTGGAGCCCAGACTGGTAGCTGGGACAGCAGCAGCAGAAAGAGCAGTGACCACAGCCGCGGGAGAGAGAAAGGGCATGGGTAGTGGCGCGACCCACAGTGTGAGGCTAGCTTAACCATCCATCACTGGAATCTGTCCCTATAGAGTGTGCACAAATATTTAACTCTCTGCCCCAAGCCCCAAAGACAGTAAATTATCACAAAGAGCCTACAGTGGACATTGCAATAAAACGTATCCAGGAATAACCAGAATTCTTCAGTTTATCATCTCCAGTTTTAGAAACTATTGCAACACTGCAAAGTAAATATGTACAGGCATAGAAACAAATTAAATGTAAAGATTGTTGTACCGAACAGAAAAAAAAACCCTACTATTTTCATATGAAGCTTCGGATAAACTATTAATAAGGAAGTCCACTTTAAAATTAATTTTCCTTATAATTGAAGATGCAGTGATAGTGAAAACACAGGCATTCTGAATTATATACAACTCGTGAAGACACTTTCAGTTGCTTGCAAGACCTCTATGAGTTACTCAAAATGTCAGAGGAGACATTAAAATAAGTTTGTATAAATTTACATTTAAAATTAAATTCAGCCTTGCACAAAATGGATTTGTGTGAAGACAAAAACCTTTTTAGAAAAACTGTTCCCCAAGAATCATCAGATCTAGATGTACTGAAATTTATATTTTGAAAGTTTATCAGAAACTTAATCCAGTGTTTTCATAATCCATAAAGTTCCAGTAAAGGTTACATCAGCAGAAAGATCTTTCTTACAAAATTGTCAAAAAATTACTTGCCGTCTTGCATTTGCTAAGAGTGATTAATGCTGCTTTCAATTATATCAATTGAAAGCAAAGTTGCTAAAAACTATAAATTTTGATAACCTAACATCTGAAGATAGAAAAGAAAGCCAGAAAAGTCTTATGATAAATCAAGATATAGCATTATTTATTATATTATATACAATTATGATACCAAAATATTATTTCTTGCAATTTATGTTTATGTTTTATTCATATTTCATTATTATTCTATTAAATTTTGTAAGTAAAATATTTTTAACCTTTACATTTTAGTACCTTTAACAGCACTCTTCCCCACTTTTTGAACAAAGGTGTTCTGCATTTTCATTTTGAACCAAAGATATTTATTTTAGGTGTTGTAGAGATTCTTTAGTTTCCAAAGCCACATCTCAATTCAAATTAAAGTTCTGAAGAATTTTCAGAGGAGTGGATTGAAGAATGCTACTCAACTCTGGATTTAAACCTGAAGGGATGGGGACACCTGGGTGGCTCAGTCGATTAAGCATCTGCTTTGGCTCAGGTCATGATCCCAGGGTTCTGGGATTGAGCCCCACATTGGGCTCCCCACATAGCGGGGAATCTGCTTCTCCCTCTCCCTCTGCCTGCTGCTCTGCCTACCTACGCCTCTTTCTGTCAAATAAATAAATAAATAATCTTTAAAAACAAAAAACTTGAAGGGATAGAAAAACATTTTTAGTAAAGAAATGTCTAAAGGGAAGGCTTCTATGACTCATCATTCTCTTTAATCACAGAAGCTGTTGTAAGGACAGTGAGGATGGTGGGATGCCCTCTCCTGACAACTGCAATGATGGCAATGATAATGACGGCAATAATAATTGTAAATAAGTCCTACTGACCAATATTTTCTTTACTTATCTTATCCTAGCTTGGCTTGACTTGCTGTATCTCATTTAACTTTCCCAACAGCACTGTGAGACTGGTACTAGTACAATGATCATACTGCTGATGAGGAAGCAACACTTTGTTTTTGTTTTTGCTTTTTTATTTTTTTAATTTATTTTCAGCGTAACAGTATTCATTGTTTTTGCACCACACCCAGTGCTCCATGCAATCTGTGTCCTCTATAATACCCACCACCTGGTACCCCAATCTCCCACTCCCGCCACTTCAAACCCCTCAGATTGTTTTTCAGAGTTCATAGTCTCTCATGATTCACCTCAACTCCCTTCTCCTCTCTAACTCCCCATGTCCTCCATGCTATTTGTTATGCTCCACAAATAAGTGAAACCATATGATAATTGACTCTCTATGCTTGACTTATTTCAATCAGCATAATCTCTGAGGAAGCAACATTTTGAACACAGATTAATTCACTGTCGGTACACCTAGTGAGTGGCAGAAGTAGGACCTGTTCTCAGACCAAATTACAAGCTCCTGACCACTCTATTCAAAGCCCACCAACCACATAGCAGTTCCTCGATGAGTGAAGCAGCTCTATTTTTCTCTCTTAGTTGAGCTTGCTAGGATTGTGAGAACAACAGAAGAGAGGCAAGCAGCCCGACACATCATATACACACACCCTGACCCTCGCCTCTCAGCCTGACCTTTAAGCACCATCTCTCCCAAAAAGGGAATCTCCAACTCCCCACCTAACAATGCAAGTGTTCTCTCCCTTCACTGAGTCCCAAAGCACTTGATGATCCCCCCACCCTGGCTCGCGGCATTTATAGTTTAACATTTTATTGCTATTATTTATGTGTGTATGGTCTACCCCACTAGTCAATAACCTCTATTAATGGTCCCCAGATGAAGATGTATATCTGAATCATCTTTACATCCTCACAGACCCCCTACACACGGTGATTAGCAGCCTACACACCAAATTGAACAACTAACATGTGAATCGTGATAGGTACAACCTATGTTAATTCTCTTTTTAGGTTTTGAGTCATAGGGAGAAGGAAGTGGAAGCTACTGATATAATATCATAATAAGCCAAACTGTGTATTTTGCAAAACAACCAAACTTTAGATCTAAAATTCAACTGCAATGAAGGCAGAATATACCTCGATGCTGTCTTTATAATTAGATTCATGACCATTTCGTTTAAGGATTTAAGTTTTAGGGGCACCTGGGTGGCTCAGTGGGTTAAGCCTCTGCCTTTGGCTCAGGTCATGATCTCAGGGTCCTGGGATCGAGTCCCGTATCAGGCTCTCTGCTTGGCAGGGAGCCTGCTCCCTCCTCTCTCTCTGCCTGCCTCTCTGCCTACTTGTGATCTCGCTCTGTCAAATAAATGAATAAAAATCTAAAAAAAAAAAAAATTTAAGTTTTATGAGAAGAGTATGCATGTTACAATCCTTGTGTTCATATGTTTTCAAAGACCACATTGGTGTCACAGTAAGCTGAGGAAGAGATTTATTTCAACCCCCTAACTCACAAGAGCTACATCTGGAAGGGAGCCAACTCAAAGACAGAGGAAACTCTTTTTTTTTTTTTTTAAGATTTTATTTATTTATTTGACAGAGAGATCATAAGTAGGCAGAGAGAGGAGGAAGCAGGCTCCCCACCGAGCAGAGAGCCCGATGTGGGGCTCGATCCCAGGACCCTGAGATCATGACCTGAGCCGAAGGCAGAGGCTTTAACCCACTGAGCCACCAAGGTGCCCCGAGGAAACTCCTTTTAAATTAACACCATATCTAGCTCGTACATGGCACAAAGACCCAGATGGTTCCCAGCGTCTTCCAAACCAGACTGGTTTTCAGCTTTTATATTTATTGATTTATAAAACTTCTAATTTACCCATTTTCAGCCTAAGAAGAAGCTAATCCAGCAGTCTGGGTTTTTTCCCCACTGAAAACAGGGGAGTCCTGCCAGTTTGTTTAAGCAGTCTACAACCAGCACCTTTCTGAGCAAGAGCAAACTTGTAACTCACCTCCTTGGAATGATGCCATTTTCCAAACTTGTTGTCTGACTTCGAAGCCAGCGGCGCTGGTAACTGCTGGAAGAGGATGTAGAGGAGCTTGGAGATGGAAAAGGTGTAATCAGAAGGCTGCTTAGTGAGGCTGTAAGGAAGAAAAGTAGAAAGTTGAAAGTTGAGGTAAAGGAATCCTCATGTAGCCACACAAAAACATGCGTGCCAAGTGACCTAAATTTTCCGGTTCTACCAGCCATGTCCAGCAGGGGGAGACTACAACTCCTCTCTTACTAAAACTTCTGGGCTGCAAAGAAAACGTCCTTTAAAAAGGAAAATAAATTTAAAAAATAGGGATTATAGACATATCAAATGCATCAATTATCAGGCCCTACATTACAAAGGCAGCATAATTATTACTCACTTAACCAAAATGCAGATTTCTGATAAAAATGGTCCACATAGCATAACCGTTTATATTGTTACCTGATAACCAATGTCATACACAGCGTTTATTTACACTATTTTCTCCTCTTAACTACTTCTTCACTCCTATTTTGAAGTGAAATCTACGCAAGTAAGAAGTTCCTCCACAGAGTATCCTCCCTCCTATCCCCTGTCTCTAAATACACAATACTGACCTTCCTTCCCTCCAGCAACCAGCTTCCCCACTAACCCATCACCACTCCCTTGGCTGTGAAAAAGCATCCTCTAGCCTTAAATATATTTTCTGCTTGGATTGCTTATTTGCCTCAGGGCCTCTCTCTGCTTCTCTCTGCTAAATAGTATTAGATGCCTATGCTTGGGCTCTCAGTGTAAGCTGACCTGCCAGCCCATACTTCTCAAAAAGGCAGGGAGGGATTGGTCCCTTTCATGGTAGGCAAAGGAATTCTTACAAATCAGAGCTGCTTGATTGGTGTCTACTAGTTTGGAAGAATAAAAGAAGGTGACAGACGTTTTTCCTTTTACTTTCCTCAGGCTAAGGAATTAGACATTGATATGTCACTCAGTCCAGTGGAAAAGGAAATGAGGTCCAACTGAATGCTGGTCAGCGTTTTCGGAAGCAAACCACAGGACAAAGGAAATTTATTTGAGCACACATAGTATACTATGCTTATGGATATCACTTGATAGGGCATTTCCCCATATGAAGTGTTACATTTTAATTTATACTTTTATAGGCAGATGTAAATAACCTGACTCCCTGACCTGATTTCGTAAATATGACAAGAGTTACTTGGCTGTTACTCAATTCTCAGTAAGCAAATGCTGGAGTGTGTACAATGTTCCAGGTGTTGTGCCAGGCCACTGGGATGCAGTGGTGGACAAGACAGACACATATTTGCCTGCACAGAGCTTCAAGTCTCTGTGAATAGCAGTGAACTTGCCAGGCTACAAAATGAGATGCAAAATGGTTCAAGGTTCTTTCCACACCAGAGGTATATTGAGACGCTTTTCTTCTAAACTAGTCAATATCCATAACAAATTTGTTTGGAAGATCTAAATCATCTATGTACTCCTTGTATCCAGGACAGCTCCCTGGATAACTTAATAAAACAATTAATGAATACTTAGTGAATGTATGGCACTTCCTCACTAAAGTATTGCCCAGATGTGGCTGACCCTAACAGGTTGCCTTTGTTCTGATCTGGTTTCACCCTTTGAAGCTGACTTAAATCTCCAAAAATCAAATCCATATTTGAAATATCGGTGGTGGGTAATTTCACTAATTGTGAAGGGAGACAAAAGAGAGTTTTTCCTCAAAACCACACAAAATTACTTAATAAAAAATGTCAACTAGACATTTGAGCCCCACCCCCAAATTCTAAAAGTCCTCCATGAGGTACACAAGCTCTTCATTCCCTATTCCTAAATCTTCAGGGTCCCCTGTCTCTATTCCTATCTTATGCTGGTCAAATCATCTTCTTGGCAGGTGGAGGACAGGGCTGAGGGGTAGATGATAAACGTCTTTTCCCCTGCCACAGAAGCAAGATGGAAATGACTCTGAGGGCTAAATTTATTCTGGAAATTGTATGTATTGCTGTATAATTCACAGTTTAGTAAACTGAGTAAGAACCCAGTCTCCCAATTCAAATCCTGGCTCTGCCACTCACCAGCTGTAATACCTGGGCAGTTTACTTAACCTGTCAGCTTTCTCATCGGTAAAATGAGGACAGTAAAGCATCACACCTCAGGATTTTCATGAGAACTGCAATCTGCTAGTGAGTTATGAATTATTTAGTGAACCAACACCAACATTTAAAAGAAAAGAAAACAAGAGTATATTGCAATGCTAATATTAATTGATGATATTTTTGTTATATATAAAGATGTTTGTTACTGGATCATAATATAAAATGCATTAGCATGAATTGCAGACAGAAGAAAAGTCTGAGAAGCACTGACCTATTTCATAAAGTTCCTGTGAGGATTAAACAAATCAATACACTTAGCCCAGTGCCCTACACAATAAATGTTGGCTATTGACTCCCTCTGATAATTATTGGAACAGGAAAACTAAGTAAGACATTTCAGAGTACTAAAACATTATTAGTTCTGATTAGTTAATCATGAAAACAACCTCGGACTTATAATAGACACATGAAAGGGAAAGGGAAAAAAATTAATAAAAAAACAGAGACGATATTCCTTTTTTCATTGTAAAATCCTGAATAAAAATTTGTAAGGTATACAAATGAAATACTTCGCTAAAGTGCTGGTTTAGGGCTACCCAGCACTTCCTTATCAAAGTATTTTAATATTATTTAATATGATTTTTACATTAACATACTGTGGTATGTCATTGTCAGTCACATACTCTAGGAAGCAAAACATTTGGTAACTCTCAAGTGGAAGAAGAACTCTCAAGCTTAATTTTGGCTTCTAACTCATTGTCACTTTCATGAGAAAGGGGTGGATTCAGGTATCTGTTCTACTAACATTGAATGGTTGGCTAGACTCTTCTGTATCTTCTGCAGCTTTGACAGACACCAGTCTATGTGTATTTGGAAACAATCCCATCACAACAAAAAAAATATACTAATGTGATGAGGCCCCTTATTTCCTCTCCAAGCTCATCATACACCACTCTCTCCACTCTCCCCTTACTATATTCCAGTCTTCTCTCTATTCCTTATACACAAAGCTCCGAAACCTGTTTCCACTCTGGGTCTCTGCACTAGCTGTTCCCATGCCTGAAATGCTCTGTGCTCTGATCTTCATGGAGCCTGTTACCACCAGCAATCCAGCCACGTGAATATTTCTCCTTCTTGAAGAGGCCTTCCATGAACATCTCATATCTTTTATTTTCCTCAGTGATAAGTGCTTACCTACATTTCACTGTCTATGATTTGTGCTTCCTTTATTCAATATAAACTCCATGAGATCAGGGATCATGCCCATCTGATCACTGATCTATCCCCATATTCTACAAAAATGCTTGGTACATAAGATGTTCAAGAAATACTGCTGCATGAAGAGTGAGCAACGATTATGTGAAGGACAATGACATCTGTCTCGATCAATAATTAGATCAACAAAGCATTAGAAAAACAAATTTCTAGGAATTGCAAGTCTGAATTTGAGGAAAGTTTCCAGTGGTCAAAGCTATATACACAGCATTTGGATTTTCTCTTTTTCCTCCTACCTTCATTTTAAAAAATTATTTTTTTATTTTATGGTGGTGGTAGACAGCAGTGGTGTAGCTCTGAACCTGAACACTTTCTCTGCATGAAAGAGGGTACTAAATCCAAAAGACAGGAATGATCTTTTGTACTGTAATACTGACAGTACTTCCCTTAGAGTTTTTGCTTATTTAAACACTTGAGAAGTATAAGGTTCCTTAAAGTTTAACAGCTGTATTCCTCAACAAAAGAATAGAAGCATTTAACAAGGTCAATTAATAGAGCTGTGATTATTGTCTGATAGGCGAATGCCATTTTTTTTTTTTGAGAATGCCATTTTTAACAAACCGAATACATTAGTAGGCAAATAAAAGTTAATACATTGTAGTTAGAAATCACAGAGTAATTTTAAGACTATAAAGGGTCCTTAAAAGCATCTCAGGAACTTCAACTTTTAATAAAATTCGCACAAACTCCCCTCAATGAAAAGACAAAGAAAATATCCTCACCGTGATGATTTCCAAACACCTTAATTTTTTTTAAATAGACTTTATTTTTTAGAGTAGGTTTAGGTTGGAAAAAAAAAAATGATTGGAAGGTCCAGAGATTTCCCTCCATAGAGCCCCTACTCCCCTGTGATCAGCCTCATTCACCAGAGTGGTATACTTGTTACAACTGATGAATCTACACAGAAACATAATTATCACCCAGAGACCATGAATAGAGACCATGAATAGAGACCACCATAGAGACCATAGAACCTTAGCGTTCACTCTTAGTGTTGTACTGAGTTTGGACAAATATATAACGACATGCACCCACTACTACAGTATCAACCAAAATAGTTTCAGTTCCCTAAAAATACTCTGTATTCCAACTATTCATCCCTCCCTGCCCTGTCCCCAGGGGGACAGGGACCCCTGATTTTTTTACTGTTTCCACAGCGTTACCTTTTCTAGAATGTCGTACAGATGAAATCATGAAGGACTGTAGCCTTCTCAGATTGGCTTTCACTTAGAGATGTGCCTTTAAGTTTCCTCCCTATCTTTTCATGGTTTGATAGATCATTACTTTTCAGCACTGATTTTATACTTCATTGAAAACATCTTAAATTTTAATTCCTTAGCTAGACATAAACCCTAGCGCAGCCTTTGTGATAAGCTCAGTCTTGACATTTATTTGCCAAATTATTTGATCTTTCTAAATCTTCTAATCCATAATTTGCAATCTAAGACTGAAGTGTCTGCAAAGACTTTTGGGAAGTCTAAAAAAACTCTCTTGGTTCTTTGCCCTTTCATATAAATAAGAGTTATTTTGTCTGGCTTCACAGGAGGTTTTAGTTGAAATTACACTGAATTTATATTTATTTGTGAAAATTCACCTCTTTCTCTATTCATATTTATTTTCTTTGAGACATAGTTTCTTTACCTTATTGTTTTAAACATTTTCTTAAATTTAGTTTCAATTAATTAATTTATAATATATTATTGGTTTCAGGGGTACAGGCCCATGACACATCAGTCTTATATAATACTCAGTGCTCATTATATCACATGCCCTCCTTAACGTCCATCACCCATCCCCCACCCTTCTCCCCTCCAGCGATCATCAGTTTGTTTCCTATGATTAAGAGTCTCTTATGGTTTATCTCCCTCTCTGGTTTCGTCTGTTTTTTGTTTTTTTTCTCCTCTATTACCCTATGATCCTCTGTTTTGTTTCTTAAATTCCACATATGAGTAAGAGCATATGATAATTTTCTTTCTCTGATTGACTTACTTCATTTATCTTTTTTTAATCAAATTTTTATATCTCTCCATAACTGTATCAGATATATATATATATATATAATTATTCTTAGATCCCTTTATAGTTTGAGTTGTTATTTGCATTACTTTTTTATTCTAATTTTTCTTAAACAGGTAATAAGAATGCAAATGTAGAACGGAAAAAGCTAAAGCAGAAGTTAGCAAATTTTTGAAACTGAAGAAGATACATATCCATTCCAGGAGAATACCACAGGTCTGACTTGAAATATGAGAATTATAATGAAATGAAAAAATGAGTTCTGTCCAAGCTACATTACAGACTGCCAACTCCATATACGGAAGGCAAGGCAAGGCTCAAAGTAAAGATTTGACAGTACTGATAGAACAAGACATTTTTAAATTGAGACAGGTTCTTACACAGACTGTGGAAAGAAGAATAAAGCAAAATGCTAGTCCCTAGTGATCCTTGCCCCACACACCACAAAGGACAATACTGACACAAAAGGGATCAGATGCCTGCCCCACTATCTTTAGGAGACCCTGATGCTGGGGAGCCAGCTGGAGACTAGACCTCGAGTCTCAGGTGGGCTGGGCAGAAAGCTCCAAATCTTATCTGAACCCTGGAGGTGATGAGAAACGTTTCATGACAACTTCCCAGGGGAGAGAGAGAAGTGAGTGGGGGATGACCTCCCAGTAGCTCCTTGGAGGCTTCCCTTTCTCTTGTGTTCCCTGAGGAGTACGTTGTACTGCCAAGACTCAGATAAGCTGAGTTCAAGCCTTCGCCTATATGTGCACGTGCAAGGTCAAGGATGCTATGGCCCAACAGCAAACAGAGCAAAACCCTCCTGGACGCTTGTCCTTCTTTACAAAGCACTGCAGCAGTTAAGTCAATAAAGAATTCTGATACAAATGGGACGTCAGTTTGCATCATTCAATGGTGACCTGTGTTGCAATCAACAGTTTGACTCCATTTTTTCACGTTTGACTGCTGAAACCTTTTCAGGTTCTCCCCCCAACCCCTTTCCCTTTCTGCCTCAAATCTGGACAAGATGATGAGAAAGCCCGGGGGCCCTCTCCTTTGGAACCAGTGGGCAGTTCTGCCATGTGTGGAAGCCCTTACCCTGGCCCTACCCCCTAACCACCATTAAAAAACCCCAAGACCATCTCCTCTCCCTGTCTCTCAAGTCCTTTGCTGACCAGCTTGGGAAGCCCACTCTGCTTTCACCAGAAAGCATCATTATGTGAATGGTAAATATTTTCATATCATCTTGGCATGTGTGTGGTGTAATCAGTTTTGATACGGAAACCGTATTTTGGGTAGGGTCCAT
The DNA here is from genome assembly GCF_030435805.1 of Mustela lutreola. NCBI lineage: Eukaryota > Metazoa > Chordata > Mammalia > Carnivora > Mustelidae > Mustela > Mustela lutreola. Next base: position 129,268,884 of record NC_081290.1, on the reverse strand, counting down.
TCTGTACCTGTATAGTGGCTAAAACATATGTCCTATTTGAATACTATGATTACACTGAAGGTTCATTTTAAAACATCTGAATAAAGGGGCACCTGGGTGGCTCAGTCAGTTAAGCATCTGACTTAGACACGGGTTATGATCCAAACAAAGTCCTGGAATTGAGTTCTACGGTCAGGCTCCCTGCTCAGTGGGGAGTCTGCTTCTCCCTCTCCCTCTGCCCCTCCCCACTGTTTGCATGAGTTCCTGTTCTCTTTCAAATAAATAATACCTTAAAAAGTATTTAAAAATTTTGAAAAAAAAGTATTTAAAAGTACATTATTATCAAAGTTTTTCTCATGTTGACCTTCTGTTTATTCTACTTTTAAGAACAGAGGAAATGCAATTGTTCAGTGAATGAGGAAATTATTTTTCTTGTCAGTGATTTGAACATTCTGATGAAGAAGAGAACTGAAGCCTGAATTAAGGTCACAGATTAACAAGGCTCAGTGGCTCTGGTCTCAATCCTGGCCCTCCAACCCTTAAACGCTACTCATGTACTCAGACTTTCAAATTCTAGCTTCTGCTCCAATCCATCTCTGTAGAGCCAGTTTCCTATTTCTAAATTACAGATTTCTACTTTCTATTTCTACTCACACACCTAAAGAACTCAGACACTTCTAACTAAAAATTGTCTGAATATCTACTTCCCTGGACTGGCCTCCTGTTTTCCCTGTACTAGTTAGTGCCATTATCCTCTGCTTATTTACCTGAGTTAGAAACTGAAGAGTCACCCTTGTTTCCTCCTGCCTCCTCCACATCCTGTGCCCCCTTAGTCACCGAGCCTTGCCAATCCCACCTCCTAGCATGGCTGAAACCCACCCTTCCTTTCTCCCAAGACCTTACTTAAAAATTTTTAATGGTAACCACTAAAAGAATAACCTCTCAAAAATAATATTCTAGATTAACATATGTGCAAAGCACACATTAAAAAATATCCAAAAGAGAATACAATGAAAATGCATTTTCCCTTCTTATCTGTCCAGGCTTGTATCCCTTCCATAGATAGTCTATGACTTGATCTCACAACCCATGAGATTATGACCTGAGCTGAAATCATGAGTCACACACCTAACTGACTGAGCCATGTGGGTGCCCCTCTTTTTTTTTTTTTTTTAAAGTTAGATATTCTTGTTGCTTTATTTCTTATTCTGTGCATAACAAGCTTGTAAAAAAGCACTGGAGTACTTAAAATGAAGAATAACTTAGAAAGAAAAGTTGTATATTTTTCAAAGATGCTATTCCATAAAAGCAAAGAGGAAAAAAAAACCCAATGGACAGTTTTTCAAAATTTTATGCTAAATCAGATAATCATTTTATACTAGCTACACACACACACACACGCATACACACACATAAACAGTGGTAGGAAGCCCCAGTGTTTCAGAAAACTATATTGAAAAAAAGTTAATGGGAAAAAAACCCTAGGCCCCTTCATGCCCTGCTAAATTAGAAAGCATCACCATTCATGTATTTTAGCAATAGATACATTGGTCCAGGTTTTTCTGGAGCACAGTTTTGACATACCACCTTGACCTCAAAAACAGAGTCAATTATGTTACATCCCTTAGCTGTCCCTGCTTATAAGATTAAATCCAAACTCTTTATCATGGGATTGGTGCCATTCAAAATTAGCCTTTCATAACCAGCCTTACCTGCTGACATTCCCAACCCCACGTTCTAGACCTGCCATTGTTCAAACATCCTAACAGTATACTCTCAAGGATCTACACCCTTGCACAAACTATTTTCAGAAATGCTCTTTTCCTAAACTCCAGTACAGCTCTTTTCTACCTTCAAGGTGTCACTCAAGTATTACCTCTTATATGAGGCCATCACCCTGAATTCCCAGGCAAAGTGACTTACTGTTCCTCTTGGTTCCCACAATATCTTATGAGGTGGTACTTATCACACTGGATTTTAACTCTTGGTCGGCACAAACTCTTCCTGAGGTCACATGCGCTACTCTACTCTTCTTCAAAAACATCCAAATTCTGGTAAAGTCTGACAACACAGGGGACTAAAAACTGCTATTCAATAAATAAACAAATATAGCTTAATAACTGGCTAGTTAGGAATCAGTGTTATCCTTCTAACTCTTTCCCTTAATTTCAACTGTATCAAATTGGTCTTACTGTGAAAACCACCAAAATAATTCAGTTTTCTAACAACAGAGTAAACTCCTTTGGGAATTCAAACCCCTATGGCTCTTTGTATTCCCAGAGCATACTCTGCATTGAACAAGTATGCTGCTGAATGTGAAATAAGCTCCTATATCCATTCCCTCCTTTCAAGGTTTGCCTGCAGGAGAGGATGCATAAGGAAGGCACTAGTGGGATAGGACAAAGACCCCCAGGTTTCTTTTCGATGGGGAACTGTAAACTCTCTTTTAAAGTTCCTTTTTATCCTGGAACAAGGTTCTCTGTATAGACAATGATTTAAAAACAAACAAACAAAAAAGCTTTTCTCAAGTTTCTTCTCTACGGGACTACTGGGGGAGGGGAAAAAAAGAACCTTAAATTATTCTTCAGACCTGAATTGCAATAATTGGAATTCTGGGCAGAATTCATGAAGCCTTTATATGGTGAAATGGTGTGAACACTAATTTCAGAGATCTACTGGACTGGCACATATAGCTACAAAAACTCCCCCATCTCAAGAGGTGCTGACCTCAGGGCACCTGGGCGGCACATTCAATTAAGCATCTGACTCTTGATTTCAGCTCAGGTCACGATCTCAGGGTGGTGAAATCAATCCCCGCATCAGGCTCCGTGATCAGCCCAGAGCCTGTTTAAGACTCTCTCTCCCCAAACCATAAATCTCACAATCTCACAAAACAAACTGAGGGTTGCTGGGGGGAGGGTTGCTGAGGGTTGCTATGGGGTTATAGAAATTGGGGAGAGTATGTGCTATGGTGAGTGCTGCGAAGTGTGTAAACCTGGCAATTCAAAAATCTGTACCCCTGGGGATAAAAATATATTATGTTTATAAATAATTAAAAAAAAAAAAAACCCTCTCTCCCTTTCCCTTTGCCCCTCCGCTCCATGCTCTCTCTCGCTAAAATAAATAAATAAATCTTCCCCAAAAAGCTGACCTAAGTAACTTTGGAAATGAGTAGACATCTTTAAAACTAAAGGTAAAAGAAAATGAATAACGGCACTATCTCTAGTTAATAAAGTTGTTTCCTTCCCAGGTACAGGTTAACAATTCGGACACCACTACACACGTATACTGAAATGTACACAATTAAGTAAGCAGATGGCAGACAGTGAGACCCAGGAGTCTCACTGCTGGAGTATGGAGTTTCATATAACCGAGGGGGGAATGATCCATGAATGGATTCCATCATCCATGGAATGATCCATGTGGTAATAGCTTACAGATAATGGAGATATCAGTATAAACTCATGTTTTAACCCAACATACACATATATAATATTACACCCAGCAATATTATTATTTATGTATAAAGTTAGCATGAGCTCTTTATTTTTTGCTTGTCAACTGACAGGACCTATAAAAAAATGACATTCCAGTAGCAACAAGCATATCTAATGTCTAGATCTTAGAATCTAATATCATTCTCCAATGAAAGAACAGGGTTCCATTCAGCAATGGCTGACTCTATGACTGGTAGGAGATATATAAGACAATATACAAGTCTGGAGTATCTTATAGTGTCAGAAAGTAAAAAGTATTAAAAACACATATACCCATACCATGCCAATAGGGGTATATTAGAGAAACACAGAAGCCAGCAAAATGAGCTCCAGGGCTTCCATGGCCAAAGCTGGAACAGCTTCAGCACTACTGACTGACTGAATCAAAAAATGAACAGATGAGGGGAAAGAGATCAATCTCTCACGCAGAAGAATTCCAAATACTTTATGTAGATACAGATACCGTGCTCCAAGGAGGGTGAACAGAACTCTCCACTCCTTAGGTGTGGACTATACCTAGTGAATTCTTTCCTAAGTTACAGTAAAGGGAAAATAAAGAGTAACTTCACGCGGAGAAACCTGACAAACATATGTGCCCTGGTATGATGTGATGGAAACAGCACTTTATCTCTGGGATCTTTCTTCGGAAAACCATAACCTTAGTAAACATGTGAAAAGCATCAAACAAATTTGAATAGGGAGCATTCTATAAAATACCTGAACACTATCCCTCAAAACTGTCAAGGTTATCAAAAATAAAGTCTGAAAAAATTGAGAGGAGCCCTAAGGAGACATGATAACTAAATATAATATCATCCTCGAACCGAAAAAAGACATTAGATTAAAAACTAAGGAAATAAATAAGACTATGGACTTTAGGTAATAATAATACATCAATATTGATTTGTGAACTATAACAAATTCACCATACTAATGTAAGATGCTATTAATAGGGCAAACTGTGTGCAGGTTATATGGGAATTCTCTGTACTCATCCCAGTTTTTCTGTAAATCTAAATCTGTTCTGAAAAATAAAATCAATTTAAAAAAATTTCCCCAACTCTCAACTCTTCAGACACGAAGTTAAAAATTATAGAAAAAAGGAATAAGCATGTTTTTAATTTCTCTACATCTTCTGCTAAGGCAGTTCAAACACCTGGAGTCCCTATTCTGTTTCAGGATGAGGACCTTGGTTCCAGCAATGTAAGGAGGGTATAAGAGATCTAAGAGAATTAACTACAGTAAGAACATAAAGAGGATTTTATCAACAAACTGCTGAACCCCACCACGGGTATAAAGCTCACACTGGTCTTTCCTTCCCACATCTGGTCAGTCCCTAGTTCCTCTCATAGGAAAACATTCAGATCTGGCTGCTCACATGAATGGAAGGCCAGGAAGAAAGGCATCTGAGGCCTGGATCCAGGATGCCAATGTAAGCACTGACCGGCTGGCTTATTCTGTGATGGAGCTGCGTATCACGGGTAAAACCAGCAGGGTACCCTTGGTCTTTAGTGGAAGGCAGAAGTGGCATGTATGACATGTTCATCAGGCAAAACCACAAACACCTCCAAGGCCTCTGGTTCCAGATCACTGGTTCACTACCCTTCTTCTACAGCACAGAATCTACCTCCGATCTAAACCACAAATCAAAAATCATAGCAGAATCGTGTACAAAAACAGAAACTGAGAGATCTTAAAAGCAATATTAGAAAAGCTGAAGGCTTGAAGGAATGAGAGCAAGGGGTATCCAAAATAAAATCTAGATCATCAGCCTGACTCTAGGACAGGACAGAGGGTGACTGGCAGGCCCCGCCCCAGTCATGGATAGACCGTCCTCTACAGACACCCTTCTTCCTCTGATTTTACATTCAATATCAGCAGGCAAACTCCCAATAACAATAGCTCAAGGAAACTTCCCTTTAAAAAGAAATTTCTACATTGGGGAAGTTATGTGCTATGGTAAGTACTGTGAAGTGTGTAAACCTGGTGATTCACAGACCTGTACCCCTGGGGCTAATAATACATTATATGTTAATAAAAAATTAAAATTGAAAAAAAAAAAGAAATTTCTCAAAGTATGAGTCTCCTATGAGACTCTTAGAAAAAATTAGTTTAGAAAAAAACAAGTCCATTTTGCACAATCACCCTTAGATGCTGTATATCAAAGTTCACGTGAGAGAACCTTAGAATGTGGAGAGGGAAAAAAACCTGGAAGATGAGGCCTGTCTTCTGTTTCCCACGTACCTCCCCATCATGGACGAGAGCTCACCCTACCAGCTGAACCAATGAAGGGAAGTACAAGTACCTGATCTGGCAATGCCACTGTCCCGGTCTTCATTCTGTCCTCTGCTTGGCATGTCAACCGGAGTGCTATGTGCTGAGATAAAGGCAAAAGGTAAACATGTTACTGAAATGCTCAAAGAATGAGTTGTTCAAAAGCAACTGTAGTCCTTTTTACATTCCAAGGTAGGCTATTGCTACTGATGACCGGCCTACGTTTATAGAAAGATTAACCACAAAGCAAAAATTTAATATGTAGAAAACAAGTGAAAAGAAGATAGAGTCAAGTAACTACCTGCTTTTATCCTGTTGTTAACACAAACACTTTTTGGAATGATGCTTATTTCTAAAACAAACTGCCATAACAAACTATTCGTGCAGTTGACACAATGAACAAACATTCTCAGGCAGATACTTTCAGCCCCTTTCCTCATTATCAGTAATACTTAAATAGCACTGTATTTTCAAAATGCTTTATAATCAGTTTCATTAGAGCCTGTAGGCAACTTGAGGGAACAGAAATTCTTGAATACCATTTTGTAAATTTAAAAAATGTTTCTTTGTTTATAACCCACTCTCCTGGCAGGTATTTAAAAAAAACCCCACATATCCATTTTCAAATACTTCTTCCTCCACTTCTTTTCCATATATTCCCAGCATTACTGTAGTTACTGAGAAAAACTCATATCCTGGCATGAATTTTAGAAAACACACTAAAGTACTATAGACTTCAGATTCACCTAAACTATACAGTGACTGAGCTGCGTGGTAGACGACGTGTTGCTATAGCAAGCTTTACAATGTACAAGAAGCCCAGTGCCCTGCCTGATTATTATACTTGCCAGCTATTTTTGAAGCACGTTTATTTTCACAGTTTTAAAAAGAGCATATAAACACCTTATCCTCACTCTAAGTAGGTGGGACAGTGTCAGTTTCAATGTGCTTACTTAGCATACTTCTGGCTACGAAGAAGAACAGAACGAAGAACACCATTTGCCATAAACGTAACCGTTCATGTTAGTAGTGAAGATTCCCCACACTTGTTAATCATGCCAGACTACAGCAGACATTCCATAGCTTTAGCTAGCAAGGTCAGTTAAATCTCAGAATTTACCTACTCAGAGAGACCGAGATGATTATACCTGTAAAGAACCTAGAAACTGTGTTTAAACTGCTTAAGTGCTAGAGAGAGACGAGGAAGAAAAAAGAAAGAGAGGTCTTCCATGCTCTTACTAGGGTGACTTTTGAAGAAACTCTGTGCAGGTAAGGATGCAGGTGAACAAATGGGCAAAGGTATACCATGAGAAAGGGAAACAGTTCAGAGCAGCAGAAGAGGCCCAGGAAATCAGAAAATATAATCCTCTTAGAAACACTAAGGGCTCATTTCAGGTCAAAATCAGCTTACACCGGGGTATTAGCAAAGACATTTACAAAAGAGGTTCATCGGTGGAATTTTCAAAACACCATAAACTTGGCTGCATTTGAAACTAATGTCTCAAGAGCCCCTTGGATTTCTAGAGAGGCACCAAATAGGAATTTTTTTTTTCTAAGAACCTGCACAGGATTTATTATTAATGTGTGTGTGGGTCACACTGTACTCAGCATTCCACACAAACCTGCAAAGAAAGAAGCACTCCGGGTGAGCCGGAGCGGTCCTCCTTCAGCTACGCCCTGCAGCAGTTTGCTGCTGCATGCCTGCAGCAGACCTGGAGACAGAAACACACACAAGAGGGCAAACAGAGTACACACACAAAAATAAACACAGATTAAAGATAATGCAAAAAAAAAAAAAAAAAAAACAGCACAACTAACTCATAATAAAGCAAAACACACACCCACAATACTGGTAATTCAGAAAGAGAGAGCCCAGTTACGTGGCGGATTTTACCTAGGTTACTCCCAGTACGACAAGGACCCAAATTATTCTGATTTGTGTTCAGTTTTCCCAAATTAGGATCTTGGTGGATATATTCAAAGCTGTCTTGCAAGCTAAATCCGGAGAGGGGAAGGAAGGGAGGGAGAGACAAAAAAAAAAATCAAGAGACAAATAAAGCTGTTTTCTAACAAACTTTCAAACATAGACAACTTACCAGCTGCCCAGACTTTTCTTTAAAAATGAATAAAGTCTCACATCTAACAAAGGAAACCAAACTTTAGGGGAATTGCTGGAGGAAAAGACAAGAAAAGCTTTCTGGAGGCAGTCCAAACTATAAAACTAAACAATGCTTTCTTAGCCGTTTCACATGATGTAATGGTGCATGGAACTCTACAAATTTTGCTCTGGTGAGTGATAGCTAGGATACTGCTCTTTGCCTCTGAATTGTACTTTAGTAACTGATACCCAAGATGTTGCCATTCATTTCAAGGATAATTTCACATAAACCTTCAAAATAAAATTCATCTTAACTCTTAGTTCTTGTTAACATTTTGTTAACATTCTTGTTAACATCTACAAGCAATTAGGCAACGTTTTTCAGGAGGACGATAGAACAGAAATTAGGATTCCTTAGGAATTTGACTTCACAACATCTAAAAAGTTAGTTATTCATAAACAGAAATGTGAGAGAAGCAGATTTTAATAATTTACTTATTTATTAACCAATAAAATAAATATCAAGACTTTGAGGAAAATACAGCATAGTGAGGCCAAAATCATTTTTACTTAAATTTGAGCTCAATATTCTATTATAGGGAATTAGTGTAATAACTGAAAGAGTCTAAAGAAGAATATCTCACAAGAAAAAAAAAAATCAATTCCCATAACTGGCTTAAGTCATGCCAGTCCAATGTTAAATGCTCAAACAAGTTAAATTCAGGGGCTCCTGGGTGGCTCAGTGGGTTAAGCATCTGCCATCGGCTCAGGTCATGATCCCAAAGTCCTGGGATCAAGTCCAGCATCAGGCTCCTTGCTCAGGCTTCTTCTTCTGCCTGCTGCTAACTCTGCTTGTGCTCTCTCTCTCTCTGGCAAATGAATACATAAAAGCTTATATAAAAAAAAAAAAAAACTACCAAAGTAAAACAAATGTTTTGCTTTATTCAAAAATGAAGCATATGAACTATTTCTGCTTGAAAAGTTTGAAATATATGAACAAATGTACCAGCATGGGAGTTAAGTTAGACACATCAGTATTCTTAGTCTACTCAGAAGTATAAAATTAGAGGAGGAAAAAACTCAGAGGAGTGAAGATCAGAACAGAACATGGCCCGAATAACCATGAATCCCAGAGGCTACACTGATGGCTGAAGAGACCATGAGCACATAAGACCCATCCTATCATACACATGCCTAGGGGTCTGGAAAAACTGATTACATATTTCATTCCTTTAGAAATAAATTAACAAATTAAGTAACTAACAAGTTTTTTTTTTTTTTTCAAGATAAAATAATGTTAGAAAATAAACAGGCATTTGTTTTTAATACCATCTGATAAAGTCAAAGGTCTTTTCATACTCATTATGTACAGGAAAAGGGCCACTTTTAAAATCCCTTTGTTAATGTGGACTCTCCCCACTTATCATTTCAAAAGAACTTATGGTCCTGGAAGAATTACTTTATCCAGAAATAGCCACTTAAAAAAGTGGAGGTAAGGGGGAAAGACAGGTACAAAATCCCACACTTACTTATTTGTACTCCCACAGAAGCTGCCCATTCTAGCAGAGAAAACCTTACTAATCATCAGTTGTGGAGGAGAACTGGAAGAAAACAAAAAAAAGTGAGGGAATGCATTTTTGAATTAAAAAGCCAGTAACACCATTCCATTTCCCACAATTAATAGAAAAAGACACTTGAACTCACCGGATATAGTGTATCTTTAAAGTGGAGCCTTTGTAACTCATGGCGACTGAGCCAAACATCATTTCCCCTAGCATGTTGACATCAGAAGCTGGTCTGGTGTACTGTCACACATGAAAGAGACCAAAGTTAGTACGTGGCACAATGTGATGTGTAATGCAACAGAAAATAACGTTTATTAATCTATAGGTCCATCTTTAGTGTAGCAGTAACTAAAACTGTTTCTCAAAGCAGAAACTGACCATTTTAATCCATAATGGCTATTGACTATTTTTCCCCAAATTACTACTTATGTTCATGATTTCATCTTTATGCACAATATCTTCATACAGGATCCCAGTGCCTCAGCAGGGGTCATTTTTAACCTTGTTATGAAAAACAAAGATTTAGCATTATCTCTATTTATAAACTATAGAGAGAAAGATTAAGTTCTGGGAAAGAAAAAAAAGAAAAAGAAAACAGGGTAACTCTTATCCTAGTACCAAAATATATCCTGAAAAGAAACACAGTTCAAAACTATTCACCTAAATAATTAACAGTGTTGAATGAAAATGCCAGTTGGCACAGGGAGGGTTTTGTGAGGGTCCAAAAGCTAACAGACAGTCTGATACCTTGAAAGTTTTACCAAAAAAAATTTCAAAAATATTTGACCCCTCTAGCTTCTGACAAGTCTTTCTTGTCATCCAAAAGGGTGGCCTGAGCTAGCTCTAAATTTGCCTCATCTACTCAAATTGTCCTAGGCCTCTGCCTTCCTGTCAAATCCAGTACACTTTCCAGTTTCCTTTCTTAAACATCTCTCACAGTAGCTGATGATTTTATCTACCCCACCTTTTTTGAATCTCTTCTTTCTTAGGTCATCCCTTGAGCAGGGTTTTTTCTCAGAGGGCACTCCTACTCACTGTCTGCACTCTCAACCACTCTTGGAATTTTGGTTATTCTTTACATAGAAATACCTTTCACATCTTTATCTGTAGGCCCAGACCTTTCCCTTAACTCTAGAATCCTATATCCAAATGCATTCATTCACGTATCATAACAATACATTATTACATGTCATATATAAGTCATATGTTACATGTATATTGTCATATACATATAATGATAATGTATAACTACGATAAGCCGCAGGCACCCCAGCACAGCCTGACCAAGGCAAAACAAGCATCTCTCTCTGGCCCAGCACACACAGCCCCGGACTCTCTACTAGTACGCTTTCCACCTAAGCAGAAACATGGGAATTGTTCTCAACATTCTCTTCTCAATCTCTTTTTTAAACTATAAATCCACACACGACACATATACATACAAGTACATGCACACACAAATGCACATATGCACACCTACTTAGACATGTCTGCAGAGAAGGAAAGAAAAACACATATCTACCAGCCTCGTTTAACTAGGCTGCTCTCTGTTTGGTTACAGCTCACGCCAACCTCTTCTCACTCCATCCAGACAGAGACCAACTGTCTTTCACATTTTTTATTAATAACTTCCACCCACCACCTCCATTTTATAATCTGCTTTTTCCTGGGGTACAAGGTCTACACGACAATTGTAATTCTCAACGAACTGAAAATTTCACCGTATACTTTTTAAAACACAAACTGCCTCAAAACCCAGGAGTACTGTGAAATAAGGGCAAACGCATGGCCCAAATCCTGAACATGAAATTCACCAAGTTCTATAGACCAGTGGCTGCTGGCAATTTACCTGGTTTAGCTTTTCCAGCAACATGGAAAATTCCACGAGTCAAAACCAAATCTGATACATCTTCCATCAGTTTATACCCTCCCGCTCTTCAGTATTCACGAAACATTTATTCCCTTATGTCTAGTACGCCAGTATTTTTCAATAACCCTAATCCCTATCCTCTACTTCCTTATGCACACACAACCACACACACGCGCGTGCACTCTACCAGCCCTGTATCTCTCACACTCAAGTTACATCCCAAAATGGTTCTCTTCCTCCTACTATCAAATGCTATTTTCTTAGGATGCCCATATATATTCCCAGAATCCTTGAAATTCTCATAACAAAACTGGAAAATCTGTGCTTCTTAATCAGGTTCTGGCAACAAAGGAAGCAAAACAAAAGGTTTTACCTCGTTAGCAATATTTCATCCTCACTCAGTATGTATTATTCTGGGTCACCTCCGCTCAATTATAGTTTTTATCAAGAGACTAAAACCAAAGTGTGAAAACAGCATGGACATGAAACCACTAAGGGCACGTTTTTGAACACTTATGCTCATGTTCCTGGAGAAGCAACCTGAAGCAGGCATTCTTCCCTGTGGAGAAGTTACAGTAAGTGGCCTCAGCCCCAGGGCTATCAGGCACGGCAGGGACAGTTTTTACCTGGTACTTTGGGAGCTGCTCCTTGGCATGCTGTAGCGATCCCCCGGAAGAACTGTGGGATGAGATGCTGCTACTGCCACTGCTGCCGCTGTCCTGACAGCACTTGGCTGACAGTTTAATAGGGACATCCTCTGTTTTCTGGAGTGACAGACAGGCAAGATAAGATACTGCTAAGTGTATCGGGCTCCCACAGCCTGCGCTTCACTGGGAATTTCTTTGCTAAATCGCTCTGCTATGTTGTGCCTAAGTTGCACTGAAAACCAGAGGCTTTTTCCCCCTGGCTTGCAGAGGACAAAAATGTGGTTCCTGAGAGTCTGTAATATCTGGGAGGGAGGCATGATGAAGAGAGGAAACTGGACAGAAGACGGGGCAGGTGTACTGTGTAGTGTGACTAATCTCAAGTAATTCAACTGTTATATGTTTCAATTCCTATCTTGAACCAGTCATCTCTGTTCGGGTTATTGAGGATCTGTTAGTACTGTGGAGAGTCATAATCTATAAAATTGACGTGGAGAAAGAAAGTTCTTCAAATTTAAAATGTTACCAGGCAAACAGAACTAAGTAAGAAAGCAAAATTGCTAATTTGGAAAGTCTGAGTTTGTATTTTTAATGACACACCTTCTCTAGCACTGCTTTAAAGGTAACAGGAGAGAAAATCATGAGGTCAAATTTGTGAAAGGTGAACCAAAACTCTGAAACAGGAGCTTCTGTGAATTATACATCATGTGATGGAAAAGTGGCCTCTAAAGATTAGGGGTAACAAAAGATTATCTACTATAAAGTTCCTAAATAGAGTTCACTGCTAATTTTATGACAGTGACATAAGGTATAAAGATACACCTTTATTAATTTTGTCCTTCCTCCTACACCAAAATATATTACTCCCTACAGAAGCGTCCTGTGCCATCTATGATAAGTTTTTTCTTTTCTGTTGGAGTCTTACTTGTTTTGTGTGCAGCTTTTGCTTGGAAAAACATGAATGCAACTGCAGCTTATCTAATCTCCAATGTGACAGTCACACTGGTGGTCTAATGCAAATGCCTGCAGTCATGTGCTTGATACAGACTCATGACGTTTTGTGCTTGCCAAGGGAGTGGGGGGCTGAAAATGGGAAAAGACTGTAAGGAAAACACAAACTGTGCCAGTCCATAATAGCCACTGGAGCAGTGATGGCACTCAAAATCATACTTGGTTATTCTCAGGTATCGGGCACTCCTTCAACACCCTCTTCAGCTCTAGCTGTTACTTAATACCACTTATACCAGAAACACAGCCCCTCAGACAGCCTAAAGTGACACACCTGCCTCACACACTGTTCGACCCCCCTGGCTGGGGTACAACATACTAAGCATCTATAATTGGAGAAAATAACTGGTACAGTGAATAGAGCACTTTTCTTTTCTTTTCTTTTCTTTTGGACTCTGTAGCCTTGGGCAAGTTACAAAACCTCTCTGGACCTACATGCCTTTTTGATTAAATGAGTACATCCAGGCTCCAGTGTTATCACTGCTCCGATATACCAAAATTCCTATTCATTTTGAAAACCCATGAGAATATTTTCCTTCCACCTGTTACCACCATTAAATGCCCTAGTGATGGTATGCAGGTGTTCCAACTAAACTACCTGTGCAGGGGCACCTGGGTGGCTCAGTGGGTTAAAGCCTCTGCCTTGGCTCAGGTCATGATCCCAGGGTCCCCCACAACGGGCTCTTTGCTCAGTGGGGAGCCTGCTTCCTCCTCTCTCTCTCTCTGCCTGCTTCTCTGCCTACTTGTGATCTCTGCCTGTCAAATAAATAAATAAAATCTTAAAATTATATATATATATATTTAAATATAAATAAATATAATATATAAAATAAAATATTTTTAAATATATATATTAATATATATATATATTAAAATATATATATATATTAAAATATATATATATATATATATATATATATATGTATATGTATGTGTATGTGTGTGTGTGTGTGTGTGTGTGTGTATTTTTTTAAAACAAACTACCTGGGCAGGGCTTCAGGGAAACAGGAAACAATGTGGAAAATCAAAGGAAAACCATGGCCTGTCCACCAAAGGGTAAAGTGCTCGCTCACTATAACTTGATACAAATCTACCATTAAAGCCTACAGGTGAATCACCTGAGAGATCCCTGCCCCTCCCGCACCCCCAACCTAACAAGCCCAACAACTACTGTAATGATTAGCTACCTGGCAGACTTCCACTTTAGAGCACTATGGAATCTACCCAGCTCAACTGCCTTTAACCAAATACGTCCTTCCTGCAGAAATGATCTTTATCAAAAACAGGAAAAGAGCCCCTGGGCCCTGATGAAACAAAGACCGTGAAATAAACTATTCATTTACTTAGCTACACATTCTATGAACTTCCAGAATTTGGTCAGTATGGATAGCAAGGTATTGAACATGAAAAGAATGAAAAGTCTAAAGGCAACAACTTAGAGGTACCGCAGGCTGATGTCCAGAAGACTCAGGACGTCTGGACTCTGTGCCTCACCTGGACACATGACCTTACCTTTCCTGTTCTGGCTACAAGGGATCAAGGGCTCTTATGTCCTCACTTTACCCATGCCAGATCTCCCCACACCCCATCCACCATCACCCCGACCCTGCTCACCACTAAAAATAGGAAATAAATAAAGCTTCCCTGGTCAGATGGGTTTGAGAAGCCCTCCCTTTTGAAGATAAAAGCTTATGTTAGCATACTGAAGAGCCCTATGGTAAGGAAAGCTATTTAATTTTGTTTAACTTCATGCAATGTAATACCTCTTATTATCTATGAGAAATACTAGACAGAATGATCTATTAACTTCCCTTCAAGCTAACACTTTATGAATTTTCGAGTTCTCAGTTTTCCTATTACACAGCACATGTTTGGCATCCAAATCCTACTGCATTGCAACTTTACCTCTAGTAACATTTATAGTACCCTACTGAGCATCTGTCATGATTCCTTGCTAACAGTCTCACCTGTGTATATTAATAAGAATACAAATGCAGCAGAGCAGGGTGGCGGAGAGCCTTTGTTTATGTTTCTTCTGAACCATTACTGGTACTGTACAATACAGCCCAAAGAGAAGATAATGAATTAATAAATGACTGCTCCGAGAGGTGGTTAACAGCACAGATAAAAAAGATGAAAGCAAATCTGCATTTCATACCTGAGTTGCCACCTCTTCAATCTTGTGAACCGCTTTAGAATCAAACAAGACTTGTCTGCCCCTCCTTTCACAGTCCTGGTAAACTATCAGGCGGATCTCATTCAGGTCAAACTCCGAACATGACCAGCTGTGGATTCAAAAGGGAGAAAGGAGTTATGTTACCCACAACACTTGGAATGATCATGGAGAGTAAGTTTCCCAGCCAATGTGTCTAAGGGCATCAGAGGGCCACAAAGGTGCAGAGATTATAACCCCTTCGCACCTAGGGGGCAGATAGCCTCGCCTGTGGCCTCAAAGGGGCCCTACAAATATTGCCAAATGGACATGACAAAGGTTGGGGAGACTGCAGTAAATAATAAATCACTGAAGAGAAAGCATCTCCTTCCAAAAAATCACAAGGATGTGGAGAGAAAGCTAAATTTGGATGCCTGCGTTCTGGGGATGGCATACCTGATGTATAGGAGTGTTCAAGCTTCTGTGTTACTAGCCAGGGAGCCATTTGGAGTGAGTGGGGCCTTTTCCCTTCCTCTCCCACACACCCAGGCTCAGGTAAAATTGAGTGGAATTACATATCCTAAAATTCAGGATTTTCCTCTATTGTAGCTGGCTCTGATACAGAAGTTTTGACAACCAGGTGCAGGGGCACCTGGGTAGTTCAGTCGGTTAAGCGTTTGCCTTCAGCTCAGGTCACGATCCTAGGATTGAGTTTGGGATAGAGTCCCATATCAGGCTCCCTGATAACTGGGGAGTCTGCTTCTCCGTCCACCCCTCCCCTGCTTATGTTCTCTCTCTGTCAAATAAATAAAATCTAAAAAAAAAAAAAAAAAATCAAGTGCATCACTGTAGGGAATTTGAATTGCTAACAATAATAATCAGCAATAAAGGAAGCATGGCTTATTCCTCTTAAAAAGAAAACTACAGACCAAAAATGGTGTCATTTAAGCCAAGTCACTAAACCAGAACTTAACACCTAACTTAACTACAGTTTCAACCTCCCCTAGAGGTTAACCAGGCCTAAAAGAAGATGAGGTTATGTGCCTGATAAGACCCTTGTCCCTCCTCCTCAGGGAAAATGACCTAGCCTGAAGTAATCATTTCTTTTCTTTTGCTGTTAACTCCTTGCTCCATCCTTCTCCCTGTAAAAACCGTCCATTCTGTACAACTCCTCAGAGCACACCTCTACTTGCTGGAGGGGATGCTGCCCCACTCAGGAACTGCTTAATAGAGCCAATGAAAACTTCAAATTTACTTGGTTTAATTTTGTCCTTTAACATTCCTAAGCAAACCAAAAGTTGCTGGGATAAAAATCCTCTAAACATAAGTCTGTTCTTGAGTAATGAATGAAGTGAGAACGTGAGACTATAAAAAGGGTAATCATTTAAAATGCACTACTTTGGGGCTCCTGGCTGGCTCAGGTGGTAGAGTCTGCAACTCTTGATCTCCAGGTTGTGAGTGCAGGCCCCATGCTGGGCACAGAGCTTACTTTTAAAAAATTTAAAAAATGAATAAATATAAAACGCACTGCTTTGGATTATTTTCAGTTATTAGTCTGTTAATCCACTTAACACATATTTGAGTGCCTACTATGATTCAGGCACTGTGGTCCTGATGCTAGATATTCAGCAGTTAACTAAAGATATCTGGTCCCTGCTCTCACAGAGAACATGGTTTAGCGGGGAATACTGGTCTAATAATATATGAATATGTAATTACAGATTGTCCTAAGTGCATAAAGGGGAAGGAGCCTCATATTTTCACATCTGAGGAACAGGGAAATCCCTAAGTATTTAAGGAAGTGAAGCAGGGTTCTGGCTGGCTCATTTGATAGAACATGTGACTTTTGATCTTGGGCCTTAAGTTTAAGCCACATGTTGGGTGTAGAGCCTAATAAGAAAGAAAAGAAAAAAAAAAAAAACAGACAGAGGATTTAAGGGACTAACATTTAAACAGGGCTTGAAGGAGTAAGAGTTAAAGAAATAAAGCGTGAGGGGCATCTAGGGGACTCAGTCGGTTAAGCATCTGCTTTTGGCTCAGGTCATGATCCCAGAGTCCTGGGATTGAGCCCCCAGTTGGGCTCCCTGCTCAGCAGGAAGTCTGCCTCTCCCTTTGCTCATGCTCTCTCTCTCTCAAATAAATAAATAAAATCTTTAAAAAAAAAATAAAGTGTGAGAATGAAGAACAGGGTAGGAAGAGGGAAGGACATGGTAAAATATAACACTGATATAGAAGAGACAGAAAAAAAAAAAAGCAGAGAAGTAGAGCTCAAGAGGTAGGCTGGGAAGACAGGCAGGAGCCAAGATCATACCCTAAGTGCAATGAGAGGCCAAGATGAACAAACAAAGGCTGATAAGCTCGCGTCTATACTTAAAAAAAAAAAAAAAGAAAGAAAGAAAAAGAAAAAGAAAAGAAAAAAGAAAAGAAAAAAAATTCAACCTAGCTCCTCTAAGGAAAACAGAGGTGGGGGAGATCAAGACTGGAAGCAAGAAGGCCAGACAGAATTCTTATGAGTTCAGCCCTTGTCAGGAAGGTGAGGACAGCAACTGAGGTGGAGGAAGCAAACACATGCATGATAAGTGCTCCAAAATGTTACTAATTACTTAAGAGAATTGTTAATGGTACAATTAAAAAAAAAAAAAAAACTGATACAGTGTCTGGTAGCCAACCACAAATTGTACATTATTGGCTCTTTCCTTTTTCAGTGATAGTTAATATTGAATATATTCTTTCCAGGTAGCAGATTAGTTTTCTTAAATTCCAGCACCAAAAAATACAAAGTTCTTATAACAACCTATGTTCTAAACTACCATGTCCAGTATCCCTTCCTCCTGATTTTGATAACATGGCCAAGTTTATCTAGGAAATCATTTTCTTCTCAGTCCACAAGTCATCTGTGATCCAGGTCTGGCCAATCAGACCCCCAGCTAGGCTGTGAAAGCAAGTCCCCACACTTCGCTGCTTGGCTGGCAGATGATACTCTAGAGTTGACGGTGCCTGCTTTTTGTCGTTATGAGGTGAGAACCTATCTCTGAAAATGAAGTCAATGTGAAGGAAAGAGAGGTGAGCAATGGGGTGAGACAGATTCTTGTTGGCAATCGAAGCTACCTGCTTCCAAGTGAGCACTCTTCCTGAAGTTAGTTTTCTATCACTTACAACCCAAACGGTCCTGGTGACTGTGCCCCCAAACCACTAAATTTTAAAATTACACAAAGTCATTAATAATGCCTCTGTGGAGAGCCTGGCTGGCGCAGTCAGCACAGCATGCAACTCTTGATCTTGGTGTTGTAAATTCAAGCCTTATGCTGAGTGTAGGGACTACTTAAAAAAAAAAATCTTAAAAAAAATAGCCTCCAAGAGGGGCGCCTGGGTGGCTCAGTGGGTTAAGCCGCTGCCTTCGGCTCAGGTCATGATCTCGGGGTCCTGGGATGAGTCCCGCATCGGGCTCTCTCTGCTCAGCAGGGAGCTTGCTTCCTCCTCTCTCTCTCTGCCTCTCTGCCCACTTGTGATTTCTCTCTGTCAAATAAATAAATAAAATCTTAAAAAAAAAAAAAATAGCCTCCAAGAGTACACAGGCTAAAGTTATTAAAAGTGAGAAAGCAAAGAGGGTTTAATTGTCTTTTTTCTTGTTCGACCTGTTTTGCCCTAGCAATGACACTTCACCAAAACAGCTTTCTAATTTAAGAAGTTGTTCAATCTTTTTTTTTTTTTTTGAGAGGTAGCCATGATTCAAATATCCAATAATGATTGTAACACTTTATTAAATGTTTCATGCTATTTTTCAAAATTTAAAAGAATGGAAATAAAGATATGGAAGGGGAAAGTAAATATGTTGGATTATCTAATTTTTTGACCTAAATTAATTTTAAAAAGTATGTTTTATAAACTGTAAAGCAAACTATACTCTCCTTCCATATGAATATTTTATTTAATGACTAATTAAATTCTTGTCAGCTGTCATTACTATTATCAGTGGAGAAAATTACAGTTGAGAAATTTGACAAAGAAAATACAGGCAGGACAAAGGAGATATACTGAATGCTTCAAAGTAAGACAGGCCTAGGATCAAATCTCACTCTGCCTCCCACTGGTTTGACAGCCTTGGGCAAGTCCCCCCAGGCAGCACTAGTGGGGCCTGGTATAAAGATTAAAGGAGATAATCTATGGAAATCTCCCAGCACACTGTCAGCTCTTTCCCCTACCATCTTCCATATACAGAGGCTTGGGTTAGTCATCATCATATGCCACATCTATCTTCTGCGCGTCCGCATTCCCTTCAATACTCCACCAAAAGTTTTTGTGGGGCTTCTGTGAGTACCAGCCATGGTTCCTGGTGTTTCACTGAGGGCAACCCTGCATGACTCCAAGAAGTCTATGAAAAAATATGCCTTGGGCTTTTGCCTTAAGATATCTATTTGAAATATGTTTATTCTAATCAGAACTACCTCATTTCTTTGCTTTGGTTGAAAGCAAGGACAGAACACTGGTCCCTGGTGTAATTTGTCTACTCTATGACTGCAGCTGTCGGACTGTAGGCACAACAAAATAAGATGGTTTATCTACCTTTTCTTAAACAAAAGGACTTAGATGGACACTTTTCAGTTTCAAGATTCCATGATGTTAAGAATGAATGAACCAGATCTTATTTCTGGAACTACTCGAGAGCAGGAAGAAAGTGACCAAAGTCTAAATTACTTAACCTGAAAGGTGACAAGCAACAGTTCAAAGGAGTTAAGACAGAAAACAGAATTCTCTTCAAAATATATATAACCCCCCCAAATAAATAAATAAAATAAAAAATATATATAACCCATCTGAAAATAATGATGTACTATACATTGGGCTAATTGAATTTAAATTTAAAAAGTAAAAATAAAAATAAAATAAAATACATATAACCACGTGTTGTGGGTTGAGTCTTGTCCCCTCAATTCCTCATTTTCACACCTGGGACTAGGACCTTGTTTGGAAACAGGGTCTTTGAAGATTAAGGTTAAGATCAGGTTAAGATTAAATCAAACTAGATTAGGATGGGCTTTAATCCAACAACTGGTGTCCTCATAAGAGGAGGGAAATCTGGACACGGACAAAGAGGGGAGGTGATGGATGACAGACAGATTGTGGAAGTACACTGCTACAATCCAAGGAAAGCCAAAGAAGGCTGGCACTCAGAGGCGTTACAGTAAGAAAGAACTGGATAAGTCCTTATTCTCAATGAATTTAAAATCCAGAAGACACAATTATATAGGAAACTACATGAAAATAAAAAGACAAGGCAGAATATAGGAAGCAAAAGTGAAGAAAAAAAAAAAAAAACAGGAATCGGGGCGCCTGGGTGTCTCAGTGGATTAAGCCGCTGCCTTCGGCTCAGGTCATGATCTCGGGGTCCTGGGATCAAGTCCCGCATTGGGCTCTCTGCTCGGCAGGGAGCCTGCTTCCCTCTCTCTCTCTCTCTGCCTGCCTCTCCGTCTACTTGTGATTTCTCTCTGTCAAATAAATAAATAAAATCTTTAAAAAAAAAAACACAACCCAGGAAAAAGTTCCCAGAAGCAGCAATATTTGAACCAACAAAGTTAGGAAGAATGGCAAGGATTCCACGTAAACAAGGGAGTCAGTCATTGCAGAAAAAGGGCGTGGCATAAACACAAAAAATCAAATGATAGAAAGTCTTCATTGGTTGGATTATGTCTTCGGCAGAAGAATCACACAGGAAAAGAGGCCATAAAGTTTAGGATTACTTGTAGAGAGCCCTGTATATTTCAAGAAAAAAATATGGAAAATGGGTGGCAGTAACAAATATGGAATCTTTTTTTTTTTTTTTTTTTGGTCTGGGTTAGTACTCTCAGGAAAAGAGCAAACAGGAAAAGTAATTTGCAAATTAGTTGACATTCTTATTTTATACTGAAAAGATCTTTGATGCACAACTTGCCAAATTTAGCTTCAGAGACACTAATAAAAATTTACCATTCAATTGCTGTTCTGTGGTCAAGTGTATAATTTAAAAAATACTTAAAGATTCCAATTCTTATTAGAAGCTTTAATTCATCAAGCTAGCCTAAAGATATAATTTTAAAATGATTCCAAATAAATGCATCACACTGTTATTTTACCAAAAGAAATTCCTATTGGTTACTGGCTGCAACTCTGTCTTTAAGAAAGTAGGTGATATATAATTTTTTTACTTCTTTTGTAGAAGAAGTGTGTGGAATGAAAGAATAAATCCCTATAATCAGCAGTATGGTGTGGAAAGAGCACCGTAAGTAACAACACAAACCTCAAAGCACACTCCTGCATTCACTCTTTCCACCCACTTTTAGGATCCGGTTAACCCAAGTACCATGGAAGATACTAGGAATAGAAATTAATTGGATGCAGTTCCTCCCTCAGAAGGCTTACAACCTGATATGGGAAGGCCAATATACAAACACAAAGGATGTAGACGTCAAGTCCACACTGTAGGGGTAAGGGATGGATGAAAGTCACAGAGGATGTGATCCTTGGGACATGAATTGGTATTCACCAGGATAAACAACTTTTATCTCTAGCTGTACCACTTTCGACCCAAGTGACTTTAGGAAAGCACTTATCCAGGGGTCACCTCTCTCAAAGTGTATCTATCTGCCTTATCTCTCTCACAAGGTTGTTGGGAAAAACAGTTACTAAGTATGAAAGTGCTCTTAGGCCTGCAAAGCGTAAACCAGAGATAAGTTCAGACACACAATACTTTCACTGAGATCTTTGGGGCCAGGTGTTTAAGTATTCAGAATTTTTTATATTTTAGAAAGAATGTCATACCACATGTTATGTGATACCTCCTCCCAGGTTCCAGGTATAACCAAATCCCAAAATAAAACAAATTAATATTACATCAGGCCAAGTTATGAATATTTATGCTGAGTGGATTAGACAGAAACTATGCATAACCTCACAATAGTTCAGGTTAATTCCAAAAATCTTTTCAGAGATTTTAGGATTTTAGAATTGTAGGATAAGAGGTTGTTGACCAACGTAATGCTTACTGTGTCTTAGGGAAGGTCACAAGGCTAGAATAAGTAACATTAAGTTCACCAACTTTATCCCAGATATAAGCAATCCCTAACAAAGACAACTATCAAGGTTTATGTGCAAGTAAGTTCTAACTCAGGACTCGTTTCTCCCTTTCACTGAAACAGTACTATAAATGGTTGCAAGAGTCACAAGCTAAAACCATATAAGTCTTTATGTGTTCACACAACAATAACAAAACATTATGAGTCACAAAACAGCCTGAGGTTTGGATAGGATGTACCATGAACTATGAAGTACAGAGC
This sequence comes from Mustela lutreola, assembly GCF_030435805.1. Taxonomy (NCBI): domain Eukaryota; kingdom Metazoa; phylum Chordata; class Mammalia; order Carnivora; family Mustelidae; genus Mustela; species Mustela lutreola. The sequence goes on along the minus strand of NC_081290.1, from coordinate 129,246,487 downwards.
AGGAAAAAACAGAATTCTTCCCCTCCCCCTACCCTGAGTTCAGGGGTCATATCAAGTAAAACTGCAAAACAGGTAAAGTTCATGTATGGCCCCATGGCACCATCATACCCACCCACACACTGTCCTAGAGCCCCCGTGGCATTGACTAAACCACAGAGCACTGTACTGGTCGTCAGAATGCCTGAGTTCTAGGCAGGATCAACAGCCTATTCCCTTCACCTCGTCCAGAGTTCCTTCCTCTAAAAAATGATGGGTTGGGGCAAAAATCATTCCTCAAGGTCTTATCCTTCCAAATGTAACACACAAGAATTCCAAATCATCTATAAAACACACACAGTGTGATTTAGAATGGATGATCCCAGCAAGGTAATAAGAGGAAAGCAATTGTAATGTTGATCCACATTACTGCATGACAGCCCTCACCTCTTCAAACTGTACTCTATAATTTAACAAACATGCTTCTTAATATAAATACATCTTTAATCGATAGAACTTTCAAAAGATGCTAACAAAATCTGCAGAGGAAAAGTACAAGTTCTTTGGAGGCAAGAGGGACTCTGAGGGGCCAGGTGACTATGCCACTATACCAACTAGGATACCACCCCTGGCCAGATTTTGCTGTTATTATTAATAGGTTTTTCCCCTTAAAAATTCACAGAAGCTCTAAATCTGGTCTATATTTTCCAAAATAGTTCCTATAATTCATGAAAGAGTACTATGTGTTCTTTTCCAGTATCTTTAAATTAGAAGCTACCTTTACTTACAAAAAAAAAAAAAAATAAAAAAGAAAAGAAAAAAAGTTAGGAGGCAGGCGTGCCTGGCTGGTTCCACCAGAAGAGCAAGTGACTTTTTTTTTTTTTTTAAGATTTTATTTATTTATTTGACAGACAGAGATTATAAATAGGCAGAGAGGCAGGCAGAGAGAGAGAGAGAGGGGAAAGCAGGCTCAATCCCAGGACCCTGAGATCATGACCTGAGCCAAAGGCAGAGGCTTTAACCCACTGAGCCACCCAGGCACCCTGCAAGTGACTTTTGATCTCAAAATCATGAGTTTGAGTCCCGCATTGGGTTTAGAGATTAGTTAAAAAAAAAAATATATATATATATATATATATATATATATATATATATATGTACATAAATGTATATACACATATATCTTTATCTTTGCTGTTCATCTTCATGCACGCTTTAAGTCAATATTCATTGAGCTAATTCTTTCATACTCTTGTCGGCATAACCCAAACACTCTCAATATTCATTACTATATTTCAGGATTACTGAAATGCACAAGGACCCTGCTGAAAGCTAACTTGCAAAAACATGATTTCATATCTTTTCCTGAAAGTAAGGTTTCCCCACCTCCCTTACTCACCCACCCAGGGAAATCATATACTAATAACATAAATATTTAAGACACTAGTTTGTATATTAATTCTAGACCCATTTAAATTATACACAGATTCTGTTCTCCTAGAGGTTTCCAAAGGTCAAAAGCATGCTTCTCTCCATAAGGCTTTTTGTTTGCAAAATGAGAATGCCAAAATCAACAGAAACTGTACCTATCTTTGGTTGTAAAATATCAGCTCTAAAAGAAATGGGTACAGGAGAGCACGTGGAGAGTGGTCAGAGCACAGCACTGTAGGGTCGGGCCATGGGGCAGAGGCAAGAATGAAAATAAGGGGGAAAAAAAGAAAGACATGGGTACAAACACACAAATTTACATATTCTTTGACCTGGCAATTTCATTTGTAGGAATTGATCCTACAGATCAATTTGCATGGGTTCAAAATGATTATGTACAAAAAGGTATTCAGTGTAGCACTGTTTGGAATGGCAAAGGACTTGAAAATGTCAACACAAGATTGTTAAATCATGGTCCATCCATACAGATATAACAACAAATGAAGATGAACCTTATGTAATTATATCACAAGCCAAGACACCACTCAGGAAGAAGTACAAGATATTGCTCATAGAATGTTACTATATGGGGGCACCTAGGTGGTGCAGTGGGTTAAGTCTCTTGCCTTGGGCTCAGGTCATGATCTCAGGGTCCTGGGATCAGGTCCCACATCGGGCTCTCTCTTTGGCGGGGAGCCTGCTTCCCCCTCTCTTTCTGCCTGCCTCTCTACCTACTTGTGATTTCTCTCTGTCAAATAAATAAATAAAATCTTAAAAAAAAAAAAAAAAGAATGTTACCATATGTATTTTTGAAAAGAAAAATAAAAAATTCTGGATTTTATTATATATACACAGGCTATCTCTAGAAAGATGAATAACGGATTATAAGACTGGTTGTGTCTAGAACTATTTTTTAAAAGATTTATTCATTTATTTTTAGAGAGAAAGAGCAACTGCACACACTAGCAGGGGGAGAGGGAGAGGGACAGAGACAGAGACTCTCCAGCAGACTCCCCACTGGGCAGGGAGCCCAATGCAGGACTTGATCCCACAACTCTGGGATCATGACCTAAGCTGAAACCAAGAGTCAGAGAGACATTCAACCCACTTAGCCACCCAGGCACCCCCAGGACTATTTAATACACAGCTGTCAAAACAGCATAGAGTGTAGACTCTGAAACCAGGCAGCCTGAGTTCAAGTCTTCACTCTGCCTGTTTCTAGTTATGTGACTTCAGGAAGTTACCTAACCTCGCTGTTTCTCAGTATCTCACTTGCAAAATGGGGACAGTAGTGCCTTCTCCATAAGTGTTTGAGGATTAATGCAGAGCCAGCACACAGAAAGTGTGCTGTAAGTACTAAGACGTATCTTTTGAATATTTAAGCATATAACTGTATTATCTCTTGAAAAATTAAAAATAATTTACAAAACTGAGGGGTACAATAAGAACATTCTAATTTTTTTAACTCATCAGATAGTCTACTATTGCCTTAAGACAAACAACCTTAATTACTGTTTGCTTTGAAAAGCTTCTTGGTAGCTGAAGCATGAGGCTGTGGGTGAACTCCTACAGGGAAACCACCTTAATGAATTCAAGGCATTTAGAATCAGTTTCAAATATGTAGTTTGGCCTTAGACAATGACATTTATTGAGCTTTCTTGTCAGCATTCATATACCACATTTTCCTGCCCTTTTTCATCCCCTGCCTCTCCCAAGAATAGGATAAGTTTTTCTCTAAAAAGTAACCCCTCTTTCCATTTATTAAACCTATTTATGGCCTTTGAGTTTATTACTGTTCTAGTACTGCATTACATTGTTTCCTACTATATTCAATAACTGCCCTTTTTTTTTACTGCATAATCTCACAGAGCCTAAAGATACTACTTCAAGAAAGTCTGATGTTTGGATATAGGCGGGGGAGGACTGGTGATCAGAGTTACACAGCACACACACAAATAATTGCCTAACATTTGAGAGGTTGCCAAATACTTTACTGAATTCACCTGAGCTAACCTTCACAAATGCCCTGTAAAAGCCTGTATTTCATATTTTATACAGAAATCAGGAGACCATTAAAAAGGTATAACCAGTAAGTGGCAAAGACAGGACTCAAACCAATGTTTGCTGATTCCAAATTCTGTGCTCTTCCAACTCTGAGATACCATCACCTTCCTATCAGTAGCAAACAAGTCAGGGTCACAGCTTCTATGTTCCAGGACATCCCTCTGCATTTCCTTCTGAGGTATAAAAACCCTGTTACACTTGAAAAATAAGAATACTGGTGATATAATCTTAAGACTGAAAAGTAAAACCCAGAAGTACTGTGAATGACCCCAACTATGTTAAAAAAAAAAAAAAAAAACCTGTTATCAAAGTTGTCTTTAAAGCTCACCAAAAATTAGTAGCTCATATCACAGACAGAAGATGAATCTCCCTAATATATAAAGGACCAGAAATCAATGAAGAAGAATACTCACAAACCAATACTCACAAACTGGGCAATGGATACAGGTAGTTCACAGAAAAAAAATATATTATGATGGTTTTTAAATAGGAAAAGATGTTAAATCTCACTCTTAGAGAAAAGCAAATTAAAGTCATACACTTATCAGATTGGCAAAATTCAAAAAATTAACACAACTTACTCGATTAAGACAAGCAGAGGCACAAAATGGTATGACTACATTGGGGGAGCAATTCATCATAGCTAGAAGAATTACAAGTATTTGTAACCTTGGACCCACCGATCCTACTTCTGGAACTAAGCAAATATAAACATGTGATTGTGGCATGTTTGCTAAGAGGGGAAGGCTGGAAACAACTGGAGAAGACACTGGTAGGGGTAAGTTGTATCATTTATTTTAAATTTACACAACAAAATACCAAGGAGCTGTAATAGAGAGTGTGCAAGGATGACAGAAAACCTGTTAGATCTCCAGAGGATACTGAAAGTCCGAACAGCAAAGAGTAGATTCATGCATACAGCATGCTACCTTTTGTGTAAGAAGGAGGAATACATATTTGTATTTGCTTATTTTTATACAAAAGAAATGTAAAAAATTAGTTTATATAAATTGAATTTTAAAAAGTAGAGAAGGAGAGAAAAGTTCTGACTTTTGAAAACAAAACTCACAAGAATATTCTGTTCTCCCAGGTAAAGAGCTAGATTAGTTTATCAGACGTCATTGTTCCTTCCATTAGTTCTAAAATAAATTTCTAGATCTTATTGTCTACTCCTGGCCATGAAGAGGCGTGCAGATAAAACAGATAAAATAAGGCCAGGAGCTTGCCCAGCACTTCCTAAGATTGGTTTTTAAATTTATGGCCCAGATAGTTGATAAATTTGCCTGAAAATGCTCTCCCTCGTTGGGTGGAGAAGACAAGACTTTCAAAAGTCTTAGTCCTAGAGAGAGACACTGGCAGTCTGGGAGTTCATAGTTGAGGTAAGATGCTGTTAGAGGCCAGAACATTTGTTAATGCGCAAAAAGGCAAGTGAGTGGCCACAGGCCCTTATGGGGGGGGGCTGTAGCCAAGGCTAGGAAGTATACATGCTGTCACACCTTCCACATCATGGTGAGTACTGTGGGGAAGTTCTGAGCAATGGCAGCCAAGAGGGCTAGAGAAAAGACTCCTGTTGCTTCCTTACCGCCCTGCACCAGGTAGACCCCTGTGACCTCTGCCTATTGCCTATTGCATCCAAAGTGCGATTTCTTCATCCAAAAAACCGTCTACATAAAAACATGTACAGGAATGTTTATGCAGCATTATTCATTATAGCCAAAAGGTGTGTGTGTGGGGGGGAGTCACATGTCCATCACTGGATAAATAAAACATGGTACATCTATACAATAGAGTATTACTTGGTCATAAAAAGCAATAAAGTACTAACACATGCTAGAACATGTGTGAACCCTGAATGCATGGTAAGTGAAAGAAGTCAGTCACAAAAAATTGTATGCTGTATGAGTCCATTTACAGAAAATGCCCAGAATAGGCAAATGTACACAAAACAGATAGCAAATTATAGTTAAATCTTGTGCGGGGTATCTTCTGGAGGTAATGAAAATGTTCTGAAGAGAACAGTGGTGATGACTGCACCAATCTATGAATACACATAAATCCACCCAAGCATATACACACTTTAGATGGGTGGATTGCGTGGTATGTGAATTACATCTCCCCAAGCTGTTTCAAAAGAAAACAAGATACATTTTCTGTATACCTCCTCCACCCCACCCAAGGATGATGAGCAGTGGGAACACTCATGCACCACTGTTGAGAAAGGATTTGAGGCAACTTCTTTGTGGAATATCTAGTAAAGCCAATATGCAGATATTCTAAAACTTAAAAATTCCTCCTAATAATTCCACCCCACCCAGTGGAGGGAGATACGCAGAAAAAGACAAGTGTAATACTATACAATGCAACATTGTTTATAATAGTAAAAATCTGTTTAAAAAAATGTTCATCAATAGACTAATGGATAAATTGTAGCATGCGATACTGAATTTAGAAGTACTGAACTAGAACTAAAGGAATTAATACAAATAAATCTCAAAATCATAGATATAAACACACACATAAGCTTCTGTATGTACAGTACATACAGTTCTGTATGTACTGTATGTACGGTATGAAATTTGTTCTGTAATGTTAAATATGTGTGACCAAGTTTTTTTTTTTTTTTTTTTCAATACATCTTGGCCAGTAAACTAAAAATATGCAGAGGTAAATATTCAGAATGTAGTTACTTCTGGGAGGTAGAGAGGGAAAAGACTGGGCCCAGCAAGGGTTATGCAGGAAGCAACATCTGTTCCTCTGGTGTTTTAAATTTTCTTGTTTTTAATTATATATGTGAAGCCAAAGTGGCAAAATGTTAAGATTTAAGAAAACTGGGTTGTGGGTACACATATGATTATTGTAACATGTTCTGCATCTTCTGTAGGTTGAAATAGTTCATAAGAAAATGAAAATGCAATCCCTTTGATGTTCTTCAGAAAACTAAAAATAGAACTACCCTATGATCCAGGAATCACACTACTGGGTATTTACCCCAAAATTACAAAAAAAAAAAAAATGTTAAGGGACACATGCATCCCTATGTTTATTGCAGCATTATTTACAATAGCCAAACTACAGAAGCAGCCACAGTATCCACTGATAGATGAATGAAGATGTGGTATGTACATATACAATTGAATATTATTCAGCCATAAAAAAGAATGAAATCTTGCCATTTGCAACAACATAGCTAGGTAGTATAAATGCTGACTGAAATAAGTCAGAGAAAGACAAATATCATATGATCTCATTCATATGTGGAATTTAAGAAATAAAACAAATTAGCAAAGAAAAAAAAAAAGGAGACAGACAAACCAAGAAACAGACTCTGAACTCTAGAGAACAGACTGATAGTTACCAGAGGGGAAGAGGGAGATGGGAGAAATAGGGGATAGACATTAAAGAGTACATTTACCATGATAAAAAAATAAAATTAAAGAAACACTTAAATTGAGGGAAAGAAGAAGAAGAGGAGGAGGAGGAGAGATGATGCTAGCACAGACTAGGCTGTAATAGTGGAGGTGGTAAGAAGTAGTCAGATTCTGGGTAGCATTTGCAGGTAGAGCCATTTGGAGATGCTACGGATTGGATACAGTAGGTAAGGAAGGGGGTGGGGGAAGACTGGTCCCATAATTAGGACCATCAAGATGGAGAAGGCAGCAGGTGAGGCAAATTGTTGGATATACAAATCTGGAGGTCAGGGAAAAAGTCTGGGCTGGCATTATAAAAGTGGGAGTTGTTGGACTACAGATGGTTTTTAAGGCCAAGAGCTGAATGAGATCACTAAGAAAGTTGAGTGTAAGTAGAAAAAAGGTCCAAGGACTGAGCCTTCAAGCACACCAACATTAACAGGTCTAGATAAAAAGAGGACTCAGCAAAGATCAAAATGGAGCAATCAGAAAAGGGGAGAATGCTGGAGTAAAAAAGGAAATGCTAAATGGGTTTCTAATGAGCCCAAACAAACAAAAAACCAAAACCAAAACCAAAAAAAGGATTTGTAAAAAAAGCTAGCAAAACTGACTACCTAAAGGGCATGCGGGAAAATAAAGAGGTGGGAACAATATATTTCAAATACATATTTTTATTGTTGTACCAAGTGAATGTACTATCTCTGAAGACATATAGACAAATGGTTTTTAAAACGTTAAGGAAGAAAAACTACACTCATACTCTAAAAGGTGATTCAACCTAAAGATGCTCAGTCTCCTTTGGCTCAGGTTATGATCCTGGGGTCCTGGGATGGAGCCCTGTGTCAGGCTGCCCGCTCAGCAGGGAATCTGCTTCCCTCTCTCCCTCTCTCCTGTGTGCTCACTCTCTCTCTCCCTCTCTTTCTTAAGCCAATCAATCAATCAATCTCAAAAAAAAGGCGATTCAAACTACAAAAGATACTAGAGCTGGAAGGGTCTCTTTAGCTTTGCTTCAGGTTTCCAAGTAGAGACACGACAATCCCAATTAGGGTAACACTCCTGACTGTCTTCACTCCATCTGCTCCTTCCCAGGGCAAAAAGAATGATTTCTGATTAATAAATTTTCTCTTATTCTTTGGCATGTATCTGCCTGCACAGCACACACAAACCAATCTGATCCTCAACTACTCAACATCAAGTTTTACAGGGGTGAACCCTTCGTGACAACGCTTATATGTGTCCTAGGCTGCCAATGACAAGGTGTGTGAACAAATCTAATTTTGAGGTTATTAGGCAGATCCTTGTTGGTATACACCCTAACCATTTTCCAAATGTAAATATATTTTGGTTTCTATCTATTTGAACAATTTCTATCTTTCAATTTTGAAATTCTATTGAGAACAGAAAAAGGGTCTCCCTCAAATTTCCTACAAGGAAAATTATCTCCCAAGGAGAATGTCAGAAATGTGAATAAAAATAAGTTTCTTTCTATGCTTTGTTAGCAGTCAAAAACTAGAAACCTAAACATCCACCAGAAGAACATACTCTAAGTTTTTGAGGCCATCTATTTAAGAACATACTATGAAGTAATTAAAATTTGTTCACGGAAACATTTTAATAACATGGGGGAGGGGCACCTGGGTAGCTCAGTGGGTTAAGCCTCTACTTTTAGCTTGGGTCATGATCTCAGGGTCCTGGGCAATGGGCTCTCAGCTCAGCAGGGAGCCTGCTTCCCCCTCTCTCTCTGCCTGCCTTTTTGCCTACTTGAGATCTCTGTCAAATAAATAAATAAAATCTTAAAAAAAAATAACATGGGGGAAATGTTATAGTGAGTAAAAAAGCAGATTATATATAATCTGATTGATAGATACAATATGATTCAGTTAATATAATACAGCTTATATCCATGTACCAAAAAAGGACTGCACGAGGGGCTCCTGGGTGCCTCAGTCATTTAAGCTTCTGACTCTTGATTTCAGCTCAGGTCACGATGTCAGGGTTATGAGTTTGAGCCCTACACTGGGCTCCGTGCTGAGCGGAGAGTCTACTTGAGATTCTCTTGCTCTCCCTTTGCCCCTCCCCTTGCTCACTTGCTCATTCTCTAAAAAATAAATAAAATCTAAAAAAAAAAGGACTGCAAGAAAATAAAAGTGTTAGTAGTAAAATTTGTGTGATAGCATTATGAGTAACTTGAATTTTCATTTTTATATATGCTTATACCTTTCCAGCTTCTATAATAAAAGTATATCATTTTGATAATCAGAAAAAATATTTTCAAAAATCTTAAAATAAGTTTAGTAACAATATAAAAGAAAAAGTTGGAGGAATTTAAAAAGAAAAGGGGAGGGGATTCCTGGCTGGTTCAGTTGGAAGAACATGTGACTCTTGATCTCAGGTTGTTAGTTCAAGCCCTGTGTTGGGTGTAGAGATTACTTAAATAAATAAAACTTTTTAAAAAACCAAATAAAATAAAGAGAAAAGGGGAAAGTAGCTAGCTTGACATAAATGCAGTCATGCTCCGGAAAATACACCTGTTAAAGTATTTTTTTACAATATTTCATATACCTGCAATTAACAAGTGGAATTTAAAATTAAAAACACAATATCATTTATATTAGCACAGTCCCCCAATATATACAAAATCTATAAGAGGAAAACTATAAAACTCTGATAAAAGAAATGAAAGAACTAAATAAATGGAGAGATATTCCACTGTCATGGATAGGAGACTCAAGATGCCAGTTCTTCCCAACTTGATCTACAGATTCAATAGAATCCCAATCAAAATTCTAGCAAGTTATTTTGTGGATATAAACAAATTCATTCTAAAGCTTATATGTGGAGCTAAAGTACCCAGAACAGCCAGCACAATATTGAAGGACAAGAGCAAAACTGGAAGACTATAACCACCTAACTTTAAGACCTACTGTAAAATTACAGTAACCAATACAGGATGGTTGGTACTGATGAACAAAGAGACAAATAGATCAATAGAAAAGAATAGAGAGCCCAGAAAAAGATTCACACAAATACAGTCAACTGATCTTTGACTGAAAAAAAGCACAGGTAATACAATGGAGAAAAGACGGCCTTTCCAAAAATGGTGCTGGAACAAATGGACATTGACATGCACAAAAATGAATCTTGACACAGACCTTAAATACTTCACAAAAATGTAATTCAAAATGAATCTCAGACCTAAATGTAAAATGAAAGACTATAAAACTCTTAGAAGACAACACAGGAGAAAAACCAAGATGACCATGGGCATAGTGATGACCACCAAAGCACACATCATTAAAGAAATCACTGATAACCTGGACTTTATTAAAATGTAAAACTTCTCAACTGTGGAGGATAAAACAAGAAAATGAGAGGATAAGCCACAGATTGGGAGAAAATATTTACAAAAGACATATTTGATAGAGGTGTGTTATCCATAATACAAAGAACTCATAAAACTCAACAACAGGGAAATGAACCACCCAATTAAAAAATGGGCAAAGATCTGAACAAAAGCCCCATAAAAAAAGATATATAGATGGCAGATGAACATATCAATGATGCTCCACATCATATGTCATTAGAGAAATACAAATTAAGACAATAGTGAGATACTACTACACTCCTACTAGGATGGCCAAAAGGCAGAACACTGACAAAACCAAATACTGAGAAGCATGTGGAATAACATGAACCATCATTCACTGCTGGTGGGAATGCAAAATGGTACAACGACTATGGAAGTATGGTGGTTTCTCACAGAACTGAATAAACTCTTATCTTACAATGCAGCAATCACACTCCTTGATGTTTACAAAGGAGTAAAACTTAAGTCCATACAAAAACCCACACGGAGATGTTTATAGCAGCTTTATTCATAACTGCCAAAACTTGGCAACAACCAAGCTATCCCTCAGTAGGTGAATGGACAAATAAACTGCCACCTCCAGACAACAGAATTCTTCTAGTCAGCGGTAAAGAGAAATGAGCTATCAAGCCATGAAAAGACATGGAGGAAGATTTAACACATACTACTGTATGAAAGAAGCCAATCTAAAAAGGCTACACACTGTATGATTCCAACCAAATGACGTTCTAGAAAAGGCAAAAGTATGGAGACAGTGAAAAGATGAGCAGTTGCCAGGGGTTAGGGAGAGATGAATAGGCAGAACACAGAGGATTTTTAGGGCAGTGAAACTAATCACTATTGATACTACAATGATGGGCACATTCCATCATACAACTGTTAAAACCCACAGGATGTATAACACCAAGAGTGAACCTTAACCTAAACTGTGGTGTGGAGTCACAACAATGTCTCAATGAAGGTTCATCAGCTGTAACAAATGTACCACTCTGATGCAGGATACTGATAGTAGGGGAGGCTGCACACGTGTGATGTGGGGCAGAGTACAGAGGAACTCTCTGTTCTTGCTGCCAATTCTAATGTGAACCTAAAGCTGCCTAAAAAATAAAGTCTATTTAAAAGGAAAAAACTTTTTCAACTGTCAACGGAACTTTCAAAATATGGGAACTTTCAGTAATGAGCACTAGTTTTTAAAGTTTGGGGTAGGATTATTCTCTGAAGGTCGTTTTGGTCTGTTACAGTCAGCTACAGAATTTCCCGTGAAGATGAAAACCAAGGACATACTATTTGAGCTTTGGATATGGCCATCAAAAACCTGTGTCCCTGTTCAGCTGAGTTACAGGCTGTCTCTCCTCAGCTTGTCCGCTCAGCTGGAAAGGAGAAGGTCAGCCCTCACATGCGGCTCTACAGAATGCGCCCAATCCTTTCATATGATCTTGTTCTGCGTGACAGAGGAACAAGTTCTCATAATAGTTCACACTAAGGTATCACTTTCTGCTCTGAGAGAATGCTTAAATACAAAGAAATGAGGTTCTAATAATAGGAATTGTTGTTATCAAGCAAGGGTCAATGGGAGAGAAAACAGGGAGCAGACAACCTCCCACCTGCCTCTTATCTCACACCACATAGCCACTAGCCCTATCTAGCAGCCCACCTTGGGCCCACTCACACTCCCTGGAAGGACCATTTACTTACTTTCTTTTTTTTTAAATTATTATTATTTTTTATTAACATACAATGTATAATTTGTTTCAGGGCTACAGGTCTGTGAATCACCAGTCTTACACAATTCACAGCACTCACTACAGCACATTCCCTCCCAATGTTCACAATCCAGTCACCCTATCCCTCCCTCCAGCAGCCCTCAGTTTTGCCCGTAGGCAACATTTTTCTTTTTAGGGTGCACAGCAAGCATGATCCTGTCTCAGGATCCCTGTTCTTACTTGTCCCTCTGTTGAGAATATACTTCTTCAAATATCCATATGGTTTGCTCCCTCACATGGAAAAGATGACCACTGAAGATAGTTTTGGCTCCCTTGATTACCCAAGGTCTTCACATTTCTCCAACACCCTGTTACTCAAGGGTCACTGATTATCATAGATAATCAGAATGTTAGATCTGAAAGGGACCTCAGACACCACCTGATGATTCCTAGACTTGACTCATCATTAGAATGACCCCAGAAGTTCTTGGTATTGGTTTGTTTTTTAATCAACAAAACTTCACCAGTTCCACTTCCACAAATTCGGTCTGAAACGGTGATCAGGAAGCTACATTTTTAAAAGCAGGTCACATATTTAGTGATCACTGACTTACCACATAATTACAAATAAATAAGATTTTATTTATTTATTTGAGACAGAGAAACAGAGTGCACAAGCAGGAAGGAAGATCAGTGGGAGAGGGAGAAGAAGACTCCCCTCTGAGCAGGGAGCCTAGTGCAGGGCCCGGTGCAGGGCTCGATCCCAGGACCTAAGATCACGACCAGAGGTGAAGGGAGACACTTAACCAAATGAGCCACCGAGGTGCCCCCACTTCTATTATTTTTTTGTAGAAGAGAAAGTAGAAGCACAGAGGGATGAGGTGATGCTCTGAAAGACACAGTGAATTCAAGGCCGAGATGAACCCTCAGATTGTAAGATCAGAGTAGAGAAGGTCCCTAGATCAAAGATGCTTCCACTACACCTGGTACTACAGTCCAGATTTTCACATTTTAGAACCAAATTTTTTTTAAAAATTAGTAAGTGAAAAAACTAGCTTAGCATTACTAAATTTTTTGGTTTTTACCTTTGGGCAGGGTAAGGCATGCAAGTGAAAGGAAAGAGCACATCAAGAAAAAAAAGAACATCTTAATTCACATCTGTTCTATAAAGACATGAGAATAGCTTGTGTGTGTGTGTGGTTTTTTTTTTAACCTTCCTAAACTAGTAAGAGAAGGATAAAACTCTTTGAGATACAAACACTGATGGATAGACATATGTCTAATACCCAATAGCCTTATAAACTTGGGATCCCATAAAAGGGGAAGAGAATTGCCAGGAACCTTGGTGTTTCTAGAACCCAGAGACTGGATTCCCTTTGTTGAATTTTTTTTTAAGGTCTTATTTATTTATTTGTCAGATAAAACTGGCAAGTACAAGCAGAGGGAGCATTAGGCAGAGGGAAAAGTAGGCTCTGTGATGAGCAAAGAGCCTGATGCAGGATTCAAATCCAGGACCCTGGGTTCATGACCTGAGCCAAAGGCAGACACTTAACCGACTCAGCTACCCAGGCATCCCTGCTTTGGTGAATTATGATGGGAGTTTAATTATAATCTTAGATGGGTCACAGGTCACTGCTCTCACCAATTCCCACCAAGGCTTGCTACATCATTATTCAGCAGTTATTCAGCTTTTGTTACTGTAACAATAAAAGGACAGGGCTAAGCCACAGCCTGACTCACAACAGGAGTAATAATAGAAGAACCAGGAATCACCAGCATGTGTAACCAAGTATTCCAGCTCAGCGTATAGCTGAGTGGTATTCGAGGGAAAAGGCTTTGGAAGCTGCCCAATGACTTGGCCTGCAGACCCCAAAGCTGGAGTATCCTTGTCTTCTATCTGAAACACAGTCATTCTGGACATAATTAGTTATGGAAACTAACAATAAGGACTCTACCCTATTAGGTCATCAACACTTAGCAAAATGAGACCCAGACAAAAGTTTACCTGAATTGTCGGTCTACATGAAGCAAGTTCACACTTCCTTCAAAACCTCTCTACATAGGGCCTTTAGCAAGGGGCACCTGGGTGGCTCAGTCAGTTAAGCATCTGCCTTCAGGTCAAATTATGATCCCAGGGTCCTGGGACTGAACCCCATATCTGGCTCTCTGCTCAGGGGGAAGGCTGCTTCTCCCCCTTCCTCTCCCCCTCATCCAGGTTGTGCTCTCTCGCTATCTCTCCCTCTCTAATAAATAAATAAAATCTTTAACACACACACACAGACACACACACACACAGACACACACACACACACAATCCTCTATACCAAGACTGCTCTGATTCATTCCCAAGAAGAGATGTGGCCTCAGAGGGAAAAGAAGATGAATGTTTTTTAAAACCTAAATCAACTGTGTTTTTAAAACCTAAACCAAAACCTAAGAACTCTGCAGCAATACCAAGTTACCACTGCATTCCTTCATTCATTCACTCATTCTCAAATTACAGCTCTGAATCCCAAACATCAGCCAGTGGAAATAAACTCAGCAACTCAACGAAAATTCCTCCTGGCACATAAAACCAGTGAAAAGGGAAGGAATGCAGAAAGGGCAGAAGAACTTGTGACAGCAATACTCCATGCGTCTGAAAGAGTCACACCCAGCAATTTCAACCTCTCTGTGAAGCTTGACGCAAAGCACAAGACCATCAGCTGACTAGGGTTTGGGTTTTTTTTTTTTCCCTCTGCCCACTTCATTCACCTAACAGCTACATTTTCTACATGGTAACAAAGAAGAATAGCGTTCACAGTGTTTGTAAGTGAAGAACACAATGAAAAACACTCTCCCCTTCTCTACAACCTGCATTAGACTTCAGCCCTTTTTCATTAAATTCTTCAAAATAGAATGCTTTGGTCTGTTGCCTTAGCATATCTCTTTCTAAATCTGGGACTATCTTTGTATTTCTTACTGGGTTGTTCTAACTGCTATAAATAAAGACTGGTAGTAAAATCATGGTTGGCTTATCTCTGTGAAGCAGTTAACTAGGGAAAAGAAAATAAACCTTAGTTTCTGTACTTCTTTTCTTGTTGAGCAATTACCACAAATAATCTGACCTGGTTTCTTTTTTGATAAGTTGGTTCATCTAAATGGTAGACATATCGGATATATACACTCATTAATCCTCCAGTCCTTCCTATCCTGGTGATTCTAAAGCAGTACAAAGAGTCTCTGTTGAATCTAAGTTCCAAGATATAAAACTTAAAGCACCATTGACTCTGAAGTGCTTTGTTTCAGTTCTTCTTCTGTGTGGGTAACATATACTTCTTAAGACAAGGTTACGTCAAATTTTCTCTTGCCATCAGAGAAACAATGGTTCTCTGATAAGCTTGGCAAATAATCCCAAATTTCTCACATAAACAGCCCTATGGTCATCTAATTTGCTGGCAAAGTGAGAAAAACCAAGTCATTAACAGCTTTGCTATGGTTGGCAGCTTAAGGAAGAAGGAACTGATTATGGAAGACTATACCATACACCCAGCATCTTGTCAGTTACTGGATTTGAGGTGAGTTTCAGTGAAGAATTTCAAGTATAAACCACTTATAATGTTTCATCAAACTCTGCAGGTTTTGATTGGTTCTGAAATTTTGTGAAATAAATGAAACTCCAGTATCTGTCATTCTAGAGATTAAGGAGAAAAGAAGTGAAGTTAAGAAGGACAGACTTAATATCCTGAAATGTTCCATTCCACATGAACTGTAATGGGAAAGATCAAAATGATTCTTTCTGCACAGGACTACGTCAGTTTTACACTGTGGCCAGTCACTGTTAGGTATCCAACATGACTCCTCTGTGTTTGTGGAATGTTTCTCGTCACCTTTACAGTAACTAGAAAATCATGAGAAAGGATAGAAGAAAAACAAAAATAAAAACAAAAACCTACTCATCAGTGTAGTCAGCTAAGACCACCTAAAATTATTGATTTAAGATAACCAAGAGCAAAGAGGGAGTTGGAAGTCATACTTCACTGACCACCACCTGACTTGGACAAACAGATAACTCGTGAACACTTTGGAACCAGATCCTTACAGTGTAAACTGCTGTCAATAATTCACTCTACCCTTGAGACTGGCCCAAATCCTAAATAAACCAGGAAACCAAATAAAACACTGCAAATAACAAATATGTTTTCAAGATCTTAGGAAGGGGAATAGAAAGTGTATAAGATCTACCAAGACAATTGGTCTGACTAGAAATTAATTCCAGTTAATTGATGACAAGTGTATATCATCACCACACAGAATTATAAAAAAAAATAAAAAGATCTGGGGCGCCTGGGTGGCTCAGTGGGTTAAGCCCCTGCCTTCGGCTCAGGTCATGATCGCAGGGTCCTGGAATCGAGCCCCGCATCGGGCTCTCTGCTCAGCCGGAAGCCTGCTTCCTCCTCTCTCTCTCTCTGCCTACCTCTCTGCCTACTTGTGATCTCTGTCTGTCAAATAAATAAATAAAATCTTTAAAAAAAAAAAAAATCTCAGCACCAAAGAACTAAATCTAAAGGAAGTCAAAATAGGAAAGGGCAATAATGGATATGAAAATTTTGTGTTAAATTGTTGTTTAATTAAAAATGATTAAAATCCACTGAAGAATATTAAGTTCACTGAAAGTGATAAGCAGAAGCTCACACCAAAATGTTTTGAAGTTTAAAAAAAAAAAAATCTGTGTGGCCCTGCATACCCTGCATAATATTTTCTTACATAGATGCTGTCCCCCTCACCCCAAATACCCATTTTGGACATATAGTACTGTATGAATAACAAAAATAGGGCCTACAAAAGGTCCTGATGCTACATTTAGAATTTCAGAGGAGGAAAGGATTTTTTTAAACACTCTGAACCAAGTTCATAGCCTAGAGTTGAAAGTGAGACCAGAAAAGCCAGGAGACTCCCACATGGTTACAAGGCTCTTGGGCAGCAGAGCCGGGGATCAAGATCAGAACCCAAATCCAGATCAACTGAGTACCAATCCATTACTCTTTCCTATCACTCAAATGCCCTTTCTTGATAAGAAACAGATTAAAAAGGATACTATAAAAGGGAAATTCTTATCTGAACACTTAAATGTATTTTTCTAATGTACCACATCATTCATTACCACTTCCTCTATATATATCTCTCTTTAATTGAGTGGACGGGCAAGTGACCCAGCACCCATACATGATTTCTACATTTTCCCCCTAACCCTTCAATCAGCTGGGCTCTTATACTGGAATAGATTATACACCATTTTGTTAAGTTTCTACTAAAGAAAGACAATGATTTTTATATAACAGAAACTATATCCTGATTTTTAATCAACTAAGAAATGCATTGATGGATAAAGTTCATGACACGTTAATTGTAACAAAACTTCTATAAAGAAAAAAGTAATATTTAAGTGAATTTAGAAATTTACTTTTACACTAACCATGAAAATCAAGTTTATCCTTTAACTTTGGTTCTCCTCTACCTATCTACATTAGATTTTGGAATGAAATGCAATTCTCAAAAGACTTTTACTTTTCCTTGATATGCAATAAAATTCATTACAAATACGTTTCAATTAAGAGCTATTCCTAATTAAATTAATAAATTCTTCCATCACCCTTAAACAATACAGCAAATGTAATGTTATTCTCTTTATGTAAGCTCCACTATTAAAATTAGTTCAGCACAGTACCATCATTCTCATGGAGATAATTTTCCAGAAGACTGGACCCTCTCCGACCACCCTGCCTCCACCTACCCTTCAAACTACGAAGTGAGAACTTCCAGCCCTCTGTCCCATCTACCAGCTGCGGTGGTACTTCAGGACTGCAACTCTTTTTCTTGATCATCTCTGTGAATAGTACTGTTCAATCTTCAACACAGGACAAGGATATAACCATTTCTTGCAAGCTGGCTCCAGCAGAAGTAATGAAATTTAAGAAAGAAACCCACATGGGTAGTAGAATTGAAACAGTCAAAAACAAATAACCTTGTTGGGACACCTGGGTGGCTCAGATGGTTAAGCATCTGCCTTTGGATGATACCAGGGTCCTGGGATCTAATCCTGCATCTGGCTCCCTGCTCAGCGGGTAGACTGCTTCTCCCTCTGACTGCCGCTCCCCCTGCTTGTGCGCTCTCTCTCTCTCACACACACACACACAAACACACAAATAAATAAAATCTTTAAAAAAAATAACCATGCCTACAACCTTTTCTACACAGGAAAGGACTTGTTTCTACACACCCACCAACTACCCCATGTCCTACTAAAAGTACTCTTGAAAAACAACTTGCAGATCAATACAATTTCATCTGTTTGGTACTCAGTGATTTAAATAAAAATTTATCTAAGACTTTAAAAGAGAACTAAAGTTTCAAACCTGTTGCTGAGTTCCGTGTGATCAGCGCCCCTTCCTACCCTGGCACGTTTTCGAGTCTTTGTGCATAAAAGTGCCTTGTAATTCCTCCCAGCACCAGAACCGCCATTACACACACATCTGGTTGACTCCTGCCAGCCCCCTGGCCGATTTGCAGTCTTCTTCGAGCCGCCACACATCTCCTGGGTGGATGAACTTGCTTCTGGTTTATCCTGACTATCAACATGGACCTGGGACACAAATGTTGAAGATTCTCTGCTGTTGGAGGGATATTCCACACTGACCAGCCGTCCTAATTAATCACTGTACTGCGTATATGGTAGGTGAGGCGAGCTACTTGGCAGCAGCCTACTAATTTCCTCTTTCAAAATTAAAAAAAAAGAGAGAGAGAAAAAGGAACATTCATTTGTTACGTAAATTAAGCCTGCCAAAGTATTAGGAAGTCAGATATATCCATCATGTTATAAAACACGATCTCAGCAGGACCACTATAAACAGACAAATCTAAATCCCACTTCCTACTTTTGTTCCTAAGCTTGTACTCTGGTCAGCAAAAGACAAAACACTCAACAGGTTGAGCAGCTTGGTCTGACTCATTCCATCTGTGCTCCCCTGTTGGAGATTATGTAGTAGTCAATTAATTGGTCATAAGACCTATTCATATGGCTCTGGGCAAATGCGGTGACTTGCCCTCAGCTGCAAGGTTGCTCTGACATTGGCCACACCACCCTCTTTAATGGCTCTCATGTGAGCAAGTTGTCAGCTGACAGATCTTACTCTGCAACCTTGCAAAACTCTACCCATAGCAAGTGAGGGAGATGGTAGGGCTCAATGTACAGGAGGTGATGTGGGGAAGGGAGAGTATGGACACATCCTTGCTTTACCACCAAATATACATATGTAGATATGTAAGAAAAAATTTAGGTACACACATATGTAAGAAAAATAATAAGTGAGAAGCCATAAACACAAACACACACACACACACACACACACATAAGAAAAATAATAATAAATGAGAAGCCATAAACTCTCTCACAACTCTTGCACTGAATTCCCAATTCCTGGACATATTCAGGATAAGAAAGCCCTTGAACAAGCACGCAAGGACAAAAGTAGTTCAGATTTTAATTCTGACACTAATGTACTTCATCTGTAAAATGAAATACAGCTATAGAGTCAACATGATTCTTCTATAGTACTGAGTTCACGGAAAAAGTAATTTTTTTTTTCTTTAAGAAGAAATGAAAAGCATAGGTCCCTAAAATATAGGCAGATCTTAAAAACTATAAGGGATTGTCTCAATTCCTATTCTTCTTCCTTACCCTGAATTTGGCTGAAGAAAATATTAATAGATCCCTAAAATCTGACGAACTGTTGGCTAGGTCTCTAGTGTCAGGAGGATTTAAATATGTCTTTATACATGGCAGCCAAAGATTTCACCCCACAAGTGTGAAAAAAAACCTACTGATATCGGAGCAGAGGCCTCAATAACCTTAAGACATTATTCTCTACGGGACCCTAAAGTTCTTTTATAGCAAACCAAAAAAAGATCTTAAATACACCCTCCCCTGAGAAATAGATTGCAACACACCTACAACAAAGACTGCCCTTCTCTGTGCACGTAATAAACTGATAGTGCCAAGATAAAACCAGATTTGTAGAAAATGAACTCATTTTTCCAGGAAGGGGAACACATTTTCACCTTAAAGCTTAACTGCATGGCTACCATGTGATCATGGGTTCTTCCTTGTCCCCTGTCTTTAAAATCACTTTCTCTTTTTAATAGAGAATCAGAAGCTCTTCCACATTTTAGGCACAAGGCAGCTGGGTGAGCGAAGGCTGAAAGGAAAGCCACCTTCCACCATCATCATTCCCACTTCATAAGTGACCCAAGTGAGACCCCAAATCAGTGTCTCCTATACACCTAGGGTTTACCTCCTCTAAAATCACAGGAGAAATGAAAGTATAGTTTGTCAAAAAGAAAACCACATGCCTCAAAATGTGTGTTTCTCCGGCCAGTCCAAGTCATCAAACAGGAGCTTAATAACTAACTTAATTGCAGTTTCAACCTCCCCAAGCATTTTGTCTCAACCTGTCAATCAGGAATTTTCAGGTAAGCACCAATGAGGAAATCTATCACACGGGTCCCCTCCACCACAAAGGAAGTCGATCGAGGTAATTTGCTCAGTAAGTCCCCTGCCCTTCCTTTCTTTTCTTTTCTTATATCTTTCTTGCTCCACTCTCCTTCCTATAAAAACTTTCCATTTTGTACAGCTCCTTGGAATACCCCTCTCCATTTGCAAGGTGGGATACTGCTTGATTCATAGTCATTAATAAAGCCAATTAGATCATCACATTTACTTTGTTGAATTTTACCTTTTAACACGTTCAATGTTGATGGGGTAGGATCTGTAAAAATGTCAAAATAGCTGAATTTTATAAAATATGTAGAAATGTTCAGGGAACATATCCCATTTTTTATATGTAAAAAATAAAGTTTTAAAACTGCAATCTCTAAAAAATATTTATCTAGGAACTAATAAAAGGACATGAAATCCTTTTCATTTTAATTTTTTATTCCTTGGGATTAGGGTGGTGGAGGCACAGAATGAGAGGGAGAGAGAGACTCTTAAGCAGGCTCCACACCCAGTGCAGAATCCAAGGCAGAGCTTCATCTCACAACCTTGAAGTCATGATCTGAGCCTAAACCAAGAGTTGGACACTTATCAGACTGAACCACCCAGGTACCCCATGAAACCCTTTTTTAAAATAGGTATTCTGAACAAATATTTAACCTAGACGTTAGCCACAAAGCTGTTCAATCATCCTGATATTTTACATTTCTAAAGGCTTCAAATACTGTTATAAAATGCAAATGTTATCCCCTATCCAGATGATGTAAACATTTTAAATGATCAGAATAATAAAATATGAAAATGACAACATAGTTACAAAGAATAATTGGATGAAATAAGTGTCAAACTGCATTGGGAAGGAATTCCCTTAAACAGAAGCTAAATCCCTCCTGCATGCTTCTTTCATTCAGCCAGCCATCTTTTTTTTTTTTTAAATTTATTAATTTTATTACCATATAATGTATAATTTGCCCCAGGGGAACAGGTCTGTGACTCATCAGGCTTACACATTTCACAGCACTTACCATAGCACATACCCTCCCCAACGTCCCAATAACCCAACCACCCTCTCCCTACCCCTCCCTGGCCCCGCACATGCCCCAACCCTCAGTTTGTTTTGTGAGATTAAGAGTCTCTATGGTTTGTCTCCCTCCTGACCCCATCTTATTTCCTTTTTCCCTTCCTTACCCCCTAAACCCCCTGCCGTGCTTCTCAAATTCCTCATATCAGAGAGATCATATGATAATTATCTTTCTCTGATTGACTTATTCCGCTCAGCGTAATACTCTCTAGTTCCATCCATGTTCAGCCAGCCATCCTTAACTAAACACTACACACAGTCACCGTTTCTCCCTAAACTCAGCCAGCATACCTTTTGTCCACCGCTTCCTTGGCTGAGTGATGCTCACATACAGCATGCTTATAAACAGAGACTGCTGGACCTACCCCCCCAGGGCTTCTGACTCAGCAGTTCTGAGGTGGAGTCTGACAGTGTACATTTCTAACAAGTTCTAAGGATGTTGTTGCTGCTTGTCTGGGAACCACACATTTGAGAAATACTTCCTTGGTAAAAATTTCGTCTTCCCCCTAATGACTTCCTAGGCTGGAAGATCTTTTTCTCCCTTGAATTCCTCTATGATATTTTTAAAAAGATGTATTTATTTTAGAAAAAGAGCATGTGTGGGGGGGGAGGGGTGGTCAGAGGGAGAACTCTCAAGCAGACTCCCCACTGAGCAAGGAGCCCAATAAGGGGTTCAGTCCCAGGACCCTGAGACCATAACCTGAGCCAAAATCAAGAGTCGCATGTTTAACCAACTGAGCCACACAGGCATCCCCCTGTTTTAAACCACCCTTTTAACACTTAACACATAACTGCTTTGCAACAGAGTAGTGTGCATCTCATATAATCCTAACTAGATCATAAATTCTCTCAGTGTAAAACTGGATTTTAACATTCATCTTTGCACCTCATACAAGTCTTACATTTGGTACATGCTCAACAGATAACTTTTTGATAGTTTTAATGTTATCTATTTAGTGGTATTAAACCTATATAGGTATTAAAGCAGTGAACTCCTTTAACAATCTGATGCTTATTTTCTGCCCAAGAGGGTGCTTGTGCTTAAACACACACACTCTCTTCCTCTCATTTATTACAGCAGAAGTTCCTTCAGAACCTTTAACATTTTGTGTTCACTCCAATCAATGGGACTCATGCCATATGGTAACAGAAAGAAATTTAAAACTTTTTAAAAGTGAAAAAGCCATCTCCTCTGTCCCTCCCCTTGATAATCCTTAATTTCACAGCTCAAAGTATGATAAAATGTAATAGAGATGTATATCAAAACCACAACTACTGTACTTAAGAGAGATGCCTCTATATGACTCCAAATTTCCTTATGTCTAAAAATGGGAGTTTTAAAACTTCTTCAGTAAATGAAAAAACAACTACTGATTGTATCATCACAACCATTTTTCTGAGGCATTATGAAACTGCTTAAAAGCATAAAGCTGAACAAAAATCAAAATGGCTGCACTAATGTTGCAGCAAAGCTTGGTTTTGCAGTAATCTTTTCCTTCTCTTCTGCAAACCTCCCCCTCTTCCCTTCTTAGCCTTTTGTTTCAGGAACCCAGTCCTACCTTAAGGACATGACAAAGCACGCACAGTTCCTGCCAAAACCAGAGCCTGCATTTCCCTACAAAACCCCTCAGCCCCTTCCTTGGGACAGGCTTGCACTTTTGGAAGGCCACAGTCTGCAGCAGCCTCCTTAGCCCCGCAAAGCAATAAAGCTATTGTTTCTCTTTATCCCAAACTCTGTCTTCATGTTATATTTGGCTCCAAAGCATGGAAGCTGGGTTTCAACAATAATCAGAAGAGTTTATATAGTAGCTAAGAGAAAGGTATCTTTAGATTTTTGGTGCTTCAAATTCTGTTTGTACCTCAATCTGATCTTCCTTTCTTCTCGATCTTCTGCTTCCTGAAATGGAATCATACTCATGTAGGTATCCATACTCTGACTCATTATCATGATGGAAATCCTGGTCTTAAGTACTAACTAACATACAAAATTTATCATCATCCCTATTTGCAGTGCGACTCATGGAAGAGTTCTCTATTTCCTTCACACAGTTCAGCCATGTTTCCACATTTAGGAAAGTATCTGCAGTCCCTGCCCAGACTCCCACACTCCACCTGCAGTTCAGTACACTGACTGGAACTGCTGCTGTCACCACAGATACTTTCACAATACACATGAACCTCATCAGATGTTAGAGGGGAGGATTAGGGAAGTATGTGAGGTCACATGACAGATGTAAGGAAGGAAGACTACTGGTTCAACTTTTTTTTTTTCCCCTCAACTTGGGACTCGGACTCACAACCCGGAGGTGAAGAGTCATGTGCTCTCTTGACAGAGCCAGCAGGTGCCCCTGGTTCAACTTTTTAAACTTTATATGTATTCCTTCCAATCTCATAGTCACTACTAAGTAGTCTGAGAGACGAGTGCTAAGTTTAGGAGTCCAAAGATGGTGTAAGTATCATTCATCCTGGTATAAGTATCATCCAATCCTTTTTTTTTTTTTTTTTGCCATTGGCCAATCTTTAATCAACCAGAATGCTATTTCCTGTTGTGCCCAGACTCCTCTGCAAATCCTTCAATGCAGGGACCCACTGCAACCCAAAAGATCTGGTTATTGAGGAAAAATACATTCCCATGCCTGTTTAGCGTTGGGACAATTAAGGTCAGGAAGGTTTCATTAAAGTCAGGAAGGCATTTCTGCATTCCCTTGACTTCACACTCTTCAGGTGATAAAAACGGTGATTACTGTATGCAATGAATAATTAACTCAAAAGCCACAACTGAGAGAGATGGGTTTAAAGAGAGAAAAAGGAAAAAATGAAAGCCTGGGGCGCCTGGGTGGCTCAGTGGGTTAAGCCTCTGCATTGGGCTCAGGTCATGATCTCAGGGTCTAGGGACCAAGTCCTGCATCAGGCGCTCTCTGCTCAGCAGGGAGCCTGCTTTTCCCCCCACCCCCCCTCAAGCCTGCCTCTCTCTGCCTACTTGTAATCTCTGTCTGCCAAATAAATAAATAAATAAAATCTTTTAAAAAGAAAAGTGAAGGCCTAACATAATTCCCAAAATGTCCAATCTAATTTTTCTTATCTAATGTATCTTTCTATAAAGAATTTTTTCTGGGGTGCCTGCATGGCTCAGTTAAGCATCCCACTGCTGATTTCCGCTCGGGTCATGATCTCAGTGTCCAGGGATGGAGGCCTGCAGCCCTGCATCAGGCTCTGAGTTCAGTGCGAGTTGGCCTGTCCTCCCTCTGCTCCTGTCCTCCCCCCAGCCCCACACACTCTCCCACTCTGTATCTCTAAAATAAATTTTAAAAATCTTTTCTTTTCTTTTTTTATTTTAAGGGGAAAAAAAAAGAATCTTTACTGCCTATTCACATTACCTTAATGAGAAAAAAAGAACAATAAATTGAGGGGAGGGAGTGAGACAGCTCTTAAAACTACAACTATTACAACCAACCCTCCTTTTATTGGGGTAATTCCCTCTCTTCCATTAAACCTTCTCCACATCCACAAACAACTGATCACAAGCCTTTTTACCAGTAGTTTTCAAAGCAGGATCCCCAGAAAGAGACACAAAAAGGTTATGAGATACTGGCAAATACTGTTTCTTATTTGAGTGCTGATGCTGTGAATACGTAGCAAGCAGAATATGTATACTTTTCTGTCTGTATATTATAGCTCAATTTGAATTTTTTTTTAATTAAGATTTGTTAATTTGAGAGAGAGAGTGCATGCACAAGTTGTTGGGGGGGGGGGGCAGAGTAAGAGGGAGAAGCAGATTCCCAGCTGAGCAGAGAACCTGAAGAGGGGATTGACACAGGACCCCGAGATCATGACCTGAGCTCAAAGCAGACACTTAACCACCCAGGTGCCCCAAAGTTTGTTTGTTTTTTTTTTTTTTATTAAAAGTCACTCATGCGGGGCACCTGGGTGGCTCAGTGGGTTAAAGCATCTGCCTTCGGCTCAGGGATCCTGGGATCGAGCCCCGCGTGGGGCTCTCTGCTCAGTGGGGAGCCTGCTTCCTCCTCTCTCTCTCTCTTTGCCTGCCTCTCTCCCTACTTGTGATCTGTCAAATAAATAAATAAAAATCTTTAAAAAAAAAAAAAAAGTCACTCATGCTACACTAGCACAAATGGACTAAGGCAAGGGGATGAGATAACTTTCTTGAAGCAGTGTGCTTTTGGGGAATGGGCTTTAGAAACAGATAAACATATCCAGGATTAAGACCAAGTCTGTCGGGCGTCTGGGTGGCTCAGTGGGTTAAGCCGCTGCCTTCGGCTCAGGTCATGATCCCAGGGTCCTGGGATCGAGTCCCGCATCGGGCTCTCTGCTCAGCAGGGAGCCTGCTTCCTCCTCTCTCTCTCTGCCTGCCTCTCCATCTACTTGTGATCTCTGTCTCTCTGTCAAATAAATAAATAAATCTTTAAAAAAAAAAAAAAAAAAAAAAAAAAAAAAAAACCAAGTCTGTCAATATTTGGTGGTTTTCAGATATGTGATCATGAACAGCTCCCAAAACCTAAGTAGCAGCCCATCCTCACAATACCAGTTTGGTATGCAATAAGAAAAGAAAATACTATACCTGCCCTGATGCCATCTAAACTTAACTGACAAGCTCAGTACCCAGGAAATTTGGCAAAATGCACAAACTCAGTCACGGCAAGGTAGATAATAACCAGTTAGGTTAATTAAGTGCTTATTCTACATGTGAGGCATTGTTCTTACAGTGTTTCATCTGATAGCAGGAAGCTGTTAGCACTAACACCTTTTAACAGAGGAAGAGAATGGAACACAGAAAGGTTAAGGAACTGGTCCGAAGTACGCAGCTTGTCAGAGACAGAGCCAGGATGGAAGTCCAGGAATTCCTGCTCACATGGAGCCCCTCCGCTCCTTCTCCCACTATCCTGGCGGAAGGGAGGGCACAACTGCGCCTGACCATCTGAGGACTGATTTAGGAAGAGGTAAGGGAGGAAGCAGTTGAATATCACCAACTGACAAATTAAGTCAAACTCTATCTTCTACATCTCGAGTCCCACGCCACTTACAATGTTTAGATTCTCACTAACTCAGTTCTCTGTGAGGACAAGGCCTGTCATGTGCACTGTGGGTGACTAAGTCTCTTTTCAGACACCTTGCCATGAACCCTGCCCTGCTCTCTGGTAAACAATCCCTGTCCCGGAGCCAAGCACACCAGCCATCCCACAGGATGCCCACTCTGCCCTCCTCTCTTGACCCTGTCCAGTGCAATACTTTGGCTGAGAGACAGACTCCAAAGCAGAGTGATTTTTTTGATCCATACAAAGTTAGCTCAAATGTACAATAAAATCAAACAGTATTACTTCTTTGACTTAAAATGAGGAACTCCCTGGCAGACAATTTAGCTTTCAGATTTAGATAAAAGTTACATGAAAATTCAAAATGATCTTGCAGTACGTAATTATGATCCCAGATTATTTCCACTCCTATATACCCACACTTTGAAAAACAAAGCATCTGTTACCCAGCACCCAAAAGCAACTGACAGAATGAATGAGTGGCATGTCTTCAAGAAATCTGTGAAACACAGAAAAATTCTTCTTTTTTTTTAAAGACTTTATTTCCTTATTTGAAAGAGAGCAAGAGGAAGAGTGAGCATGAGCAGAGGGAGTAACAGGCAGAGGAAGAAGCAGCTCCCCACTAAGCAGAAAGCCTGATGTGGGACTCTATCCCAGGACCCTGGGATCATGACTTGAGCCAAAGCTAGATGCTTAACGGACTAAGCCACCCAGGGGACCCCAGAAAATTCTATTACAAAGTTAAATAAAAAGAATGAGATACAAAATTATATATGTACTTTTGATAACAAGTGTGCCTTTAAAAAAGCAAACCTAGAAAAAAGAACAAGAAAGTAATATCAAAAGTCTTTGAATGGCAAGACTAAGAAGGCTTTTCCTTTTATTTTTCTCTACTTTCCTTTTTTTGGGGTAGGTATTATTTACAAACAATGGGTAAACCTATTTTATTTTTTAAATCCTTGCTGCCAAACCAGTAATGATCAAAACAACTTGATTTCTTTATTCTATAACAATTCTGCAGGCTTTATTGTAAGGAAATTTATAAGAGTCAAAACAATTTCAGACAGCTGAAAGGAAAAGCAAAGCAGTCACCCTGTAAGAATTCAATTCTACTCACACTATTTGTCCTTCAACATAATTGCTATCATTAAGATTTATATAAGCCAGCAAAATATATATAGCTCTAGCTATATGCTCTTTTACAATACCTAACTAAAAACAAAACTCCCCAATTTCCCTTTATTTGGAGACTTAGTTTTAGTACCTAGCAGCAACACAATATACATAACAATGACAGGATTTTTAAGCTACACACATTGCACTTTTTTTTTAAGTGCTATTCAAAAGGCTATCTAACCAAGTACCAGCATGCTTACAACATAGATAGGGAAAAGAAAGACTCTGGGAGCTCCTCAACCTAAGAAATGAAACAGTGGCTCTGAGGATGAGAGTTGGAATAAACTGCAGCTGTACCAATTTCATATCTAAACTTTAATGTGAAAAAGAGGCAGCCAGGCCTACTAATTCAAGGTTGTAAGGCTCTGCTGTGTTAACTCCCCGCCCACGAGAAGGGTCACTGCTTGTCCTTTCGTCTCAGTAAAATGATTCACCCCTTGTGGAATCAGCTAGATAACCAGCAATTTAGATAAAAACTTACAAACTTTCATCACTTCTTTTTTTTTAGGGTCAATATCAGACCTCAATCTACAATCCTTTTTCCTTATGCATGATTCTTGCAACTCCTCCCCATGTTTCACTGAAATGAATAACAACCACACAACTTTTAAGATTTCCTAAAGTTAGAAACATATTAGCAACAAAATATTACACAACTTTTAAAGTTTAACTCTGATGTCCAGCTGGGTTGTCACTAGCATTTGGACCTTAGCAGAAGTATCAGCAGTCCAGACCTGCTTAAGATGCTGGAAACCAAGCTACTGGGCTGGGGCTATCATCTCTGAAAACATTCACAGGTCTCTAATTCTCTGCAAAGCATGTGAGCAGGGCACCCAGTTACAAAGAAAAGAACAGGAGTCTGACCACAACTGAGGGCGAATAGGTCCGGGAACTTGGGAGTCCCAGGGACACTGGGATGGCCCAGCCAGCCAGCCAGACTGCAGAGGGGGCGGTGGCGGCAGCCGCAGTGGCAGTGGTTGCCTGTAGTGCAATGTGTCTGAGCTAATAAAATGGCTGAAGAGGCGAGAGAGCGTGTGGCTCCCTGGGCCCCACCCCCAGGATGCTGCCAGGAGTCCGTCTCCAACCCCTGGGACACAGAGATTATATATAAAGTCTTTAAATCTAGTGGGTCTTTTGAGGAGGCACCACTGCCTGCCCCTGGGATCCTTTTTTATTTTCTGGAAAATCACTAATGAGACTGCTGTCCTCACTGCTGGGGGCATATGCTCCATCCCTTGTAATACCTCTGCTGCAGCCTGGGCAAGAGAAAGGGTGGGGCATGGAACCTGTAATTATTAAATATGAATTCATTTTTTTTTTAAAAAGTTACTTTGAAGAGCTGTTGCAGAAACTCCAATTCAGCACATTGGCTCACTCTACCTATTTGACCAAAAATGGCTCTGTTATTGCCAGTGTTCAGTGTTCCCACTTTCCCCATCAAAACTGTCACTATTCTTACCAAATTGTATAATTCATGAGAAGCATACTAGGAAAATATACCTAGTGGAGAAATCTCAGATATCTCCATCCCTCTTCCGTTTGGATGTATATTTATAACCTAAGGAAATTTTTCTGTTGATGCTTTCAAACAAAACCAGCTTGGATTACTCCAAGTCCAAGTCCTAAAATGCTGTCAGAATTGAGACACAGCAGCTCACATGCCCAAGCCACAGCTAAAGGTTCAGCCACTCTGGTTGAGCACCAAGACCCTCTGTGATAAGCCTTCTCATTGTTCTGCATGTACTTTTTAAATTTTTTAAAAGATTTTCTTTTAATTTTTACATAATCTCCATGCCCAATATGGGGCCCAAACTCACACCCAGAAATCAAGGGTTGTATGCTCTACCAAATGGGCTAGGCAGGCACCCCAGTTCTGTACCTTCTTCTATGCTTTGTTCCATTCAGGCAAACTAACCTGTGTCCCACACTAGATGGGTCTCTGAGTCTTCCTGCAGAAGAGTTTTATTGTAAAAAGGCCTTTCTCAGGGCACCTGGATGGCTCAGTTGTTAAGTGTCTGCCTTCGGCTCAGGTCATGATCCCAGGGTCCTGGGATCAAGTCCCACATAAGGGTCCCTGCTCACAGGGAAGCCTGCTTCTCCCTCTCCCACTCCCCCTGCTTGTGTTCCCTCTCTCACTGTGTCTCTGTCAAATAATAAATAAAATCTTTTAAAAAAGAAAGGCCTTTCTCTCCCTCTCTCTTATATTTATAACATTTCAAAAAACATTTTTAAACCATTTGTACTTTTTCAACAGGAGGATACAACTATCTCATAAAAGAATAAAACACTCAATTAAATTACTGTAAATGGCATTACACAAGCAATACTATTATTATTGTAACAATCATAGCCACTGGGATAATTCTACAGTTACTATGAGTTACTCGTTAATCTGTGCTGTAATTAAATAAAACAGCAAATGGGATTAATCAAGATAAAAAGCATATTACTACTCTCCTACAATTTATAAAGATATCTCATTAGTTTTACAGAATAACTTACCAACTTGTCTTCAGTATATGCTATCTAAAGACTAAAAACTTCTTTTATTTATCCTTTCAAAAATTAGATGTGCCAGGCCAGCCCTGCTCAAGATGCTGATGATACAAGAAAAATGGTATTGGTGTGCTAACAGTCTCATGGCAAGATGCAATGATGGTGTAACAGGACTACAGTGCTGTGGGCTTGGGGATACTTATTAGAAGTACCCGAAGCACCGGGGCCTGTCTCTCCACTCACCACTGGGGACAGGAAAGCTCGGGAAAGGAGCCCGCGGTGCTTCTGGCTCCGTGGTGACCCCTGCCTATAGAGACGGCAGCCTACACCACAACCTCCACCACTACCACCCTGGTAGCGACACATACTAAAAAACGGTTGCTTAGGAGTTGATCAAAATCAATTTAAGGGAAGAGAAAGCTGGGAAATGAGAGTCTGGGAAAAGATATTCAGCTCTGAATCAGCCGACTCTCATTTCTCTGAGTCAGTTCCTCATGACAAGGCTGAGTACTAGGAACTCAGGAGATGCCAGCAACCAGATGAGCAGTCACTGTCAGATGTGTCTCTGCTGAGAGGGTGTCATGCAAGGGAAAAGAACCCTGGACTAAGAAGAGAGCTATATCTAGTTCTGGCACAGTCATTTACTAGCCACATGACTCTGAGGAAAGATACCCAGCCTCGCTGAGCCTCAGTTTCCCCAGCTGGAAATAAATGGGTGATGGTGATACGTATTCCACCTATCTTAGAAAGATGTTAAAAATATTAAATATGAGCATGTGAAAGTCCCTCTGAAAAACTGTACAGCTTTAAGCAAATGAGATTTTTTTAATGCACGTGTCTGAAAGTACTCACTGTCCTATTTGAGTTGCTACACTCATAGATGACTGTATTTATACAACATGAAGCCAAGATAAATAACTTTGGCCACAGTGGCATCTGGCAAATAATAATTTTATCCAAGAAAGTTAGTCACCTCTCCATTCCCCTATCCCGAAACATGGCCAATTCTCTGGAAGCTCCAGGCAATTAAGCCCTCTAAAATAGACTTATTGCAAGTCCCTTGGGAGAAATAAACTCCAGAACAAATTAATGCAACAGCTAGAAAATTACATCTACAAAATAATTAGCTTTCAAATTAACATAAGGCATTCTTTCTTCCACTGATAAATTTCTTTTACACCCTCTGTGTACTTTCAATCATACCAGTTCCCTCCTAAAATACCTTTCCTCTAATTCTGCAAGTCAAATTCTCAAAGTTTTTTCAGGACCCAAACCAATGGCCGTCTATGCCATAAAAAGTTCCCACAGTGACCCTTTTCTGAAGATGTTTCAACATCTATAAAGGGAAGATAAAATGGACTCTATACACAATGCTTCTGAAGGGTTCTCTAAGTGTTTCTTAGAGTACAGAATCTCCCAACAACCATGGTTCAGCTTTTCCATTGGCTACACCTTAGAATGACAGTCCCTGTCCCTTATACACTGCCATGGTTATGGTATAAAAAAGAACAGCTACAGGCCATGTACAATTCCCACAAAAGAACACATGTGTAAGTGGTGTTTATCCAAAGTAGCCATGAATCTGCATTCTTATAATAAAAAATTTCCAGATTTTAATACTTTGTCACTACTATAACATATAAATCTCTCCTCATACCTCATCACATACAGAATGTTAGAATGTGTGTTAGGAACTTCTAAACCAATTGATAGACTTCTTGAGGACACACACACCACATCTTCATTTTTTTTGTGTTTGACTTGTGTAGCTCAGCTAACATCAAGCAGAGAGAAGGCAACTAGTAAGTGATGCTTAAGTTAGAACTAATCTCTTTTCAGGACATCTGGGTGGCTCAGTGTGTTAGGTGCCTGCCTTTGGCACAGGTCATGATCTCAGGGTCTTGGAATAGAGCCTCGAATTGGGCTCTCTGCTCAGTGGGGAGCCTGCTTCCCCCTCTCTCGCTGCCTGTTCCTCTGCCTACTTGTGATCTCTCTCTCTCAAATAAATAGAATCTTTTTAAAAAATTAAAAAAAAAAAAAGAATGAACCTCTTTTCTGTCATATTTACTAATGCTGCCTCACAAAATAGCTGTTCACCTAAATTATGGAAACAGTGACTCTCTCAGGGAAAACAAAACTCTTACACTATAGCTCAAGGTGACACAGATTCAAATGTTCCTTTGGGAAAAATAGTTATGCATTTAAAAATCCAACTGTATTTAATTAGTCCAAAACACAATCCAATGGTAATCCTGCTATTATTTCTTAAAGAGATTTAGTTATCTTCCATCCAGTAGAACTGTCATGAACACTGACTTATTCATAACAGGAGAGTTTCCAAAGAAAATGAAAAAACTTCTTAGGGGGAAGTTTTCTTAGCAGGGAGAATTTCTAGTATTCATGACAGTACTATTTTGTTTGCAAGAGCTACGTTCAGGTACATCAACAACTTCAATAGCATTACAAATACAAGTGGACCCAAAGTTTTGGCCTTTAAAAGTAGTACCATCTAACAGTCATTTTCAAATTATTCCCTGGAAATTTAAAGGGTGCAATGAAACACTGTCCATCAGAAATGTATTGCAAGGGGCGCCTAGGTGGCTCAGTGGGTTGGGCCTCTGTCTTTGGCTCAGGTCATGGTCTCAGGGTCCTGGGATCAAGCCCTGCATCAGGCTCTCTGCTCAGTGGGAGCCTGCTTCCCCCTCTCTCTCTGCCTGCCTCTCTGCCAATCAAATAAATAAAAAATCTTAAAAAAAAAAAAATGTTGCAATCCCCATGTATAATTTAAAATTTTTTAGTACCACATTTTTTAAGGTTTTGTTATTTTTTTAATTCAAATCTGTAGAAGTATTTTATTCATTTTTAAAATTAACATATAATGTATTATTGGTTTCAGGGGTACAGGTCTGTGATCCATCAGTCTTACACAATCCACAGCACTCACCATAGCACATACCCTTCCCAATGTCCATCACCCAGCCACCCATCCCTCTCACCCCGTACCTCTCCAGCAACCCTCAGTTTGTTTCCTGAGATTGAGTCTCTTATGGTTTGTCTCCCTCTCTGGTTTTGTCTTATTTCATTTTTCCCTTTCTTCCCCTATGATCCTCTGTCCTGTTTCTCAGATTCTAAGGTTTTATTCTTTTTTTTTTTTTTTTTTTTTTTTTTTTTTAAAGATTTTATTTATTTATCTGACAGAGAGAAATTACAAGTACATTGAGAGGCAGGCAGAGAGAGAGAGAGAGAAGGAAGCAGGCTCCCTGCTGAGCAGAGAGCCCGATGCGGGACTCGATCCCAGGACCCTGAGATCATGACCTGAGCCGAAGGCAGCGGCTTAACCCACTGAGCCACCCAGGCGCCCTAAGGTTTTATTCTTAAGTAATTGCTACACCAATGTGAGGCTCAAACTCACAACCCTGAGATCAAGAATTGCATGCTCTATCAACTGAGCCAGCCAAGCACCCCTCTGGTACCCACATTTTTAAAAGGAAAAAGAAACAGGTGAAGCGAGTTTTAACAATTTATTTTATTTAGCCAACATATACACAATCCTATCTCAACATGTAATCAATGTAAAAATTAATGACCTATTTCCATTCTTTTTTTCACACTAAGTCTTTGAAAGCCAATGTGAACTTTATACTTCAAGAACATCTCAATTCAGGGGCACCTGGGTGGCTCAGTGAGTTAAAGCCTCTGCCTTCGGCTCAGGTCATGATCCCAGGGTGCTGGGATCAAGCCCTACATCGGGCTCTCTGCCCAGTGGGAAGCCAGTTTCCTCCTCTCATTCTCTCTCTCTGCCTGACTCTCTGCCAAATAAATCTCTGTCAAATAAATAAATGAAATCTTAAAAAAGAAAAAAAAAAAGAACATCTCAATTCAGACTAGCCACATTTCAAGTGTCCATGAGCCACATGTGGTTACCGAGATGAGGCAGCACTGCTCTAGAAAACTCTTGAGAAGAATTACAGTGGTGGTATGTGTATATAATTTGCCTCTCCTTCATTTTCAAACCCCATCAAAACGACCAAAGTGAAAAAAGACAAACCTAAGCTGGTGGCTGGTGGGAAAATTTGGAAGACTAGTGTCAGAGTCAGAGTGTCCACAGTTGTCAGTGAAACCTTACAGACAGTCAAGGGGAAGCAGGCTCACTCCCAACCCCCACGCAAACAGAACTGAGAAGAATCATTACCTCTATTTGCTAAGCAGTAAGTACATGCATTCGCCAATCTCAAATGCCGTAATAATGAAAATCACAGGACAAGGGAAATGAAAATTGAAGAATTTGGGGCACAAAGAGATAACAAAGAACGCTCTAGAAGTATAACATCAACCAATCTCCTCTATAGAAGAAAAAGGATCTCATGACAGTCAGTCAACACTTTGGAGCAACTCTTGACCATTCACCCCATCTGTCTCCTCCTCTCCCTGAATCTAATCAACAAACAATCTTGTTGATTTTTCCTCATGTCCTTCCCATGGTACAAAGAGGGCGGGGCTTGTAAACTAAAGAAATGTATTGTACTCTGTGCAGGAAAAAAACTTGCCATTCATTTGAAACTTTGCATAGGCCTCTTTATATTTGCTTTTACACCTGGCCTTTTAAGATTCCTAGATCATGTCTCAGGGCTCTTGGGACCTCTGGAAACATGCACGGTTACACCCCTGGGCACTGAAATTATCTTTGTAGCTCTCTGGGCTCTTTGATCACTACATCACTCCTTAGGAACTCAGCATTCCTTCCCATGAATGGTCGATCCAACAACAAATGTGCTGTTTTCTGCCTTCTTTAAAAACAGCCTTGGTTTATATCCTTACCCATTTTCTAATATTGACTACAACCTACTATTCTTACAGCTATCTTACTCCCTCTGAGCCTCAACTCTGACTCTACATAATCTTCCAGCTTCTTCCTGTATCAAGCTCATTCTGGCTTACTTCTCAACGATTCAACCCTACAAATCAACACTTTGATGCCCCCCCTGCCACCATTCCCTCAGTTAGAACAGCCCCTAAAACTCAGAATCAGTTGTCCATTTACCTTTTCCACAGTTGATGAATGCTGTATAGTACTTCCACCGTACGATCGATTCTCACTATTTGCAATACTTACATTCTATGAAGTCTCTGTGACAACTGAATTACTGAATAATGAACCACTGCTCTTAGGGGAAATACAGGGTTAGTTTCCTACAAGCCTTGTAGCCACATGTTTTTAATTAATCAATTGATTAATACTTAATATTGTTTTATGTGGGTTTCTACTTAAAGACACTTTAATATAGTTGCTTCATTAACATTGGAATCATAGTCAACAGCACTATAACTCATCACTGAATGAAGCCTACCTAACGCATAGATGGTCTCTGCCCATCTCTGCACAATACATCACAGCATTCTTCCCTTAGGAACACTAGATAGCACTTCAGCCCTATGGTTTGTGGCCCTTTCAAACAGCAAAATCACCACCAAGAAGCACAAAGATACAAAACAAAAACCAACCAAACAAACAAAAAAAACCCCAACCTCAACACTAAATAGACTGAAAACAACAACAACAACAATACTTGTTTACAGTATGAGAGCTGATAGAAGACGGCTGCTCTGCCTGACCTCTGCTGGGAACATGCATATTAGGTGACTTCAATTATTTTACTGCTCTGTGGATGTCCCTGAATGACCATAAAAGCATCACAAATATTGACTTTGGTGATTTTAAATAAATTTTAGTTAGTAGGAGAATACACAAACCTGGAATCCACAAATAATGAAGATGGACTGTACTTAGTACCTGATAGGGCTTTTGTGACCATTTCCTCTGCTGAACTGTAACCTTCCTGAAAGCAGATCATGTCTCAGTCCTTCATTTCTTCCCAGAAACTAGCACAGTGCTTGGCATACAGAAACCACTTACCCACATTCACCTTTGCTTCCTATGAGAAAAACCTTCATTTTTTTCTAGTCTAAGAACAAGACTAGATAGACCCTGATCGCAGAGTCTCATTGTCTCTGACCTGCTCAGGGACACTGCTCTATCAGTTCCCCCACCCCACCACCACCATCTCTTGCCTATTTTCAGCCCTTAATAATGCATTCAAAATCATCAATTTATGTAACCTTCATTTCTTATTCCACATGATGCAGAGAACATGTGGGAAATGAAAGACACAGGGTCATTACTGATGGTGTATGTTATACTCTGTGCAGGAAAAAACCTTGTCACTCATTTGAAACTTTGCATAGTTTGGGAAATGAAAGACACAGGGTCATTACTGATGGTGTATGTTGACAGCTGAGGAGGCATTACCCTCTGCAAGGCTGTGGAAAGCAATGACATTCCAAAACAGAATTTCCTGAACTTAAAGTGGCCAGCTGTGACTGGTAAAATTCCTAGTATCACAAACACACCAACATGAAAACTCCTTAAATGTTCACAATGAAAAAACAAAACAAAACAAAAAACAAACCCATCTAAAGCCTAGAGTATTTATGAAGAGTAAAAGAAAGTGGGCGCCTTAGTGGCTCAGTTGCTTGAGCTACTGCCTTCAGCTCAGGTCATGATTCTGGAGTCCTGGGATTGAGTCCCACCCACATCGGGCTCCCTGCTCAGCAGGGGCTCTGCTTCTCCCTCTGATCTTTTTTCTCTCATGCTTGCTCTCTCTCATTCTCTCTCTTCTCTCTCTCAAATAAATAAATAAAATCTTAAAAACAAATAAATAAAGCCAATTAGTTTTTTAAAAAGGAAGAAAGAAAGAATGAAGATAAACTCCCATCAGAAAAGCCCACCTTCGGGATCCTGGGTGGCTGGCTCAGTCAGTAAGCATCTGCCTTCAGCTTAGGTCATAATCCCAAAGTCCTGGGATAGAGCCAGGCTCCCTGCTCCAGATGAAGCCTGCTTTCTCCCTCTCCCCCTCCCACTGCTTATGTTCCCTCTCTCGCTATGTCTCTCTCCGTCAAATAAATAAAATCTTTAAAAAGAAAAGAAAAGCCCACCTTCTCATTTATTGCTGCTTCCTCCTGTACACACCCATCACCCTCACCACTCACCATTCCATAGTAAGACTTTCAAAAAACTAATAAACAAATTCTGATCATGATAACCTAGTTTTGATGTTTAGAAAATCATCTGCAGGTAAAACGGAAAGACAACAAGAATAGAGAAAATTCTGAGCTCAAATGAATGAGAATGACTTACACATATTTACTATTTAATTCTCCGTGTGGAAGGATAAAACCTAAGAAAGTGCTAAGTGAAAAAAAGAACTGAAAAAGAAATCTACCAAGCTTGGACACTCTAGTCAGCCATCTATTAAGCACTTTTCTAAGCCTCCCTGCCTTGACCTTTTAGTCCTATTACACACAATACAATGGAACAGTATATAGCAAAGCTTCAGGAACTGAACTGCTCAGGGCAGAGATGTGTCTTATTCATTCTCATATTCTACCAACTCATTATATCTGAAATACCAAAAATAATCAGTAGGTGGGTTTTTTTGTAAGATTTTATTTATTTATTTGACAGAAAGAGATCACAAGTAGGCAGAGCAACAGGCAGACAGAGATGGGGAAGCAGGCTCCCCACTGAGCAGAGAGCCTGATGTGGGGCTCGATCCCAGGACCCTGAGATCATGCATGACCTGAGCTGAAGGCAGAGGTTTAACCCACCGAGCCACCCAGACACCCCATAAGTAGGTGTTTTTGAATGAAGATTTATTGTATAGGGTCTACAAGTTCATTCATAATTTTAGAGTTGACTAAGTATCAGAAACATTATAATAAAGGGTGGCCAGAACTCCTGGCTATCTTACAAAAACCAAATTAACTACAGTCATTAGACTAAGGAATAAGTGAACAAACTGTTCTTCATAACAATAACATCTTTAACAACTTAACTATGGGAAAATGTCTTCCAAGTGGTAATAGCCTACTATTTCACACAGATACATAGATAGACACACATAGACACACACATAGACAAACACATACCCAAACACACACACACACACACACACACACACACACCAATCCTGCTCTTTTATGGGCTCTGAGCATAGAAGAGGATGGCAAGAGACTGCTCAAATGCCAAGAGGTTAAGAAGTAGTTGCTGGACGAGTACAGCTTTAAGAAGAGTAATCGGCAGTGGTTTAGACCCGTGAATACATCATGGTCCCCTCTTGCTCTCTGTGGTTCAGTGAGAGACCATCACTTCCTGGTGTAAAGAAACACACTGCTCAATTTTTTTCTGACTTTACAAAGAAATAAAGAATCAATGACAAGGGATGACTAGATATCGAGAAAGACCCTTGTCATTGGTTCTTTATTTCTTTGTAAAGTCAGAAAAGCAGAGGTTACAGTGCTCTCATCTCTTATTGGTAGACAATGGTAACACCATCAGAAGCACATATAAATGCACCTAATTAACTCCCAAGTCAGAGTCACAGTAGAAATGCTCTGAAATTTTTCATAAATTTCCCTGGACACCAATCAAATCAAAGGTTACTCCCAGTAGAAGACAATATAACAAATGGTTAATTACTTGGCTAACACAACTCAGCTGCTTACTCTGAGCCTTGTCTAGCACAGAACTTTGCTCTTACTACCTCATCTAATAGGGACTTTATTTGTTTTTAGATCTAAAAAGTGAGATGGAAAGTAATTTGCCCAAAATTGCACAGCTAGTAGGCAGAAGAAGTGGAATTCAAACCTGACACACATACAAACACATTCTTAACTGCTACACATCCTGCTTTGCTTTCTTTGGAAATAATAAAAGGGTATATAATATACTGTGAATACTGAACATATATACATTGGCTATATATAGAAAGCATTTAGAACATTGCCTGTACATAAGCTGTGCTCACTAAATTTTATTATTTTCCTTATTCTATTGGGCAGATTAGATGTAGGAAGGCAGGAACAAGCTCAAGAAACAGAACTTGTTTTTCAAATTATACTGCTGTGAAAGTCCAGTGTGGAGTTACCCTTTGCTTTTTACTACTGCCCCTTGAAAATCCAGTAAAGCTTATAGCAATTAATTGTCTCATTCTTCTAGTACTCCAAATCTTTAATGCCTTTAAGCAAAAGAATCCTGGCAGCATAGCAAACACCTTCCTCCTTCTTCCTTTTCCCCAAGAAAGACATCATTTTTACCTGGAACACCCCACTATCAGGGGACCTGCCACGACTACACCAGATGACTACTACCTCTAGAGTAGGAAAAAGTCTGTTACTTTCAGCCGGAAACTATTTTACTCTTACATAAGCTTTTCTTTTTACCTTGTTTTTATTCTTGACTATAAAGACAGAGCTAGTAGGAGGGAAAAGTCAAACAGCTTCTACTGCTACGTGATAGCCATAGGCACACCTGATTGCCAACAAAAACTGAATGCCGGGAAATCCTGTGATTTACAGGGAGGCTGTGACAATTATTAAATTAAATCCAGACTGTGCTCAGCATGAATCAGGTGTTCTCATGAGTCTGGTCTGTTCTATGTGGAACCCACT
Organism: Mustela lutreola; assembly: GCF_030435805.1. Taxonomy (NCBI): domain Eukaryota; kingdom Metazoa; phylum Chordata; class Mammalia; order Carnivora; family Mustelidae; genus Mustela; species Mustela lutreola. The sequence goes on along the minus strand of NC_081290.1, from coordinate 129,206,704 downwards.
TTAACTCTTCCTAAAAAAACACAGCAACTTTTCAAGAGCCCTACCCTTATATACAGCCTCTTCTCTAACAGAACGAACCACACTAAGCAATGAAGGGTTAACAACTCCAAAACCCACAAAGAAACTGTGGCTAAACTATCATCTCCACTGTCCTAAAATTACCCCTTATCAAGAACTCCAAATAGGAGCGTAAAGCCAGCTCCGTGAGCATAGCACACAACTCTTAATCTCAGGGTCATGAGTTCAAGCCCCATGTTGGGTGTGGAGCCTACTTTAAAAAATCTGAAAATAAATAAAACTGTCAAGCTTCAAATAAAGCTTAAAGGTCTTCACAAAAGGAAAGGAAAGGAAAACTGAGGCCATAGACATTAAGCATACCACATGAGTTAACAAAGCCTTGCTTATTCATTTATACAAACATTTCCCAAGTGCCTATATATGTGACGGGGGCTGCATCCCAAAGTGAACAACACAAATAGGGCCTGGTCATCTGTGGTCTTTAGAGTGGGAGAGTCATGCACAGGCAATTCCAGTCCAACGGGGTAGGGTACAAAGCACAATGCTGAGTATGAGAAAGAGGACCGGAGGGTCAGGACACTATCAGTACCGGCTTCCAGCTATCAGCACTTACCAAGTCCCAGGCACTGTTGTAACATCGCAAAAGCCAACCCATTTAAATCTCATAAGCACACCATGAGGTGGTTACTGTTATTCCCAATGTACCAAGGAGAAAACAGCAGCATAGTACAGAGCTGCTCGGTAACCTGTTCAAGATCTTACACCTATTGGGGCACCTGGCTGGCTCAGCTGGTTGTGGAGATTACTAAAAAAAAAAAAAAAAAAAAAAAAACAAAAACCTTTTAAAAATAAATAAATAAGTAAATAAAATAAAATCTTAAATAATAATAACAATAAAAAAAAAGATCTCGCAGCTATTATGTGACGGTGTTAGGACTGGAAACATGAAGTCTGGTTCCAGAGTCCACACCCACTCCTAACCACCAGAGTAGGTAGGAGTCGGGTAGGTTAAGATGGAAGAGAGGAAGTGCGTTCCAGGCAAAGCAATCCTTATAAAAGGAAAGCTCAAAGTTGTTTGAGGAACTGAGACAAGTTCACTTTGACTGGTGTTAAGTGTGAGGGGAAGAGCAAAGAGAAATGAGATAGGGCCAGGCATGTAAAGGAGTATGGAGTTGATTTTTAAGACTTAACATGTCACAGTTCTGAGCACCTCAATACCAGAAAATGGCAAAAATCTAATGAAAACAACACAAAGGTTTAGCACACAGAAGAAGGCAGAATTATGATCATTAAAAATAAAAGAGATGTGGGACGCCTGGGTGGCACAGTCGGTTAAGCAGCTGCCTTCAGCTCAGGTCATGATCCCAGAGTCCTGGGGCTAAGTCCTGCATCTGGCTTCTTGCTCAATGGGGAGCCTGCTTCTCCCTCTGCCTGTTGCTCCCCCTGCTTGTGCATGCTCTTTCTCGCTCTCTCTCTGACAAATAAATATATAAAATCTTAAAAAAAAAAAAAAAAGTAAAAGTAAAAAAGATACATTTTAGCTACAAATTCGTAGCAGTTTTTATTAAGTCCAAAACAAGGGAACTTGCCATACTTTTAAGACTAAAAATTGGCTAAGGCCAATGCCTCAGGTCTGTGTTCCAGATCTGGCCCTACCCATATGCATAACCACCACTGGGGCCTTGGCCAGCGAGCCTGTATTCTATTCTATAAAATAAATACAACTCCTTTGGAAACTAAAACTCACGTAAATGTGAACTAATACAAGTAAGCCCAAATAAGTAATTGCCCTTTCTCTGAAATACTAATCTTTAATACATAGCTGCACATTTAACCAATATGCATCTTTCCCCAACAATTTTTAGACAAGAAAATCGTAGGAAAAATTGGCTAGGATGCCTAACTTTGGCATTCTAAACCTACAGCGTGGCTTCTTTCTGCTTTGAAACCATCACCACGACATTGCATAGGCTAAACAGATCTTTCTTTGTCTTTGCCTAGGAAAGAAATGATTCAATTAAGAGGATCTCTGGCTAATCCCACTCACAGGGGGCAGGGAGCATTCCTCACTTTCTCAACAACATCTAAGTACAAGATCCTTCAAATCCTGATGCCCCCCTTCCAGACTACTGGGGGATGACAGCCTCCACCTGAAGACACAGGTGCTTCTATTTCAGGGGTAAGATTCAATTCAAAGACTTGGGGATGGAAAGGAATTTTAAGGCCTTGAAAAGCAACACTCAGAAAATAATCTCTCCCTCTGGTGTTTTCTATCCCTATCCCACGAAGACATTACCTTATCTAAGTAAATTAAAGTGGCAAATGAATAGCATAGCATCATGAAGAAGAAATCACAAAGAATAATAAGGAAAAGGAAACTCCAGATCAAAATTGTAATACCTTTGACTCTGGTTAATTTGTCACTACTTTTTTAGGAAACAGGGAGCAAGAGATCTCGCAGAATAAAGGTTGCAGAGGATAACTATCAGAACCTCTCCTCTTCCCTAAGCTCCATTCTTTGGAATATGATAAAAACCACTGTCAACTCATTACCATTTGAGAACAGCTGCAATTTAGGGATAAAATAAATACTTTCAAGCTCTGGTTCATCCACTTATTTCAAAACTGATACCTACAAAATTCAAATAGTAGAAGTGGACTTCTGATAGCCCACTGAAGTTGTAATAGTAAATGATTTATGTACTAGTAAACCCTTAGGTTTAGTTTTTTTTTTTTTAAACTATGTCCATGAGAAACCAAAACAAGTATTCCTTTATTCACCTAAATCTCATTTGCCATTAACGTTTTCATTACGTGAACTGCATTAGTACACAGGTATTTGGCCACTTGTTTTTATGAGGATAAAATAGTGTGAAGCCAGTAAAATATTTATCTTGGACAGAGAATTGGACTCGGACCAAAAAGCGAAAGTAGGAATAAACAAACATTTCTCTGGAAAAAGAAATATAAACAGTGAACTTTTGGTGATGGTTGTAAAGACTGAACTTAACATTTTTAAAAATATTTATTTATTTGACAGAGATCACAAGTAGAGAGGCAGGCAGAGAGAGATGAGGAAGCAGGCTCCCCACTGAGCAGAGAGCCTGATGCAAGGCTCCATCCCAGGACCCTGAGATCATGACCCGAGCTGAAGGCAGAGGCTTTAACCCAGTGAGCCACCCAGGTGCCCCTAAACTTAACATTTTTATAACTGATATGAGTGACAGAGTGGCCAGGGATAGGGACATCTTTATAAATGGCACTAAACATTTTCACCAGGAAAATGCCCAACTAAAGGGAACACTCAACAGATCTTTCAAGGTTCTTTGAAAAAACATAAGTAAGTGCCAAGTGAATTTTGGTTTGAGTAAAAGTCTGGTCAGTTGAGGTAAAGATGGTGGTCAAGCTAATCTTATGACAGACCAAAACTCTAAAAAAAGTATATTCTTACTAGAATACGTCATACATTTCTTGGCAGTAAACCTCAGAAACATAAACTGAAACTGGTGTAGAAAAAATAAAATGATCTATTGAGAAGAGTCTCTGGTGTTTAAAAAAATTGCATCACCTGGTAACTGAAAACAAATTATAAAAAGGGGGTAAACACAGTGAGAGGTATGGACAGGATAAACATACTTGCTGGTTAAATTCTAAGAAATGTTCCAAAAGTTTCAAAGAGGAAAATTTATATAAAAGTTTAAAAAAGAATTCCAGATAACAATAAATTATATTACTCTAAGTAGTGGTATTGGCTGAAAATAAACAGGTTTAAATAAATATATTTAAATAGTTGCTGAGGGGCACCTGGGTGGCTCAGTGAGTTAAGCCACTGCCTTCGGCTCAGGTCATGATCTCAGAGTCCTGGGATAGAGTCCTGATGTGGGATAGAGTCCCACATCAGCAGGGAGCCTGCTTCCCTCTCTCTCTCTCTCTGCCTGCCTCTCCATCTACTTGTGATTTCTCTCTGTCAAATAAATAAAAAAAATCTTAAAAAAAAAAAAAATAGTGGGGCACCTGGGTGGCTCAGTGGGTTAAGCCGCTGCCTTCGGCTCAGGTCATGATCTCAGGGTCCTGGGATCGAGTCCCGCATCGGGCTCTCTGCTCAGCAGGGAGCCTGCTTCCCCTCTCTCTCTCTGTCTGCCTCTCCGTCTACTTGTGATTTCTCTCTATGAAATAAATAAAATCTTTAAAAAAAAAAAATAGTTGCTGAGCTCCTATTAACGGACTCAGTGCTATGCTATGTACTACAGGGACATATATACAATGTTCCTTGCACTTAAGGTATAAGCTGGTAATGCTTGGATAATTAAAAAAAATAAAAATAAAAACAGCTAGTAGATGGCTGTAAGTGCCATATAAAAAGAAAAGCACTAAATTCAGGAGTTCAGAGGGCATGTATATTTAGGGCAATCTGCAAAGACAATCAGAGGTGGCATCTGGACAGAGTTTGGAAGTACAAACAGAACTGTGACGAAAGTTATTTTGAGGAAGAGAAGAGAAAAAGAAGTCTTAAGAGCAAAATATGGATCTCCTGAGCCCTCCGGCAAATACCCGCTTACTATCTGCTCCAATAACCACTGCCTCATGAAGAGCACTATTTGTGGAGTATCCAACTGCACTTAAATTCAGTATGTGCAAAACCAAACATATATACTCTCTTTCTTATTACCTGTATTTTTAAGTAGGTTCCACACCCAACGTGGAGTCCAACTTGGGCCTGAACTCATGACCCTGAGATCAAGAGCTGGGCTAAGATCAAGAGTCGGATGCTTAACCAACTGAGCCACCCAGGCCCCTCAGGGGAAATTACTTTTGAAAAAGTGAGTATAGGGGCACCTGGGTGGCTCAGTTGGTTAAGCATCCAACTCTGGATCTCAGGGTCATGAGTTCGAGCTCAGCATTAGGCTTCATGGTAGGTGTGGAGCCCTTTTTTTTTTTTTTTTTTTAAAGTAAATTTATTCTTATAGCTGTCCTCGTTCCATTAATTATGCTACTGTTCTCCCAGGTTACTCAGGTTCAAAACCTTGAAATTATTCTTTATATTACTACTTTAAGGGTTTTGTTTTGTTTTGTTTTAAGTAACTTCTACACTCAACATTGGGCTTGAACTCACAAGCCAGAGATAAAGGGTTATATGCTCTTGAATGAGTCAGCCAGGTACCCCAATTATTCTACTTTTAAAAAATTATTTATTCTCTTTGTTTACAATTCACCTCTTTCATATTCCATCCCTTTTTTCCTCCAAAATATACCTCACATACCTCCATGCATACCAGTTAGGTCTCCAAGGAAACTACATTCACAGAAAGCAATGGAAGATCTATAAACCTTTACTTACTTGCTAAGCTTTGATGCCCAATCTCAGACTCAGATCCCAGTAAGTTGGACTGGGACAGGCTCTGGAAGTGTTTGGGACCAGATGGAGACTTCCAGCTGTGAGGATTTTAGGCCACCCAGAGCCTAAACCAACATAGGTCAGATGACCTCCTCCTCTGCCCCCAAAAGGTCACAAAGGACCTAATCTGATGGTGAGGAAAAACCCTTGTTGGGAATCCCAGCCAGCCAAGAAAAAGAAAAGAAGAAAAGAAGAGAAATTTGGACACTACTTGCCCCAACACACAGGGCAGAGTTGGTCAAGGCCCCATATCCCAAATATTTCTAGGATAGGAAGACAAAGGGAGTCTTCTAAACAGAGGGGTGATAACTGATAGATTAACAATAATTCAGGATTTGTTTAGAAGGAGAGGAGAGACCCTGTTATTTTCTCCTTGAGGATAATTGTTGCTCCCTGACTAAAAATATCTCTGGGGTACTGGAGACCAAGTGCCTTGCACATAAAGGTTTCTAAAATAAAGAGCACAGGTCTCACATTACGGCAATACTTTAATCCAAGGGAAGATACCTACTATGGTCTGCTGATTGGACCACAGCAATTCTGACAATCAAGCACTAGCTGTAACACAGTTCTGAAAAGAAGCTTCCTCTTACAGCTACTTAACATGCTAGTGGGTCTAAGCAAGCTCGGGAGAACTCACATTGCTACAGCTGTGTTACACACAATATTGACTCTTAGAGTCCAAGCTATAAAACTTAATACTCACTGGAATAATCTTAAGAGCCACATAGCACAGTAATCAGCTGCAAGATCAAAGTCCAACACAACCCTGAACTTGAAGGAAAGAAAACTGAAAGAAGGAAGACACAATGATGAACAAATTATAAAGTGTGAATATCCACCTAGGGCAACTAGACTGCTTTTTAAGATTTTATTTATTGGGGCACCTGGGTGGCTCAGTGGGTTAAAGCCTCTGCCTTCGGCTCGGGTCGTGATCCCAGGGTCCTGATCCCAGGGTCCTGGAATCGAGCCCTGCGTTGGGCTCTCTGCTCAGCGGGGAGCATGCTTCCCCCTCTCTCTCTCTCTGCCCGCCTCTCTGCCTACATGCGATCTCTGTCAAATAAATAAATAAAATCTTTTTTTAAAAAGATTTTAAAAAACTAATCTTTTTTAAAAAAGATTTTATTTATTTATTTGACAGAGAGAGACACAGCGAGAGAGGGAACACAAGGAGAGGGAGTGGGAGAGGGAGAAGTAGGCTTCCCGCCGGGCAGGGAGCCCGATGTGGGGCTCGATCCCAAGACCCCAAGATCATGACCCAAGATGAAGGCAGACACTTAACAACTGAGTCACCCAGGTGCCCCTAGACTGCTTTTTAACAGCTTTACTGGGAACACACAGAGTTTGCACACTTCTCATTGGCACATTATCTAGACTGATAATCTGCGTAATTCTCAGGGTCAGTGAGCACTTCAGTAAGGTAAGATTACTGCACAATTAAAAGCTTTTCCTTTCTCTAGTTTCTGAGGCAAATGCCCCTCTCTCTCCTTCCCTTTTCCCCGCTTTCCATTTGTTTAAAAAAAAAAATTGACTATCATGATTAACTGAGCTAGTCCTCAAACACAAACTCCTCTCTCTGGTGTAAGTCTGGAATTTTAGGACACAGCCAAAATGTGCTCTTCACAAATGTTTGGGAAACTAATCAATACATGAAGCAGAACTATCAGGAGACTACTTAGAGAAAAAAAGATGTCCTGAGATTAAAAAAAGAGATATCTGGGCAAGGGGTGGGGGGTGGTGATGACTAGGCCAAGCACAGAGGATTTTTAGAGCAGTGAAAATACTCTCTGTGATATTATAAGGATGGATATATGCCATTTTACATTTGCCCAAACTCAAAGAATGTAAAATACAAGGGTGAACCCTAAGGCATACTATAGACTTTGGGTGACTACAATGTGTCAATGTAGGTTCATCCTTGGTAAAAAGGTACCACTCTGTTGAGTGATGATGATAATGAGGGAGGCTCTACATGTGTCGGGGCAGGGCTGTATTAGAAATCCCTGTACCTTCTCCTCAATTTAATTTAAACCTAAAACTGCTTTAAATAACTAAGGTATTTATTGAAAGAAAATAAAAAAGACAAAACGAAACAAAAAAAACCCAGATAACTCTGTTTACCAAGTATGAATTCTGCCATAGGCTAGGAAGAAAGCCAAAAAGGTAGGAATATAATGTTACTGGCTTGTGATGATTTGTGGCTTTTCCCCGTGGAGATAGAGGCCTAGGATTGGGGGAAAGCAGGAAGACTAAGAAATACAGACACATTCTGCTTGTAGATATCATATATAGTAAAACTGTACTATCTTGGATCCCAGCACCAAAATTTAGGTCAAGGCACTGGTGCTGAGCAAGCTGTTTCACCAATCCGTTACCCAAAATCATAGTGGCTCCCCAATGCCTTCAGAGAAGGAACTCCACTTTTTGATGAAGACAGCTACTTGCCATTTCCCTACAATTTGGAGATGGCCAAGAGATGTGATTAAGACAGGGAAGTAGCTGGAGAAGCTAGGAAGAAAAGAGTATTTCAGTTTCTGAGTGCTACAAGACTTACACCATTTTTCAAATGTCTGAGTGCCAAGGGCTGTGTGGGACAAATGACATATATTATCTTTAGTCTTCAGAACAACCTTGCAAGAAAAGAGATTTTACATTCATTTTACAGATGAAAAAAACTCAGGGGGTAACGTGGCATACATCGTAAGTGGGGGAGCCAGGTTTGAACTCAAGAAATCTACAAGCAGAATGTGTCTGTAACAAGCAGACATAGCAGATATCTACAAGCAGAATGTGTCTGTAAACCTACAAACAGAATGTGTCTGCAAACCCACAACAAAATTCCTATTCTTTCTATTGATCCTCAAAGTAGCATAGATTGAAGACCTCTCACTGACTCTTTGGGGTCACCTAAATTTAAACTTAAAATTAGGGGCACCCAGGTGGTTCAGTAGGTTATGTGTCTGCATTTGGCTCAGGTCATGATTCCAGGGTCCTGAGAGTCCCACATCGAGCTCCCTGCTCAGTGGGGAGCTTGCCTCTTCCTCTGCTTGCTGCCCTCCCACTTGTGCTCTCTCGCTATCTCTGTCAGATAAATAAAATCTTTAAAACAAAAACAAACAAACAAAAAACACCTTAAAATTAAATGCTTTCAAGGCACCGCACAATCTCATCCCAGTGGATCTTGCCTCACTAGAACATTCTTATTTCCAAAAAACCAGTCCACTCATTACCCCAAGTACACACGTAAGATAAAACATTTTCACCCTCTTCATCTCTTTACAGATATTCTCCAATCAGATCTGACCTCCTCTGTAAAGCCTCTCCTAACCAGCTCAGACTAAAGAGCCCTTACTACTTGCTTTCATCTTAATCTGCCACGGGATCTGTGGCCTTGGAGTCCACTTAGCTTTTTACACTTATTATCTATTTCTTGCACAACTAAAATGGGAAGTTGCCTAAAAATAACACTTAAGACTACATGCTTCCTTATAAACCCGACAGAATGTACCAGAATCTTAATCTCTCAGGTATCTCAAATAATAATCTGCAAAGTGGGGATACAGATCAGTTGTTAGTAAAGAATTCACAGGCAGGGCTTTGAATTCCCAGCAACACTAGTTAACCACTCAGTAATCCCATGCAAGCCTCAACATTTTCATCTATAAAACATTATGACTTTATAATCTAGAAATTAGCTAATAAAAATACCTACCCTTAAAGGAGAACTATGAGACATGGGCGAGAGGATATAAGTAGAAGCAACTCAGCACAGTGCCCAGTACATAGTCAAGTTTTATTTTCAACAAATAGTAGAGTGTGGGTCTCTTAAAATTCTTGAGAAGGAGATATTTACAGGCATCTTAAAAGATTTCAAATAAGCCATTTACATACATATTCTATAATATGTCTCCACTAATTAATGATGTTCACAATATGAAAATACATCTTTAAAACCATAAATGGCTATTTGCATTATAAAAGAATTTGAGGTTTTCCTTAATTTTTATCTTTTGCCCAATTTTATTATTGTGAAGGATAATTTTTTAAATTATCCTTAAAAATTTAAGGGCATCTACCCACAAGCTCATTACCCCATCATATCATCAGCCTTTTTCCCTTATTGTATTACTGTTATATTACAAATTAATATGTTAATTATATATTAATAATCATATATCAATACATTAATATAACATTAATTATATTAAAATATTTGTGACTTGATTACATTAATAAGTCATCCTAATCATTTAACTATCATATAATATCCCATGAAACTAACATCATATTTACCCGCTCTCCTGCTGTTAGACAGCTATTAAGATTCTTTTTAGATTTTATTATTGTAATGATAATGTCTAAAGAGCATCTCCATGCACTAAAGTTACTTTGCTTTTCTAAACATGTTCATACAACGAACGTTTTTGGTAAATTACTAGGGTCAAAAAAAAGGGCAAGCACTATCATGTCTAGCTAGCACTGCTAAATTGAATTACAAAGGAGCTTAAAACAATATGCAGGACCCTGGACTAGAGAAGCGATTAACAACTACCAAGAGCAAGCTAAGGCTCCAGTTACACCACCACCCCACCAGTCGGCATTGTTTCTTTAGGGTACTTGAAGCTACTAAACAGTCACTGTTGTATGTTACTGGTAGGAATATAAATAGGTGCAACATCTCTGAAGAGCAATGTAGCAGAAATTCCATTCGAGTTTCTTATCCTAGAAACATACTTCAGCTTATGCATAAGACCTCTGACTTGGTTCACTATCTGCAACCAAACAGCCTGGAAACAATCAAAATATCCATCAACGGGGGACTAGTTGATATTAGTGTGCTTGGCTGCACACTAAAGTTACCTGGGAAGGGTTTCATAAAGACAGACAACTAGGGCCCTAACCCAGACCAATTAAATATGGATCTCTGAGAGAGTGAGCAGTTTGGGTATTTAAACCTCTCTACATGACTTTAACGTCCAACCAGATTTAAGAACCACGGGGGTTTAAGTAAAGTATTCATACAGAATATTACATAACTATAAGCAAAAGACAGTACACAGGAAACTACCACTCTACGCGAACAAAAGAATATTTTTTCCTTGTCTACGCGAACGAAAGAATATTTTTTCCTTGTGTTTGCATAGAATATTTCTGGAAGGATATAAAAGAAACTATTATAATAACTGTACCCTTTAGGAAGAGAGACTGGCCTGTGAACTGAAGGTTTCTATTTCAATGTATATAATTTTATATTGTTTCATTTTTTAATCAGGTGCATTTAAATTTTCAAAAAAATTCAAATAATTCAAATTCATTCAAAAATTCAAATAATCTTGAACAAAATAAAATCGTAATTTATAGAAAAAATTTTCAAGAACATATGCCACTAAAAAATGTACAGTATCCCACAGCAGAGGCCAGGTAGCAACGTTCATAGGGTCTCTGTAAAGACCCACAATACTTGGAAAGAACTAAGTGGCTACCAGGGGTACTTCTTTGCCCTTTGGGCAGAGACAGTAGTTCCTGCTCAGCTACCTCCTTCTGCCCTAGCAACTAACTTACTCAGTGTACCATTCTAAAGCAAATAGTCATTGCCTATTATGCTTGGTCAAAATGTTTACTCAAAGCTCACTTCCTCACACAGTGTAGGTCAACTTTATATGTTAGTCTGGGTTATACACTTTTTAAAGAACATGCCAGATTTGTAACGCACATTTAAGTTAGTTTCTCAAATGGAAGGCAGAGTTGATTCCATCTCTTCTCTGAAATACCTACTTCATGTAACATGCAAACATGGTCTCTGCAGGTTCAGAAGACCAATATTGTTTTTAAACTTAAGTGTGCTATTATCTTAAATTTGAAAAAACCAATGAGCTAATGTTATTGTAAAATGTATTTCAGGTTTACCAAGCCACACAAGAATTAAAACAAATCTAAAAAGTATAGAACAGAGTTTTACATTTATCAACACAGCTAATAATTTGAAAGGTTCACATTGTTTAAATACTTTTTCAACAGGTTATTTTCAGCAGCTGTGGGATTTTATAACTGGGTTCGGAAATATTACTTAGGTGTCTTTTTTGGTTTAGTTGTATAGTTTCTTTTGTTTTGTTTTGTTTTTAAAGAGGAGACAGGTCTCTTTAGACTATTTATCCTATGATTTTGATACCAGAAAATTTTTCATTATAATTAATGGAAAGAAAGAAACTGAGTTGTGTAAAATGAGATACCTTTAAGCAATGCCACAAGGCATACCAGAAACATCAAGAAAGGAAGTTCCCTACAAAAAAAAAAGCATTAATATTTCAAGAGATCAGATTCTGGAATACCAGAGAATCTTTAAGGACTGTCAGTCTTTAAAACTCTAAAATGCATTCATTAATTCATTCATTCACTCATTCAACAGGTATTTATTAAATGCAACTTCCTGCCAAGCACTGCATTAAGCATTACAGATACAAGGACATGGCTAGGATTTAAAACTCCCACATCAATTCTCTAACCACAGCATGGATGTTTCCTTGTTTCATTCAATTATTTTCAAATATATGCTTTAAAGTGGGAAATTTAAGACATTCTTATTACTATTTCTCAATCATATTTTATAAAAAGACCTTGAGAAAATGAGGATAATTAAGAGCTAATTGGTAACACACATTTTTTTCTATAACCCTAACCCGTTTCGCATGAAAGAAAAAAGAAAATGTCCAATCTTCTGGATATACCAGGGGGATAGAGTTGGCAGTATGAAGTATTTATAAGGTGTTAAAGGCAGAACAGATTAGATTGGTGATTCTGTTGCTTCTTCCTAACACATCTTAAATCAACACCTGTTTCATCTCTCGAGGAACGTGCAGGTTAACATCTAACTTGTCTTCAACTTGTGAAGAAACAGAGTTGCCATGACAACTGAATGAAAAGTTTAGTTAGCAGAATTTCTCAAATGAAATGCAAAAATCCACTCAATGCCATTTAACTAATACATGTGTACTTATAAGCAAATCCTATTTTTCTGTTTGGCAAACTATTAAAGTAAATGTTAACCTATTCTCTGCAAAGTTTCATGGATAAAATATTAAACATACACACACATCTTTTTGTTAGAATCGGCCACAAATAAATAAAATTGGACAATAACCGTTTGACTATTAAATCTTGGCAGTGCTGCATTTAGTATTATAGGGTCTCAAGTAGACCTAAATCAAGAAAAAGCAGACACTTATAAGTTTATTTCTTGTTATGTTAAATTAGCAGGTAAATTCATGTACATGTTTAATTTCTACTTATAGCTATTACACAACGCAATCTAGGGGATATTCAAATACATGAACTATCAATTTTTTTTCAGAAAAAAAATTTCCATCATAAACACACAGAGTTTAGGCTGTTTACATATGCTGCATAATCATTAACTTCCAACATGCAAACTAACCTTACTGGAAACTGAAGTGCCCACCAGATATGTGGTTTCTCAATCTGTCCCCCTACAGTTTTGGGGAATATATTTCTACTACACCTATGCCTACTCTCCCATTGGGACCCTGCATGACTTGGGAGTCATTTTCAATTAGAAAACAGTGGATAATCAAACACCAGTGATCACTTATTTACAGATTATATTATAACAAATACAGAAGTGCTCTTATTTATGATTTTAAAAAGTCAGGTGTAGTGATAAAATCATCTTCATAAGACAGTATACATATGTATTTATAACACTCTGCTGGGCACAAATTCTAGAGTATAATCTATAAATTAAACAAGAGTACAGGGACAAATAACTAGAAAAATATTCTAAATATATATAAATGAAAGTCATACAATCAAAAAGAGTAATGTGATAGTCAGGAATCTAGATTATCCATGCTAATACTAAAATCTCATGTAACAGAAGGAACACTCCGCTATACAACACTTATCCACAACATTACATTATTAATGGCAACATTTATTAGATTTCATATATTGCATTATTTTGGCACAAACAGCGCAATAAGAAAAAAAAAATACGTAGCATGGTGTGTGAGAAGGCACATTGTCCTTTTCAGAAGTCCATTATAAAGGCAGCTGGACAGATTCTGGCTGAGCACAAGTGGGATGCCAGCCCATCTCCTTCCATCCCCATCCCACCCTCCCATTCAAGCACTGGTTACAAAAGTGCCTGTGTGGCCCTGAGAAGTGAGTCATGGATGTTCCATTTACAGATGGGGTGGAGTTGAGGGAAATCACTATTACATGCCCAGTTAGCTGGAAAAGTCCATCCTGTTTTTCCTCTTTTACATAATAATCATTTTTCACAAACCTGAGATAAAGAATACTCAGTAAGTAGGAACTCACCAAATATTTCAGCACTCAGATGCAAAAGGGAGAGACTTAACTTTTACAGTCAAGGACATGACCTCATAGTGCAGGCCTAACAATTCACACTAGGCAAGGGACTTGTACAATCAGGATAAAACATTTGTTCCTTTTCGCCCACACCAAGAAAAACAGTGGCTAGAGAAATAAGCACAGTGCCAGTTCCCAAATCAGATTCACCCACCAGGAGTTCACACAGACAGCCAAAGCATTTTGTGAGTGCAAAGACAATCTTTTACAACTTCCTTTGCCTAGGAAACAAAACAGCAAAGTGGCTTCCTTAAGCTGACCTCACAAGTAAACCATGAGAAACACAGCCTACAGCCACAATGACAAAAATCAATGCTCTCTTTAGATCTATAGACTGTGCATTAAAACACCACATGCCTTGGCCTATCTCGTGATTACCACCTACTAAGCAAATCACAATGTGTTAAGATGACCAGTTCGCATTTCAGAACTCAAAATTATCATACATATCTTAGCTTTAAAAATATCTATTTCAAGCCCCTTTATTTCTCCAAGTTCTCCCAAAATCTAAAAGGCTGTGTCACTTTCTAAGCATATTTCAAGTAAATCTTAATTTGATCTCTCTCTCTCTCCATCACCAGCTGAAGAGCTGCATGTAGCTCCTAACCTGTGCTCTGAGCCATGGTGAGGATTACAGTGGGGTCCGAAGCGTGGGGGAAGCCCTGACCCTACCCAACCAGTAAAAATTGTGCATACATACATTGCCAACAATTATCAGTATCACCAATTAAATTGGCCTCCTAAGGCTCATAATGAACTTAGGTGTTAAGCACATTAAAATTCACAGCATATTACTTTTAATAACAGGAACTACCAGTTATTTTAATGAAGAGGAAAATTTCTATGAAGAGTTTTCATTCAAGTCAGATTTCTCCACAAATATTATCCTTAACCCATCCACCTCCACCTCACAGCATAGAGTCGTCCAAAGATTATTTAAACATTCAAAATAATTTAAATCACAAAAACCACACAAATTCATCAGAGCAAAATCCAAAACACCAACAAAAAAACAATATACAAAAGAGTAAAATTAAATTTTCAGCCACCCCTTGGCTGCCCCTGGCTGGTGTACAGGGCTGCTATCTCTCTTCCATATATGCATAGTCACACATATTTTAAAACTAATCATGCAAGTTTATATCTTGTTTTTACCTTTTTTTAAAAAAAGATTTTATTTATTAATTTGTCAGAGAGTAGAAGCACAAGCAGTGGGGGCGGCAGGCAAGGGAGATGCAAGCTCCCCACTGAGCAGGGAGTCTGACACAGGACTCCATCCCAGGACCCTGGGTTCATGACCTGAGCCGAAGGCAGACACTTAACTGACTGAGCCACCCCGGCGTCCTTGTTTTTACTTTTTCTATCCAGAATTCCTTTCTGTGTGGGTATATACATACCTCTGTGTATGTATATGCCCATGTGTGCATGTATATATGAATATACACATGTATGCGCACACGCGCGCACACACACACATAAAATACTGATTTGGCTGCTGCAGAGTATCATCCACAGTGTGATGGGTATCATTTTGCTTAACAGTAGTTCTCTTATCAGCTAAATAAGATTTTTTTTTTTTTTAAGATTTTATTCACTTATTTGACAGGCAGAGATCACAAGTAGGCAGAGAGGCAGGCAGAGAGAGAGGAGGAAGCAGGCTCCCTGCTGAGCAGAGAGCCCGATGCGGGGCTCATCCTAGGACCCCGGGATCATGACCTGAGCTGAAAGCAGAGGCTTTAACCCACTGAGCCACCCAGGTGCCCCAATAAGATTTTTTTTATAAGAAAAAAATATAATTCCGAAAAACAAATACACCACACTCCTAAACATATTCCTGAACTCCTAGTCATCTCTATCCAGGTCTGAGTTACAGCCTGCTGGGTGTCTTAATACACTCTAAAAACTTAAGGTCTTTATTTCACCACTGACAACATCAAAGTAAAAAAAAAAAAAAAAAAAAGGTAAATAAAAACATGTCACTTTAGTTCTGTCTCAAGTCTCTGAAAAATGGTTCAATTATTAATAAAGCCTCAATGTGAATAATACTGAACTCCACAACTTAAAAGTCTCTGGGTAATACTTAAAATCATGTTGCACTGCATTAGATCCTTTTCAAAAGATTTTCAAACTATTGTATTACCTCCTTACCACCTATGTAACCCTATGACATAGGATGGTGCTCTGACTTTACAAATGACAGAACAGAGAACCGGAGAAATGAAGACACTTGTCCAGGCCCATGTTGACACGGTGACTGAGGCAGGACTAAATCAGTGGTCTGCTCAATTTGTCTTCTAAGTGCTTTTAACAGAACCCATTGCATTAGCTAGAACAGTCCCTTCTTTACCTCTGCCAAAAAACTCTAATAACCCCCCACAGTGTACGGCATGTTTCAGGACAAGGAGGTATGATGTAATGAGTACACCAATAAATCCAAAACCGCAGGCAAGGAAACCTCCAGGAAGTCTTTTAGAAAGTAGAAAAAAAGAAATCAAAACTACTATTAATGCCACATGTGTCTCAGGTTTGATGCTATAGGAATTAAAAATGAGTATAATGAAACAACACTATTTTTTTCTCCAGAATATTCTACCTCAAAAAAAAATCTCATTGGAAACATGTATCCTGGGAGCTGGCAGTGGGAGGGGAAGAAGCACTTCTGTGTAATTTCCTTCTGTCCAAGAGACTAATTTATATTCCTACCCTCAGTCACACTTAGTCTAAGAACAGTGAGATCTTAATGCTGTACTTTATATTAAGATTTACTCTTTATCACTGTTTCAGTTATCTTCTTGTTATAGCTTCCAACCAGTACTTTGCTGTTTATTCATCTTGGTAAATAATCTGTTATCCTTTAGATTGCAAACTGCACTAGGCAGGACCATGAGTGTCCTACCTTGATTTGTACAGGTGGAGTAGAAGGCCACAAGTACATGGGCATCAGATGCTATTTGATAACGACGATAAGTAGATTAAATTATACTAACCCTGTAACAGAGTACTTAAATTTATTCTTACAGAACAATGTGGATTAGTACTAACTAGGCCACTTGGCCTTAGATATTTAGGACTGGAGGAGAGAAGGAATGGAATCTACTTCTAGCCTTTACATAGCTGGCTACCAGGCAGCTGAAATGCTTCTACTTACTCCTCAGGTCCCAGGTGATATATCAACTTACTTCATTTAACTGGTCCAAAATAAAACAGCTGATTACCTATGATCCTTTCACCTCCCTGTTCCATATATTTTTTAGAAAAAGACCTGTCCACTAATTTAACAGAGACATTTAAAAAAAAAACCACTATAAGATAAAACCTCAAACTTGAACCAGACATGCGAGTCAATGGGCATACCTTGGCTTTTAAAAATTCCTATGTGAACATGCTGACCTCAAATCCAAGGTAACGAGGAACCTAATTTTACTTCTGACTTGAGCCACTAGACAAAGTACCTCTTTTTGTTCTACTTTACCCCTCTAGAACAAAGGGTTGTTCAAATACATATTTATGTATCAACTAATTAAAAGTGAAAGTATTCTGAAAACAAGAAAATAAAGATTACTCTCAAATTTCAAGACCATGATTTTTATAACTTTACCATGAATTTTATAACTTTAAATAGAGCTTACATTTCACAATACCATAATCATATCTTCTCCTAAACATATAAAATCAATCTCTTTTGATTTCTTTTGTTTTCCTAGAAGTCGCTTTCCTCAAAGCAATGAAAGGGCTTTTGCTGAGATCCCAAAGGAAACACACTTAAGAAGAAATCTTGACTGTGATGTTCCTCTTTTTTAGATGGAACACCAGAAAGCACGAAGATCTGAAAATGATCTATGAGATAAGCTACTTATACTGGACAAAAACGTCCTCTCTAATCAATTATAGTATATGAAAACCGGAGGAGTGAGAGGGAACAGTAAGAAACCGAGGGAAGTGCCCAGGAAGTGCACAAGAGTACACAGAGTAAAACAGAGGGCAAAACTTGCGGAAAGGCTAAACTTCAGAGAATTGGAGAAAAGTTTAAAATAACTAGTGAAAGCCCATCGCAGGAACAGGAGAGATATAAAAAGGTTTTCAAAAACTCTAGAACAAATATACGTGTGTGTGTGTGTGTGTGTGTATGCATGCCTTTATATATACTATATATATATATATTATATAGATTTATAAAAAATATATAAAGTTGGATCTTATTTTTACTTAGGCTTTTCTCCAAAATATATGTTAATATATGCTACAAAACTGCCCAAAAAGTCTATCTGATTCCTCAGGAGACTTTCATTCCCAAGATCCACAAGTTACATGCTATATTTAAATGCACTGAAAAATAAAAATTCACGTTAGGAATACTAGATTTTTAACCTAAGGGTTTTTACTTTAACTTCTGAAAATCTATTCAACTATGAAGTGGGTTCCTAAGGGCAGCTAATCCCCTGTATAAGGCACCCACTTCCCCAAAAAGCACATGCCAGCTTCTGTCTGGTAATATGGATAAAATGGATAAACTGAAGCACAAGGGTAAGAAAAGGAAATTTTCTAAGAGACTTTCCCCAGGAGGGCTACACATAATTATTTATACATAATATATTATATATATCTAAGAGTGAGACAAGGTGGAGAGAGCGGGAGGAAGCGGGAGGAAAGACTTGCCTGGGTATCCTTAGTTGATCTGGTGCACTGGTTGCTTTATCCCCACCTTCCTGTGCCTTCCCAGACATGTGTTAGTTCACTTCTTTTTCCATGGTGACCCCAAGCAGGGACACAGCTACAGGGCCTCAGGAGTGAAATGTTTGACTGCTCCAATTCTCCCAATCTACCTCAAAAATCTACCTCAAAAAACTTGTAGAAAATCTTAAGGAGGTCAAGGAAAAAAAAAAAAAAAGTCCTTGGCATACTTTTGTGTTCTTCATTATACACCAATGGGACGTCAGAACATTATACTGAAAATGTTCCCACAAAGTGGGAATCAATTGCCCTAATATGGCTAAGCCCTAAATATAGCCACAATTTTTTTTGTTCAAATACATGCCATTAAACTTGTGGATGGAGGAAATGGTGGTGGGCAACTGGGCAGAGAGCACAGGAAACAATGACAGTGTAACTCCACTATCTCCACCAGCATTAAAATGGCTTTAAATGTCCTTGACAAGGGCTGCCAAAGTAAAGACACCAGTAACACACATGCCCTTTTTTCTCCAGGCTTTGTTCCCTTGATCAAGTCTGGGTTACTGGGAGGGAAGGAAAGAAATTCCATACCCTGGGTCTGAAGTAATTCTACCATTCTGAGAAGGGACACAACATCACTAGTACTCAAAGCAGTGAAAGGAATAGAATTCCCTACTCGAATTATAAGGATCCAGTTAGTCTAAAGGAAACATGAGAATTTAACTAGGGTAGTTGAAAGTCCTCACAATTTACCTTCCAAACAAAATCACACCCACACGCACCCATACACAACAAATTAAACTGATATTTAATATTCACATAACTACAATGAGGGGCTATGTTCTAAATGAATGGGATTCAAGATAAGCAAAATCTAGAATATTAAAACAACCCAAAATGTATTCAAAGTTTCACTTCAAACTTTTAAAAGGTTTATTCTACCGGCTCTGAACTTGTTCCATAAACTAATTTTGCAAGACATTTTGGTCAAAAAAACGTGTAGCACTGTGTCACAGCTGGAAGCAGATAATTTAAAAATTCACTGAATAAAACTGTTAAAAGTACATAAACAAAACCTATTACATATGTGGGCTGAAAGGCAACACAGGCCATTTTAAGTCACCTTCTAAAAGTTTGCTCTTGAAAGCAGAATAACATTGGGATTTTAAAGACTAGATTCCGTGGTCAAGCTGCCCGGGTCAAAGGCAGTCTCTGCCACTACAGCAGTGGGTCTTAGGCAAGCTGTTTAAGTTCCCTGTGACTTTAAGTTTCCTCATCTGTAAAAGGGGAGTTGTAATAGCACCTACCTCACAGGGTTGTTAAAGGAATAAATGAAAGAAAAGAAGTCAGCATAAACCATTTAGGTTGGTAAACGCTCAATAAATACTAGAAATTATTATTCAAAGGTGTGTGTTCACAAGGTCGGATCTATTAAATATATGCATCAGCGCCGTTAAATTAAACACTCAACCATTTCATAAAAGCAGCTTACTCCCCTTTTCCATACATCAGGCGGCATCAACCCTCAAAATGATGTGGAAATTACATACTTTCACTCATCCGTCTGAAAGCCTGTCCTATACAGCAAGAAAGAAGGAAGATGCCTTTTTCTTGACTGTTGCTCCTTCCTAACTTCAAAATACTGTCACGTACACAATAGGTTGAAGCTGCCCTCAAAATGACAGCTCACAGCTTGGCAGCGCCCGCAGAGGCGCCCAGGCGGCTCCGCCGGGAAGGGGTTCACCTCATTTCACCGCCAATCTCCCACCTCCACCGCGAAGGAAGCGCACGCCTGGGAATCCCAAGGAACACAACAGAACTCTCTGCAAGGAGGAAGGGACCCTGAGGAGTGGGGAAAGAGAGGGAGGGGAAGAAGGGGAATCAGACAGGAAAGAAGCCTCCCGGTCAAAGGGGTTTCGGAGCCACCCTCGGATCCGGCGCGTCCACGATGACAAGCCCGGGACCCGGTGCCGGCGATGGGCTGCGACGTCCCGAGCGGCCCACTCCCTGCTCCTTCCCTCTCCCGGCGGGCACCGAAGCCAACTCCGTTCCCGCTCCAGTCTCGCCTCCCGGCGCCCCCTCACCTAAACGCGGGTCCTTCCTTGGAAGCCCTGCCCTGGGCAGACGCCGACGCGGTGCTACCGCCGCTGCCGCTGCCCTTTTTGTTAAAGAGCTTCTGGAGCAGGGTCGGGGCCATGATGCTGCCGCCGCCGCTGCAGCTCCGGCCGTGGCGCTCGGGGGGCCGGCGGCTCAGCGCGCGGCCGGGGGCGGCGGCCGCGGCGGCGGGGCCATCGCGGCGGCGGCGGCGCGGCCGCCCAGCCTTGTGGGAGCGCGGGGCCGCTGCGGCTGAGTAACTCTGCTCCGCGTCGGGGCCGCCGGAGGCCGGTCATATGACTGAGCCGGCCCGCCGCCGCCGCCTCGCGCGCTGACAGTTATCTCCTGCGGGAGGAGCCCGCAGCCCCACGGCGGCGGCGGTGGCGGCGGCGCGGGAGGAGCGCGGCCTCCCGGGCGGCGGCCATTGGCCCGGCGGCCGCCCGCCCCGGGCTCACGTAACCCCGGCGGGAGGCGAGGCCCGGATCGGGAGGTCCTGTGCTCCCGGCACGCGGGGAGCGGAGGCGGGGCGGGCGCGGGGCTTAAAGAGGCCGGAGAGGCGGGGACGGGCGCCGCGCGGCCGGGGTGGGCTGCTGGAGGGGCTCAGCTCAGCTAGAGGCGAGGGGTACCGGAGGTGGCTGCGTTCTTTCGAAAGCGAGGGCGCAGCGGGGCCGATCTTTGTTCTTTTGAGACAAAGCCCTGAACTTGGGTCCTCGCTTTGTGCAGGTGCAAGTGCTCGTGCATAGTAAGCCCGTGGCGGGGGGGTGGGGGGGGGTGGAGGGTTTAGTACACGAGGTCGCTGTTTCACACGGGACTGATTCGAATCTCACGACACCCAAGGTATTGGCATGTTTCTACCATATCCAGATTAGAGCTCTCCGTTTTTTGTTTTTGTTTTTTAATTTAAACTGTTTAGTCGAATTATTTGCTCTTTAGCATCTTGGGTCACTATACTATAGTTATATAAAAAGTTGCTTGTGAAATTAAAAAACACATGGAATTTACTACATTGATTTAGAAAATTGAGAAGCGATTTCATAAAAAGAGAATGCTTTCCTAATACGTATTTAACAATCAAGGCACATAATAATCTGATGGCAACAGCGGATAGATATTATTTGATTTGGGGAAGGGAAGAGTTAATCATATTTGAGTCGGCTTTCCTAGCCAGTCCCACCCAGCCTGCATGAGAACTTCAGCCTCTGGTGTGGAACTCTCGAAACAGCCTGTGGTGGTGAAGGAACGTGCCAGACTCAAAGCAGCTTCTTAATCTGCCTTATAGCGTTAGCTCTTCAGTTTTTCTGATGAGGAGTAGTAGAGATCAAAGTTAAGATTCCAACTCTGCCTCTCCTAGCTTTCCTTCATGAGCAGTGAACAGTGACTCACCTGGATTCTCTTAGACTTGTTCAGAGGAGGGCTCTTGGAAACTCAAAAAGGCAAATGTATTTCCATGAACATAAGTAATTAAAAATACCTCTTTCTGGCTTTGGTAGGAAACGAACTATGAATAATGATGTGCTGAAATTTCACAAAGGTAAGGGAAAGGTGGTAGAAATTGAAACTCAGTCCTTTTATCCTTTCAGATTTCTACTATTAAAATGGTTGGATTAAGTGTTCACGCCAGTAAGCAATCCTTGTTTTGCACAATGGAGTATACACAGAATCCTGATTTGCAACTTCTATATCTCTCTCTATTTACTGGAAGCATCTACCTCATGGAACTGGCAGTATTGGTCAGTATCCTAGCTAACAGGTAGTGGCTTCATCTGCTGTGAGTTTATTAAGACAGGTTTGGGCTGGCACTTGACCACCCTCCCTTCCC
The DNA here is from genome assembly GCF_030435805.1 of Mustela lutreola. NCBI lineage: Eukaryota > Metazoa > Chordata > Mammalia > Carnivora > Mustelidae > Mustela > Mustela lutreola. Next base: position 129,184,319 of record NC_081290.1, on the reverse strand, counting down.
CCCTACTTGCTCAGAAAATGTCCTTTATTCCCCCAACTCAAGTGTATTCTTTTATGCCTACAGCTTTTGTAACTGGACACTGAAGAGGAATTCGGCATCATGTTCCTTGTGTCCCCCCACCTGCAAGGACTATTTCAGTTCCAGCCTCAGTCCAAGTGTGCAGAATTACCCAAAAGAGGCAATTCAAAGATCAGCCTGCCCCAGACATCACCCTCAATTTTGATCTTCACTGGGCAACTCGAAAGGGGGTGTGTGCATCTCAAACTATTAAGAACAGACTTCAGTTAGGTGAGAAAAAAAGGAACTGAAATAGTTCCCTTTCCCTTCCCTCCCTTTTTCTCCCTTTGCTTCCTCTCAACACCACATTCTTCCTCATTCTGGTTCTGGCCACACCTCTCGCTCTTAATTTTAAAAGCATACAAAAATCCTGACCAGCAAAATGTGGAGAGATTGCTCTAGCCAGCTTTCCTATCCCGGTTTCATTATTTCTCTTTTTGTCTGTTCAAGGCCTCTTCAAAAACCCCGTCTTTTGCCTGTCGTCCATTGGTCACTGCCTCATCCCATAAGTTTGTCATAGTCTCAGTCTCCAGCTCGGTCATGTGGCTTGTCCCCCAATTCCATACATCTCATTTGCCTCATCCCACTCACTCCATCTTAGGAAATCTATTGGTTGGCTGTTCCTGTATGCAGCTATCAAGAGAAGGGAGTAAAGCAATATCCAGAATTTTGGGGAAATGACAGAATAACATTTAATATAGGAAAGGAGGAATTGTAAAAGGGCTTACACACTTACCCTGTTCTGTTCTGAGTCCTGGTGACAGTTCTCTCCGGTTAGTGAATGCATGTTCTGGAAGTCGGTTTAGGAGTTTCGCTTGTACAATTAGACTTGTACTCTGTAGCCTACCTAATATCTACTACCCCTTCTTCCTAACGGAACTCCAGTTTTGTTCAGGTGTCTATCCCTCCCCTAGGCCAGTAGGCCTCAGGTAAACTGACATTATCCCCAAAGCAGCTGAATGATCTGAGGGTAATTCCAACGCATTTGCAAGGTACTGGTTCAGGAATAAACCCGTGAGGCAAATCTAGCTAAGGAGGCAAGAAGGAAAGGAGCCAGAGAAGGAGTGATTTCTCACTCTTAATCGAGAACTATAAGGAGAGATGTGGTTTGTCGTTGTTTCTTCCTTTGAATGTTATTTGTCTACATGTAATTCTACAGCTATCTTACTAGGAGCTTGGGCATGAAACCAGTTAGTTCTGGAGAAGGCAGGGCAGAGAGGTGGAACAAGCTGTGTCTTAGTAATACTGTTGAGCCATAATACATCTACCCTAAGCTGACATTCCGCATTTGATGAGATAATATTTCTGTTATCTGAAGCCAAAAGCAGTCTATAAGAGGGTCCTATTTTGTGTTCTCTATTGCTTGTTATGTGAAATAAATAAACTCCTCGGTGAACCCTCAGTACACCAATAATCACCAATGGACCTGCTTTATCTTTTCATATATTTTTTTAAACATTTTTTTTAAAGATTTTATTTATTTATTTGTCAGAGAGAGAGAGAGTGAGAGCAAGCACAGGCAGACAGAGTGGAAGGCAGAGTCAGAGGGAGAATCGGGCTCCTTGCTCCGCGGAGCAAGGAGCCCGATGTGGGACTCGATCCCAGGATGCTGGGATCATGACCTGAGCCGAAGGCAGCTGCTTAACCAACTGAGCCACCCAGGCGTCCCATCTTTTCATAAATTTTTAAAATTGTCTTTGGATTTTATTTATTTGAGAAAGAATGAGTGGGAGGGGGCAGAGGGAGACGCAGACTCCTTGTGGAGTAGGGAGTCCAATGTGGGACTCAGTCCTAGGTCCCTGAGATCATGACCTGAGCCAAAGGCAGACACTTAACCAACTGAGCCACTCAGGCACCCTATTTTCTCATGTTTTTAAGTCATTTTGCAAATCATTTATAAGAAGCAAAAACAAAGGATGGTAGTGAAACAATTTTAAAATAAATTAATAATTTAAACAGTGTGGGGTGCTTGAGTGGCTCAGTTGGTTAAGTGTCTGCCTTCAGCTCAGGTCATGATCCTAGAGTCCCAAGCTCATTGCTCAGCTGGGAGCTGCTTCTCTCTCTCTCTCTCCCTGCTGCTTCCCCTGCTTGTGTTCTCGTTCTCTCTCTTTCTCTCTCTCTCTGTCAAATAAATAAATAAATTTTTTTTAAAAAAAAGAATTTAAACATAGCAAATTCAAGTTTTTATCTTATATTTTCCTGCAATTATAGAAACATTACCCTAAATGGGCCATTTTTTTTTTAAAGTAATCCCTATGCCCATCATGGGGCTCAACCCTGAGATCAAGGGTCTCATGCTCTACCAACTGAGGCTAGGTACCCCAAACCATATCCTTTACATATAACTACTGATCAATGTGTATGAACCAGGAATAAAATTATCTCATAAATATTGACTCCAAATTAAAAATACATCTCTGTTGTTCTAGTTTATTCTTACTTTTGCTGCTTCTTGCCCTTGAATCAACAAAAACACTTTTGAAAATATAGGTGGCTTGAAATCTTGTTGAAAAGAAGGTAACCATCTTCTTAGCTGTAAAATATTTTCATATTTAGATTTATAAACAACAATTAGAACTACCAATTTAAACACATTGGACTTCCTAAACTTATAAAATGTATGTCAATTATATTTCAGTAAAATTGGAGGAAAAAAGATCTAGCAATTCAATCAGTTTTTCCTCCTACACCATGATTTCCTTCCAGTCATCTTTGCATATACATTACCTTTAGCATCTGTTGACTTCAAACTATATCAACTATAAATGATGCAAAACATCAAAAAAGATGACAAAATACACAACATGTGTTTTGGATGGCTTGGGTTCTTGTTGTAAAATATTGAATAATGGAGTAATTCCTGTTGAATAGATAGGAATACCATATTTCCTTTTTGTCTTTGAATATATATTGTTGAATTATCAATTCTTGAGTGTGAGAAGTTAGGATATCATCATCTAAAGACTCACCTGGGGCTGCCTCGCTGGCTCAGTTGGTAGAGCATACGACTCTTGATCTTTCAGTTTTGAGTTCAAGCTCCACGTTGGGTGTACAGATTACTTAACAAACAACAAATAAAATGTCTAAAAAATAAATAAAGGCTCATCATCTGGTATTCCATTTGTGTAATAAATTTCACCATCATCATTAAAGTCTAGTGTCTTTGCATTTTTTTTTATTTTCAATACTTTTGAAGTGTTTTCTTCTATCAGTTTTCTTTTCTTTGCCATTATGGAATAAAATATGAAATTTCTGCATTTTCACCAGTGATTAATAAAAGGTTTAATAAAAAACTATGAAAATCATATCTCCAGATTTTGTATACCTTCTTACAAGATGATGCTTTGAATAATACAATAAAATAGTAGAAGAATGATATAATAATGATGATTTATTTTACTATTGAATAAACTTTCTAGGCAATTCCAAATTGTTTTATTATTATTTTGTCTTCTCTAGCATAGTTGGGAATAGCTGTTGAGTAATGTTGAAATAGTTCCTACAATGATAATATAGCAAAATGGATAAAGCTAAGGGAAATTAAGATCACTAAGATCCCGCTAATTACGAAAGACTTCAATGTACCCATATGGTAATTGCAAAACAGAATGAGTTATTACATTTTTAAAGTACATTTACTTCTTGTTTTTTGGAAAAAATAGGAGTTTAAGTAAACTCATGAAATATCCATCCTTATAAATAGTTAGAACCTCTCAGAAAAGAAACTCAAACTCTAAAATTGGATCCAATGGACTCTGATGTGCTAAGGTTAATTCACATTAAACTGATTCTCTGATATTTGCAGCACAACTCAATACACTTGATAATCTCACTATAGCAATCCGTCACCTCCATGATGCCAAAATCAGGGGACATTTTCCTGTCTTCTTTGCAATCAATATAATTGATCACTTCCTCCTTTTTGAAACCCTCATTTTTAGTACTATTGACTTCTACTAGTTTGGAATAACCTGACCAGCTCCTCCCTCATGCTCTTCTGGAGGGTCCTCCTCTCCCCTCCCTTTAAAATATGAAACTTCTCAGGGCTTCTCTTCTCCTCCTCTCATTCATACTCTCCCTCTCCTAGATAAACTATCCACTCCTGTGACTTTAAATGCCATCTCTATATTGATGATACCTAGCCTTTTACCTCCAACCCTAACCTCCATTTTAGATCTTTATAACCGGTTATCTGATTGATATGTCTAGTTGGATAACTGACAAGCATCCCACATTGAACACTGAATCAGTTCTTCCTCCAAAGCCTACTTCTCTTGCCTTTTCCCTCTTTACACATTTATAATACCTGCCTTTACACATTTGTTTACAATAGAAACCTGGGAAGCATCCTTAACCTTTTGCTCTCTCCTCATCCAAACTATTTCTCACTTCCATTTTTCTCCCTGTTCATTGTTACAACCCTAGTCCAAGTCAGCATTATCTCCTGCCTACAATTGTTATAACTGGTTTACTTTCTTGCCCCATCTCAAATATATTCAACATGCAGCTGCCATAGGGATCATTAAAAAATATAAATTGTTGTCACTTCTTTGATTAGAACTTTTTAGTAGCTTCCCATTGCACTTAGTAAAATCCAAAATTCTTCACATAACATAATTCTTCACATAATTCTTCCATATAATTAGGTCCTTTCCTCCCTCTCCAGACTTACTTTACATCCCCCCCACACACACACACTCATTTGCTAACCTCCTGTCATACTGTTATATTTTCATTTCTTCTACCTGGTCTCCTCTGCCAGGAATGCCTCCACCCCTAGGCTCACAATTCCCTCTGAATAATTATCTTTCAGTCCTCAATTTAATGTCATTTACGCATGTTGACTGTCTGACTCTCTCAGTCTCCATTCTCAGTTAAGGATACTTTATCCCTCCTATGTTTGTTAGAGCACCCTTTTCTGTTCCTTTAAAGCACTTCTCAGGGGCATCTGAGTGGCTCAGTCAGTTAAGCATCTGCCTTCAGCTCAGGTAATGATCCAGGTAATGGGGTCTCACCCCCTCTGCCTGCCTCTGCCTCATCCCTTTGCTCCCCCTCTCTGCTTATGCTCTCTCTGTCAAATAAATAAAAATTTAAAGCATTTATCACAATTTATAATTAACCAATAAATAAATATATAACATCTGTTTCCCACTAGACAAAAAAATTACTTAGGTCAGAGGACTATGTCTTGTTGACTAATATGCCTGGCACTTGGTGTCTTCTCAAAAGTACATTTGTTGACTGACTGAATGAATGTGTGAGCCAATGAATGAATGAAGTTCACAGTCTCTACTGCATGTAAGCCCTAGTCCCTCACGAAAGGATTCTCTGTAATAATCACTAGATGAGGAAAACTTCCTGAACTTTTTCTACTTACTTGCTTTGGTTGGAAAAAAGATCAGTGCTGGCCACTTTTAAGTCCCCATTAGGAAACAAATCATTTATGGGGCTCACACTTTTGTTCCTAATTTCTTGGTTTAACAAAGCCTTTTTGCTTGAGCACCAGCAAAGAATCCTGCCCCAGATGTGAGTTTTGTATGTCTAATTTGCCTAACACTTAATAGTACCAACTGCTTTTTCTCTCATCAGCCCCTTGCACCAAAGCCCCTTCCTGAGACAAAGCATATTGTATCAGTTAGGATGCCTTTTGCTGCAAGTAACAGAAGCTCCAACCCAAATTGGAATAAACAATAAAGGGATTTTTTTTCTCAGAAAACAAAAGATCCAAAGGTAGGTCAGGGTCCAAGCATGGTACATCAGAGTTCTGATTCTGCTTCTCTCGGATTCTTTTGGCTCTGTTTTCCTCTGTGTGTTGGATTATTCTTCAGGCTGATAGCAGTATGGTCCCCGAAGCTCCTGGGATTATGTGCAAATGCAACAAAGTCCAACAGAAGATGGGGGTGGTCTCTTTCCATGTGTCTTAGTTTCTCAAAAGCTCTACAGATTTTAATCATTGGCAAGGGAAATATGGCGTTACCATTATTAGCTTTGACTAATGGGGAGATTTCCCAAGTCACATATGGGGAGGGTTAAGTCACTGGAACAAAATCAAGTCTCTAACAAAGAGAAATGCAGAGTGGGGAAAGTGACTGTTGAGTAGAAAACCAAGAGAATCAGCCACATATGCATTCATTTATACATCATAAAATGCAGGCAGCTGTATTTTCCCTGAGTGTGTTTCAAGAACCCATCACACCATCACTATGGATTCTTAGTCTAGCCCATGGATTTTTTTTTTCTTTTTAAGATTTTACTTATTTATTTGTCAGGGAGAGAGAAACAGGCAGGCAGAGAGAAAAGCAGGCTCCCTGCTGAGCAAGGAGCACAATCCCAGGATGTTGGGATCATGACCTGAGCCGAAAGCAGATGCTTAACTAACTGAGCCACCCAAGCATCATTAGATTATGAATTTTTTTTTAACATTTTATTTTGGCAGAGAGAGATCACAGGTAGGCAGAGAGGCAAGCAGAGAGAGGGGAGAAAGCAGGCTCCCTGCCAAGCAGAGAACCCGATGTAGGACTCGATCCCAGGACCCTGAGATCATGACCTGAGCCGAAGGCAGAGGCCTAACCCACTGAGCCACCCAGGTGCCCAGTTTATGAATTCTTGATCTCCAACTCCATGCATGGAGTCTGTGAGATGATAGGTACCAGATAGGTGTTTTATGTTTTTAAACAAATTAAATGCAAAAATGTGGAAGACACTATTGCTTTTCAGTTTAAAAAATTGCCCACAAGATACTTCCTTCTTCTATACTTTTTGAACAGTCTCTTTTCAGATCATGATTCAGAAAATACTTACCTATTTATTACTGCCTCTGAAGTATGTAACTTTGGTCTAAGCACTCAGTAAAAGCTTGTTCAGTTAATCTGTGGACTTTATTTCACCTCCATAGTTGAGGTATTGGGAAAGGTACAGAAATTTTCTCCCATACACTCATTCACACGCTAAAAGTAATGATCTACAGTGCATAAAATTTAGAAAACATAGAAAAGTACGAAGATGAATATAATAATGTGACCATAGATAGACAGAAGTAGCTACAGTTAGGGATGCTTAACTCACTCAGTCAGTGGAGCATGAGAGGCTTTGTCTCAGAGTTGTGAGTTTGAGCCTCATGTTGGGAGTAGAGATTACTTAAAAAAATAATAATAATGTAAGATCTCTTTTTTTTTTAAATAGCTATAGTTAACATGTTTGTGATTTTTCTTCCTTCCTTCCTTTTTTTTTCCTTTCTTATTCATTTGTTTGACAAGAATTTTTGTTTCAAGATCTGTTGATTCCCCCAGATTGATAATTCAACATACATCATTGTTTTTCATCAATCATTAATTTTGCATAAATTCATCAGTTCATGTATTTAGTCAACAGTCATCCAGTATTCCAACTAGGTTCTAGTCAGTGGTCCTCAAGTGTGTGTTGCCCAAGATATACTTTAGAATTCTGCTTAAAACAGTGATTTGTCTGTGAGTATTTGGCTTCTAGCTGTCCCCGCCCCCACCCCCACCCCCACTGCTTCAAATCTCTCTAAAACGACAGCAAAGGAATTTAAAAAGGCATTAGCTTACAAGGAACAATGGTAAGAGGAGGATGAGATAATGATTACAGATTTTAATAAGTGTTTGGCCAAAGATAAGTGTTTGGTAGATGGAAAGTGGATGGAGTAGTAGTAATTAATTAAACAGGGAGGAAGAATTCAAAACCTAAGAATGAAGATGGGGGCCAGTTTCCTTCAGAAGATCAGTAAAGCCTCAGCATTTGGGACCTGAAAGGTCCCCGAAGGGGAGGTCAGGTGCAGGCTGAAAATAGGAGGGATAGGTTAAAGTCTACATATGAAATAGACCCCCAGTTCCTTTCTATACTTACCCTGCCCAGGCAGATAACTTTTGGTCAGTGGCTCAGAAAAGGGGCATTAAGTGAATGCTCAGTTCCCAGAGAAAAAGAATGATGATAGAGAACAGAAAAAAACTCTCCAGACATTTACAATTGGGGAGCCCAATAAAAAGCTGGTTCATTACGAGAGCATCTACTTGTGAATTTCCCAGATCAGTACTCTACACAGGGAATTCTCATAAAATGTTGAGTCTCGTTCTTAAATATGAATGGCAACTGAAGAATCACTAGAAATTTGATGAATGCCTCCAACATAGTAAGAAAAGTACACAGGAAAGTGAAAGGGATCTGGAGAGAATAGAAACAATGCAAGGAGAAAAGGACTTTTAAAAAACTGTACTTGAGGGCGCCTGGGTGGCTCAGTGGGTTAAGCCACTGCCTTCAGCTCAGGTCATGATCTCAGGGTCCTGGGATCGAGTCCCGCATCGGGCTCTCTGCTCAGCGGGGAGCCTGCTTCCCTCTCTCTCTCTCTGCCTGCCTCTCTGTCTACTGTGATCTCTCTCTGTCAAATAAATAAATAAAATCTTAAAAAAAAAATAAAAATAAAAAACTGTACTTGATTATTATCACCAAAGAGACAAAGGAATATATATTTCTAAAACAAAAATAAAAAGTGATTAAAAAAAAAAAAAGGAAAACACATACAGAGCTCTTAAAAATAAAATCTATGGCAGTGTAAATTAAATATTCAACACAAACACTGGAGGATAGATTTGGGAAAGATGGAAAACAGAAGAGGAGAGATGAGAACATTATAGAATCTATTCAGTGACTTACTAATAAGTGTTTCAAAAAGAGAAATCAGGGGCTCCTGGGTGGTTCAGTTGTTTAAGCATCTGCCTTCAGCTCATGTCATGAACCCAGGATCCTGGGATCCAGGCCTGCATTGGGCTTCTTGCTCTGCGGGGAGTCTGCTTCTCCCTCTGCCTGCCACTCCTGCCACACCACCCCTCCCCCAACTTGTGCTCTCTCTTTCCATCTCTCTCTCTCTTTTTCTCTGTCAAATAAATACATAAAATCTTGGAGGGAAAAAAAAAAAAAAGAAGGATCAGAGAAAACAGAGGGGAACAAATCAGAAATAATAGAAGGAAATTTCCCAGATAGGACTCACCCAGAGCAATGAATTTTTTTAAAGACCCACTTCGAGGCGTATCATCGTTACATTTCAGACACCTTGGATAAGGAAAAGAATTCTAGAACCTTTCAGAGAAAAAAAAAAAGATGATCACAAAAAATTGGAATGACTCAGAGTAACATTGGAATTCCTACTAACCACTCTTGATGGTAGAAGACAATAAAGCACTACCTTAAAAATTCAGAGGAAAAACTATTTTTAGCCTAGAATCCTTTACAAAACTAAACTGTAACTCAAGTAACATAGAACACACAATTTTCATATATACAAGGTCTCAAACATTATCTCCTTTCTTGGGAAGCTGGAAGATGTATTTTAGCAAAATAGGAGATTAAAATATGAAAACAGAAGATAGAGGAGAAGATCCTAGAAAGAAAAGCAGCAGGGAAAGCTGTAAGGTGGCAGGAAGGAATGTCACAGGACTTCTAGAAAACAGCCAGGCCAAAGAGGAGGAGGAGGGATTCTTCCCAAGCTCCCAGAACAACTCAGAAAAATGGAATAGAAGTTTTTGAGAATGAAGAATATATTATTAATAAGTATATGGCAGAGATGCCAGCACATTGGGGGAAAATTAACAATAGGTAAATGGAAAACCAAACAAATGATAAAATGAGGCAATTATTAACTTCAGAAAAAATGGAAAGCTCATACAGGAAAAGAGGTGTGATTGCAATGCGTTACTTGGCTCAGTGAACAATATTTATGTAGTTTCAATGAGGTAATGCTGACGATTGACTTCACAAAAAATTGTATGTAATTATATTGGGGGATAGAAGAAGAAAAATGGAGTTGGGAAGCAATATTCCAGTATTTACTCACAATAGCAGGAAGTCATCAGGCAAATCAAGGAACAGTGACATAAGCATATAAAGATATGGAGGAAAATTATCAGTGGAACTAGCTAGAAAAGTTGAGGGTGTTAACCTGTCATGTTGGGAGTGGGCGTGGGGAAGGGTGCGGTAGGAGACTGCTGGTTTTTATCATAAGCCTTGCAATACTATTTGACTTTGAAAATGATATACACGTATGTGCTTGTGTGTGTGTATGTTTCCTTTGACAAAAAATAGTTTATTTTATGTGGTGCCTGGCTGGCTCAGTTGGTGGAGCATGTGACTCTTGATCTTGGCATTGTGAGTTTGAGTCCCACATTGGATGCGATTACTTAAAAATAAAGTCTTAAAAAAAAAACAAAAACAGTTTAAAAACCTCCGAGTGGCATAGTTGAGTGTTGACTCTTGGTTTCCGCTCAGGTAAAGATCTCAGGGTCTTGAGATCAAGTCCTGCATGGGGGCTCTGAGCTCAGTGAGGAGTCTGCTGAAGTTTCTCTCTTCCTCTCCCTCCAACACTCCTCTCTCTCTCTTTCAAATAAATAAATCTTTAAAAAATAGTTTATTTTTAAAAAGTCTCACCTGTGGACATTGTTAAAAGTCTTATTTCTGGGCTTGATCTTATGAGATTCCAATCCAGTGAGTCTGCACTGGGACTCAAGAATCTGAACTTTTAACTAGAACCTCAAGAAAGTTGGATGCAGATCATTCATGAATGATTCTTTGAGAAATCTCACCCAGATCCCCTGAAATTATATATAAAGTTTCATAATCTCAGGAAACAAACTGAGGGTTGCTGGAGGGGAGAAGGGTGGGAGGGATGGGGTGACTGGATGATGGACACTGGGGAGGATATGTGCTTGGTGAGTGCTGTGAATTGTGTAAGACTGGTGATTCACAGACCTGTACCCCTGAAGCAAATAATACAGTATATGTTTAAAAAAAAAAAAAAAAAGAAGAAGGTGTAGTGTTTGGGAAGAAGTCCATAATTTTTATTTATTTTTTTTTTTTTAAATTTTATTTATTTATTTGACAGAGAGAAATCACAAGTAGATGGAGAGGCAGGCAGAGAGAGAGAGGGAAGCAGGCTCTCCGCTGAGCGGAGAGCCCGATGCGGGACTCGATCCCAGGACTCTGAGATCACGACCCGAGCCGAAGGCAGCGGCTCAACCCACTGAGCCACCCAGGTGCCCCCAAAAGTCCATAATTTTTAGATTCTCTTTGATTCCTCAAACCAAAAAAAGTTTGAAAATTGCTATTCTATGTCTGTCTTCCAAGAATAATTGAGATTCCATTAATTACTTAAGGTCAAAGCACAGCTAATTATTGTTAAAGTGAATTAAACACTTCATAAAACTCATTACATAAGCATATGTATTGAAAGCATTGGCAAAATTCTTAGTTAATTGCTTAGTATACTACCAAAGTAAATACCAGTGCATTACTACTGCAGTGAATTGAATATAAATCTAGTAGCTTGGAAAAGTTAATACAAATTAGTACCTACCAGTGGTGTTGACCAAATCTATAGTTAAATTTATTCAGCTGAAAAAAAATGTTTGTATATGGTCATTTAATGTTACCTATAACATAGCTATAACTATAGTTATTATAATAATATAATTATTATATTATATATTAAGAATATTATATATTATATAGTTATTATATAACTATAAAAACTATAACAGTGCTATAATAGTACCATATAAATGGTACCAGAGTCCCAGCTAGAAAATTTAATGCAGGTATTTTGGCAATCTTGTATTTTTAACAAATTTAGTAATTTTATGGTTCAATCTTCCTCAAACTTAGGCTTTCAGCCTTTTAAAAATGGATTTTTCTCAGGGGCGCCTGGGTGGCTCAGTGGGTTAAAGCCTCTGCCTTCGGCTCAGGTCATGATCCCAGGGTCCTGGGATGGAGCCCCGCATTGGGCTCTCTGCTCGGCAGGGAGCCTGCTTCCTCCTTCTCTCTCTCTGCCTGCCTCTCAGCCTACTTGTAATCTCTGCCTGTCAAATAAATAAATAAAATCTTTTAAAAAAATGGATTTTTCTCTATAAAATATTACAAGAATACATAAGATATTATTTGGATTAAACTAGACAAAAAATATAATTTCAGATTAATTGCTGGAAGAAACTAAATTTTATGTTTTTCTTTAAAGTTAATACAATAAGAGAAATGAATTTTATAACTTTACTGACTATAAAAGGTATAAAATATTTTAAAATATAAATCACAGAACCATCACAAACCAGTAGCTAACAAGTTAATATTTGTTATATGAACAATAACATACAGGATGACCATTATTAGTTATTTGAGGTGATTATGCACCAATTTGCATATCAAATGTCCCTTCTCCATATATCTAGTCATCTCTGATATTTTTAGAGGTGGCACACCATTCTTAAAAATAATAGCAGGGTCATCCATAGCATTTACTGTGTCCCAGACCTTGTTTTAAGCATTTTTGTTGCGGTTTTTCATTTAATTCTGACAACAGCACTATGAGGGAAGTGTTATTATTATTCCTATTTTCAGACAAGAAACCTGATACTTGGGAAACCTGGGTGGCTCAGTCAGTTAGGCATCTGACTTCAGTTTCCCTCATGATCCCAGAGCCCTGGGCCTTCATCCAGCTCCCTGCTTAGAGGGGAGTCTGTTCCCTCTCCCTCTGCCTGCCACTCCCCCCTGCTTGTGATCTCCCTCTCTGTCTCTCTTTCTCTGACAAATAAATAAATAAAATCTTAAAAAAACAAAATCCAAGTGTACAAAAAAGAGAAAATTAATTCACAAAGTTATGCAGCTGTACAGAGTCAGTAAACAGATGAGATGTGATCTGAACTCAACAACCTGGCAGTGGATCTGCTATACTCCCCCAAGGCATATTAATGTAAAACAATCACATAAACAATTACACCAATATATATGGTAACTTCTTATATATAGATTTTTTTTTAAGATGCATCTTAAAAGAAAAATATCACCATAAAAAAAATGTTTTTTCATTGTTTTCACCAAACAACTAGCAACTGACATCTTGAAACCTCATGTTTCAGGGAACACATTTTCTGAAATGATGACCTAAGAAATGGTTTGAAATTTTCATTTCCGTCATTCCTTTTTGGCTGGGTCCTTCTCTCAGCACCTTATGAATATACTTGCCTCCCCTGAGCTTCTTTTTCAAGATGTGGTAGGAAGACACCTTCAGGCAACTCTTGGTCTACCAAATGCTTACTTAACAAGCCTGCACTTCCCATTTCATCCCCCACTCCCCACCCTCACCCCTCCCTATCCCCAAATGCTTATTCTTTGAGCTACATTTCTCAATTGTTTTCCAGTCAAGGTGTAAATGAGAGCTAAATATTACTACATTCATTGTGGGGGGGGGGGGAATGTTAAGCCATATTACATCAGTGCAAAGAACTTACCTCATATGAAATCTAAGTGTCCTAAGAAAGTGGTAGCTTTTCTTTAATAGCCAGAAATTTTGGCATCATGGTTTGATATCCTTGATCTAATATTTCTACTTCAGTTCTTCCATGTGATTTTATTTATTTATTTTAGAGAGCGAGCGAGCGAACGAGCTGGGGGAGAGACAGAAGGAGAGAAAGAATCTCTAGCAGACTTCTTGTGCTCAATCCCAGGACCCTGAGATCAGGAGCTGAGCCACCAAGAGTTGGTGGCTCACCTGACCTTGCCACCTGGGTGCCCCATCCCATATGATTTTATCTTAAATTAAAACATTTCTGTTTGAAAATCGTTGATTATTTGATTGTTATACTCTATAAAAATATTAATTGATTTTCTGGATTAATTAAAGCTCTAAATATTAAAATGCTCTATCAGTTTAATTATTAGTAGTACAAAATTTATCAATATAGTAAATTTGTAATTCTTTAAGATTTTATTTATTTATTTGAGAGAGAGAGAGAGCACGAATGGGGCAAGGGTCAGAGAGAGAAGCAGACTCCCCCTCCTTCCCCCACAACAAGTGCTGAGCCTGACTCAGGGCTGGATCCCAGGACCTGAGACCATGACCTAAGCCACAGTCAGATGCTCAATCAACTGAGCCACCCAGGCGCCCCAACAAATTTGCAATTCTTAAACAAGAAATTAAACTGTGCTGTAAGTGTATTTTCTCAGTGACAGATGGAGCTAAATTCAATTTTATGGATAAAGATTACTCATCATGAGAGTGAGACAGGTTCAACACTAATTTATGCTTTTTGTTTGTTTTTATAGTTACAGATGCTGAGAAACTTTATTTACATAAATAAGGAGATGAGAATTCAAAGAACTTTGTTATAGCATTATCATCTTTTCCATCCAAGTCTTATTTTAAAAACCATTGTGTGCTCTCATCATAAATTAGACTGGTGTCCAGCATGCGGAAAACCCTCTGTTGGAGGGTTTTTAAGTCTCAACTGTCTTTAATGAACTTGTAATTCTCTTCAATTTATCTTTTCTTTCCAGTTAATTATCATACTTTGTAATTATTATTGATTTAGATAATATTTTGGTATCTGTCAAGGGCCAATCCCTCACTTCTTAAAATTATTTTGGCTCATATTTACTGTTCCCAAAGGTTTTTATGATCAGCTTGTCAAGTTTTAAAATTTGGGGTTAGTGTATTTATTGAAGTGCACTGAATTCTAGATTAACTTGGACATATTTGATATTGTTCCAATATCCAGTTTTCCCATCTAGGACCTCAACAAATCTCTCCATTTATGCAAGCCTTGCTTCACATCCCACAATAAGGTTTTATAGTTTCGTTTTCATGGGTTTCATATATTTCTTCCTGAATTTCAGATAACACAAACATTTGACCTCTTTAAATGTATTTCTTCTTTCTTTGTCCTCCCTTTCTTTTTTCTTTCCTTGTCTTTTTCTCTTGCTATTCTGAATAAATTGGAAACTTGAACAGGATTGGGAATGGATTGCCCTTCTAACCTCCTAAGTGGTTAAATCTTCACTAGGATGGTTGCTAAGGAGAGAAATACTTGTTGAATAAATAAATGAATGAAAGGCTTGATTCATAAACTAGAAATACAACAGGAAGAATCTGGGGGATATTCCAGGAAGACCTCAATAGAATTATTCTTTAAAATAGATGACAAATTATGGCTTGGCTATATCATAGGACAGATTTGACAAGCTATTTTATATATATATATTTATATATATATAATATATTATATGAATGAATCCACAATAGCAGAATTTATCTACTATCTAGGTCATTTTGTCTTTTGATTAAAATAAATAAATAAATATATAATAAATATTTATCATATATAATATATATAAAATATATAAAAAATAAATAACAAATATACAATAAATATTTATATATTATATATAAATAATATATATATAAAATAAATAACAAATATATAATAAACATTTATATATTATATATAAATAATATATAATATATAAATAACATAGATATATAATAAGCATAAATTATATATATATTTATTTATTTTAATTAAAGAGACAGAATGAACCAGATAGTAGATAAATTCTGCTATTGTGGATTCATTCAGAGATCCAGAGGAGATAAATATATGCTTCTGACTTTCTCAGACTTTAAGAAAAATGCTAAAGTTTTTCTAGCTGTGAGGTTTTCTGAAACAGTATTGAATATCAAGGATAATTTAACTTTTTTTTTTTTTTTTTAAGAAGGATGTCTGCTGCCTAAATGTCACAGACTTAACTGGTCTTTTAAATAAGGAACATTTTAAACCCAAAGACTAAGTGGCATCAGGGCGGAGAAGGGATTTTTGAGGGGAGTCCTTCTGTACATTTTGTCTGTCACTTCAACCACTCACATTCAGTCTGCTGCCTGAAAAATATCATCACTGCAAACTGCTCCCATTCTCCTTTGCCTACTTGTTTCCTTGTAGACAGAGCCATGGAGCTCAGTTGGACACTGCCATGGGTTAGGAAAAGAAAAAGGGCTCAGGGCAACTGCACTTTGGGTGGGGGTGTGGGCGTGGCGGGGTGGGGGGTGGCAAGGCATACATTTTTGAGGCGCTAAAGAGGTTGCAGCAGCAGAGACCCTCTGTGTTCCGGAGTTAGAAACTGAAAGTGAATACAACTTCTTAGGCAGCAGGAATTCATTCTGACAGAAAAGTTGCCCTGGCCCCAAGAATTCAGCCACAGCTTCGTGAACAGAGGCTGGGGAGTGTGGGGATAGAACTGATCTTGTTGCTGCTTCTCCTGCAGGCTTCCCTGGGCTATGTGGTCCCAAAGTGAAGCCGAGGAGCCACTGGAAAACCTCAGAAGCTTTTCATCCAGAAGCCTGAGGAAAGCCCTGCCCTTCCTCCAGAGAGGGGGTATGACAGGTATTTTTCTTAGTCTTTGAAGGAATTCACTCTGCTCCTTCCCCAATCTTTGTATGCAATGGCGTGGTGGAAGCAAAGAGGTGGTCTCAGAATTTCTAGAAAGACCCCAGTCCTCCCTACCCAACAACAGGTAGAACCTTGCTAACATGACCTACCCTGAAACCATCAGGATTAGTCACATTATCCCTTTATCCCCATTGACATCATCACTGCAAGAAGCCTGTGGAAGCCCAGGTCACCCTCCACCTCCTTTACACCAATCCCCATGCAGCTCTTAATCTCATTCTCCTCCCTTCTCCCACGCTCCCCTACTCTCAAAATGCATTCCCTGGGCTCACTGTGATGCTCAGTCTGTCAGCAGCAAATTTCCTAAAGCTCTCAACCTGCTCTGCGAAGGTCTCCTTTCACTGTCCTGTTCTAGCTGAAATGTGAAGCTCCCCAGGAGATTACTCCCTCCTCTGTAGCCCTCTCTAGTGGTGGCCTTTATCTCTATTCTCTCTACTACATCCTACCCAACCACAGAGTGAGGGTACTCCTTCCTCCTCATT